>NW_012139414.1:7424059-7446545 GCF_000956105.1 Propithecus coquereli
TAACAAACTATACTTTAACCATGAATTTTTAAGGACATGTTTAGCTCCCACATGCCAGCTGGTGGGAATACAAATTTGTATGACCTCCCTAGAGGGCAGTGTGGCATTATCTATATCAAAATCGAAACCCTATACGACTTTCAGTCCAATAATTACGCTTGTAGTTATGTCCTACAGGAAGCTATATTTAGACAAGTACACAAAGCTGAATACACAAAACGTTCATTACTGTTTTATTTCCAGTTTTCTCCTGGTACCAGCAATTTGGATACTCATTAATGCAGACTGGTCAAATAAATTAGGGAATATTCCATATTAGAAAATATGCAATCATTAAAAAGAATGAAGTAGATCTACATGCAATGATTTGTTACTATCTCTGAGATAAATAACATGGAAAAAGCAAGCCCGGACAGAACTATATATGCACATGCAAAGTAAACTGTTAATAGTGATTACATCTGGGAAACATGATGGGTAAGGGGTGTGAGGAAAGATTTTTCCTTTTCATGGTAGGTTTTCTGAACCATCTGAAAAATTTCTATATACATGTATTATTGTTATGATTAAAAATTAGCTAAACTATCTAAAAGCACTAAAAGTTTAGAAATCCCTCTATAGGTAAAGTAATTCCCTATAACCACTTGAAAACAGGATTTTTCAGAATCTGGTCAAGACTCATCCTCTAACTTCACATAACCACAATTGAATGACAAACTGTGTCCCCTTCACCCTCTTCATTTTTGCTCAAATTTATGTACAGTAAAATACACTCTTTCTTTTTGCATGCAGTTCTATGGAGTTTTGACAAATACATAAAGTCATGTAACCACCACAGCAATAAGATATGGAACAGTTTCTTCACCCACTAAAATCCCTCCTTTTGTAACAACCCTTCTTCCCACCTCCAGCAACCACTGCTCTGTTCTCTGTCCCTACAGTTTTGTCTTTTCCAGAATGTCCGATACATAGAATCCCACAGAATGTAGCCTTTTGAATCCATGCCTCTTCTCTCTGCACAATTCCTTTTATAATTGATGACCTAGTCTCTGGCCAGGTCTATTACAGCATACCTTTATGGTTTTTGTTTTTTTTTTTTGAGACAGAGTGCTACTCTGTCGCCCCTGGTAGAGTGCATTGGCATCATCCTAGCTCACAGCAACCTCAAATTCCTGGGTTCAAGCGATCCTCATGCCTCAGCCTCCTGAGTAGCTGGGACTAAAGGTGCGTGCCCCAACTCCTGGCTAATTTTTTCTATTTTTTGTGGAGACGGGGTCTCGCTCTTGCTCAGGATGGCATCAACGGAAAAGAAGACAAACTTTGTAAAATAATTTAAGGAGGTTTATTATGAGCCTAATTTGAGGACCACGGCCCAGAGCCATGCCCAAGAAGCCTTAAACAAGTGGACTCGCTGTGGCTGGGTTACAGTTTAGTTTCATGCATTTCAGAGAGACCGGAATTACAGGTAAAGTCATAAATCAGTACATGGAAGGCATACATTGGTTTGGCCCAAAAAAGGTGGGACATCTCAAAGTGGGGGCTTACAAGTCATAGGCGGATTTAGGCATTCTTTAGTTGACAATTGGCTGAAAGAGTCAGGCTTTGTCCAAAAGACTAGGAATCAGCAGAGAGGAATGCTTAAGATAAGGGTCTTCTATCTTTTATGTGATGCTATACCAGAATCAGGTTGGGAAATAAACCACATCATAAAAACTTGTTTACTGAGATTTTATCATTTATAGGCGTGACTCACCAGGTCCCCTTAGAAACGAATTTTTTCGGCAAAGAAAAAGATCAGAATTCAGTCTTCAATGGTCTGGAACTCCTGACCTCAAGCGATCCTCCTGCTTCAGCCTCCCAAAGTGCTAGGATTACAAAAATCGCCCAACTATAGTTTTGATCTTTAACTGACCCACAGATAAATCTCTTCTGCCCCTTTTCTAGATTGTGTCAGGAGCAGGGATGTGCTAGGATTCCAAGTGGTAAAGATAAAGCTCAGGACCTTAGCTAGCACTTCAAAACAAGGTTCAGATGCTGACAAGTTAGTGTAAACCTCTTCTTGGGGACTTCTATAGAAACACTATATGGTTTTCTACAGACTATGGTGTTACTGTCTGTCAGACTTGCTTAAGGACACAGACACCACCAGGCAGTTTGTCTATGTCGTCTCATTTAATTCTCAAAACAACCTAGCAAGGTAGGTACCACATTTTAAAGAATGTCTCAGAGAGGCTAAATGACCTAAGAAGTGGCAAAATAAAAACATGAATCTAAATCAAACTACAAAGTTCAAAATATTTTCACTAATAAGAGATGCCTCCCAAACAGAAATCGCCCAATTGAGAACTGATTCCATATTTTAATAATACTAAAGGGATTCACCTTAGGATGGGTAAAATGAGGTAAGGGATATACCAATGCTTTGTAAACTAAATACACGGTGCAGGGGATGAGACCAGGAAATAGCCAACATAGCATACACACAAGAACAAACCTCGGTGGTGTTTGGTGGTGAACCTTGGTAGCAATTGTTTTAACAAATGAAAAACAGTCTGACTACCACTGTCCCTGACTGACTGTCAAACTGAAATTTTTTGAGGTCAGTTGACTAAAGCTGTGCCCAATCTATCTAGTCATTCAAGTTGTAGCCATGCCAAAAGCTGCCAGAGTGATATGATCTGGGCTGGGCCTGGGTTCTTAACTGACAGTGAAAATACCAAGATTAGGAATCTTTATAACATCATATATATATTAGGTGGCACTTTACAGAGCATAGGGAACAGCGCATTATATAAAACACTAGGCTTTAAAAAGAATAAGCATTATGTGCCAGGCTCTGTGGATATAAAGAACCAGAGAGAGCCTTCAGTCTCACAGGAAAAACCTATCAGTAAACAGCCAGAGTGACCACAGATACTGTAAACGTGTATGTACACATACACACACACACACAAACACACACACACACACACACACACACACACTGTGGCAGGTCAAGGGAATGAACCGTCAGCTTGGCCTGGGAGGAGAAGAGGAACTCCAGTAGAGACATTCTGGCTCCGTTTTGGAGGGCAAGCAAGAGGGGTGGACAAGGCAGGTGATAATTCCAGTCAAAGGGAACAACATGTACAGGGGCAACATGTACAGGGGTATGGAGTCATAAACGTGAATGGCATATTTCTGGAACAGCGAAGAGTTCAGCAAGGGAGGACAGTGGGGTATAGGAGGATGGCAAGATACTACGGCAGAGCAAAGCGGGGCTGGGGGGTTAGGTAGGCTCTTGTGCACCATGTCTATCAGCTGGACTTTATCCTGTATATGATACAGTGCTAGCAAGTTTTCAAAAAAGGTCTAAGTGTAAAAAGCAGCCTGGCAGTAGTGTGGGGGATGACTGTACCATAAAGGCAGGGAGCACAGGTCTTGGGCTTCCTGCTGGTTGCCATGCCCAGCAACACAAGGCACGCAGGGGGCATTCAATAAATACTGCATGGACCAAAGGATGGTCCTGGGTTAAGACGATGGCAGTGGGGACAAAGGAAAAGGAATACATTCAAAAGATATTCTTGAGGTAAAAAGGATGAGACACGGTTCCTGATTAGGTGTGGAAGATGGTGCTACGGTTTAGTTAGAGAAAATTGAAGGGAAAAGATTTAACATTGAGCAGCAGTAGTGTAGTGGGCTTCATTCATTTCACAGTCAAATATTTACTGACTGTGCACTGCCCATGTCAGGCACTGGGTCAGGCTGAGGATACCAGGATGAACCTGGCCCTGACTTCACAGAGCTCAGTTTGCTGGTGGGAGCAGATAGACAAACATGATCACAGCTCAAAGTGAGATAAGCTATTCGATGGAGACACAAGGTTGTGGTGGGGGTGGGGAAAGAGGCAATGGAAACAGTCAGCCTGGGGACCAAGTCTCTAAAGGAATACTTTTTGGGCTGAAGACTTGAAAGATGAGGGAGGAGCAGTCGGTCTGTCAGGAAGACTCCATGGGAGTAAGGACATTCTCAGCAGAACTGGTAACTGTCAAAGCCAGGAGTATGCAAACACCGCAGTGAAGGAAGCACGGCCCAGGGGGAGAGAGGAGGCTGAAGGATGTGTTCTAAGTACGTCTTACATTAAAGCAGGACCTACCTGGCTCCCCTCCCTACCCCCAAACTACCCGCTAACCTCCAAAAACTGGTCTTCCACATGTTGCTATAGAGAACTGTTCTACTTTTCATTTCGAAAAACTTTAAACACAAAGAAGCTGAAATAGTAGGATAAACACTTTTGTGCCCTGCATCTAGATTAAAAAATTAACATTTTACCATTTTTATTCTCTACGTATTTGCTTTTTTTCACAGAACCATTTGAAAATGTACACATAATGATACTTCAGCCCTAAATATTTCATCATGCATCTAAGAATGAAAACAAAACCACAATGGTATTACCACACCTAAGAAAAATAGTAATTCCATGATATCTAGTATCTACTTCCTATTAAAATATCCCCAAAATGTCTTTTATAGTTTTCTTGGCAGGGGCATGGGGGGATTAGGATCCAGTCAAGGTTCATGTCATAGAGATCTAATAGGAAAATGTCCTCTTAGAATCCTTTAGTAGTTCCCTTCACCAATGGGTTCAAGTCCACACTCTTCGTAGGAATCCAGAGCGTTGCTGAGGGTTGAGCCGGGGTACTCCGATTGGAGAGGACATACTACAGGCAGGACTGACAGATGTGACAACTGACTAGATGGGAGGGAGAAAGAAGGGAAGGGCCTGGGGAAGACCTTCTGGCTTCTGGCCTGGGCCACTAAGTGTAAAATGTTCCATTACTGGGAAGAGAGAACCCAGGAGGAGCAGGCTTTGTAGGAAGAAGATGCACTAAGTCCTGGGCACATAAGCATTTTCAGCACCTGGGGACACTAGTGCAATGTCCTGTAAGCAGCTGGGAATTCTGGGCCTGGTACTGAGCAGAGCTAAGTAAGCTGTCCAGCAAAGGGAGAGTCTTTGAGTTTCCCAGGAAGACTTCCTCCTTCCTTTCTGAAACTGATCTTGCAAGGTCACCCATGACACCCCTGTTGGCAAATCCAGTTTTCTTCTGTCATTTTACTTAAACTTTTGGCAGCATCTAGCACAACTAATCACTCCCTCCTTGAAATACTTCTGGCAATAGTCATGTAACAATGACCTTGCCAGCTGTCCCTCCTATATCCAGCCTGTAAATGCTGGCACATCCCAGGGCTTGTTTTCCAACCACACTCTAACCTGAAGCAATCTTTTCCATTCCTACAGTTTTAAAATGTTTTATCGCAAAAAATTTCATTCAAATCAAACAGTATAATGAAACCCATGTATCTATCAACACTTATCATTCTTGTATGCTGACGACTCCCAACTATTATCTGCAGCCAGATATCTCCTTTGAGGAATCATACAGTCAACTGCCTACTTGGCATTTCCACCTGAATAGCACACAGCCTTCTCAAACTTTACCAGATTCTAAAGTGCTCTAAATTCCTTCCCCACTCCCACTCCCGAATTACTAGGAAGCTGCTGGATCACCTTCTGTGCCTTATTCACCTATGTTTTCCAACAGCCAACAAATACCTGCCACATCATAGGCACTCAATTTATGGAACAAATACTACTCGGTTAAACGGTACCAGCATGCACTCAGTTGGCCACGACCCTTGATTCTGTCTCCTCTTCAAATTCAGGTTCATCTTTTAAAAACACAGATCAGATCACATCATACCTTTAAATGTCTTTCCATGGCTCTCAGAATAAAATCCATGTTATACCTTTAAATGTCTTCCATGGCTCTCAGAATAAAATCCAAGTTCTCTAAGATGGCCTGCAAGGCCTGGACTTATTTGGCCCCTGTTCCTTGCTAATTCTCCTCTAGCCAGTCTTCCCTTCACTCCTGTACTCCAGCCTCCTAGACCTTTCTTGGATTTTCCCGTATACCCGACTTTTTCCCACTCAAGGCTTTCTCAGATATTTGACCCTTCAGATCTCAGCCTAATACTTTTTAGAGAAACCTTCCATGGGCTCACGTGGTAGTTCCCTGATTTTTCTCTCACAGCACCTACCTCAGTCTGTAAGTCTATGTATTTTTACCTCTGCCATGGCTCCCTGGGGATAGTGACCATGGCTATTATGCTCCGTTCCAAAGGACTTCAAGTACATTGGATACGCTCAATATTTTATAGAATTAGTGAATTAACTGGGTCTAGGTTGAGTCCTAGAGAACACCTACAGTTAAGACAGACCAGAGACCAGGAAGGAGCAGTCAAAATGTGCAAGGGGACCTCAAAGAGTAATCAAAGAACCAACAGGTCAGACAGAGATGAGAACTCCAAGGTGAACAACATTTGGCCCCAGTGGGAAGTGAGGATACTGGGGAGACTCAGGTCCAACTCTCAAGTTTACTATCTTTATGTCCTTGGGCACATTAGGCAAGTATGTTGAGTGAACACTTTCAGTTTCAGCTTTCTTTTAGAAAGAAGAAAATACAAATTTCATGGGCTTATAAAAAATAAGATACAACTAGATGCTCAATAATAAAACATAAAAGGAAGTTGATTTGTTAATCAAGTTGGAAACAAACATCAAATTTAAATAATTTCGACATGTAAGCTGGGCATCAGTTCTGGAAGGACACTGGGCCTGAAGCCTGACAAACTTGGGTTCAAATGCTTTTTCTAGCTATGTGTGTCTCTGAGGTTCCATCTCCTCATCTCTTTAGGATGCTGATGCTACTTACTTCTTAAAATTGCTACTAAGATTAAATTAAATAAACAATATTATATAAAGCTTCCTAGCCCATAGTAAGATTTTAATGAACAGATAGTTCCTTTGTTCTTTTGGATAATTTAAATTACCCAAAGTAATGAAAATGAGAAAGCAAATCTATGGGGAAGTTAGGATGGGCTTTGGTTTCTGAATGCGGAAAATGGTACGTGGAAATGTCAAGGTGACGGATTCAGACAACGAAACATCTAATCCACTGAGGTTAGAAAAAGAAAAGTTTAAACATGAACCCGACGCCTAAATACTCAGTGATGACAATTATAAATACTTTTTGATCCACTACCTGCTTTAAAATTCAAGTCAAAGACTTGAGTGCTTTGACCTCCTCACTACTCCCCATCACCTTTCATTGAGGGCTCACAGGGACGATGCGTTATTTTCTTTCTTTCTCACAGCCACCTAACAGACAAGTAGTACTACTGTCCTTTGCAGACGCAGATATAGAGGCTTTGAAAAGGCGCGCAGCTTTCTCTGCACGGCCGGCGGGAACCCAGCAGGCCGTGTCCAGGGCCTACAGCCTCTGGCGCGCGCTCAGCCACGGCCCTGGCCCCAGGTCGCGCCGGTCAAGGTCCCGCAGGCCAGGCCAGCGCAGCGGGCGGACGTGGCCTCCGCGCCGGGCAGCGGGAGCCTTCCTCGGAAAAGGCGGGGCCGCGCTCCAGCCCATCCCCGCAGTGACCTTGAGCCCGGCGGGCCGGAAGGGGACTTCGACCCCACCGAGGCTCCGGCCCGCCCCGGACCCGCCGCCCGCAGCCTCGGCCCGCGCCAGCTCGCAGCTCTGCGTCGTGGGAGCGCGGCTGGGCCGGGGCGGAGACACGCGTTGGGGACCCCGCGCCCTCCGCCCCGCGGCGGCCCCTCCCCGGCCGCTCCTGGAAAGGGCGGCGCTGCTCACCGGAGCCCGGGCAGCAGGGTACAGGGAGCGGCCCGCTGCAGGAGGCCGCCGGCCCAGGCCGCTCCGTGGGCGCGCAGCACTCGCGCCGCCATCTTGCTCCGGCGCCTCGGTTCCCACCACCCGGGCGCCGCCGCTGACGCCGCCGCCGCGACCCCTCCCCCGGCCGGGCCCCGACGAGTCTAGGGCGGGGCGGGAGTGCAGCCGCTGCAGTGCGGAGCGCCGCCGCCAGGGGGAGCATGGCGCGGCCGCGGGGCCTGCGGGGTGACTCAGGCCGGGCTGCTGGAAGGAGGGAGCGCGAAGCCGGAGCAGAGTCGGTCGCGAGACGATCATGTCCAGTGAAAGGAGCTCGGTGCCCGGAACAGGGTGTGCAGAGGAACATGGGCATGGCTTGAATGTACATAGAAAGCTCCACAGGAAGAGTAGCACTGTTCCGAGGGGCATCCAGAGCCTGCCTGGGGGCGGGGCGGTAGGAGGGGGGCTTCTCTCGAATACCTTTTGAATTTTGTACCACGTGAATATATTGTCATTTCAAAAAACTTTAACACTTCAATAAAAGCATGCTGAATGGAAACATACTCAAATTCTCTTGTGGTCTCGGGACCACATTGTTCCCACCTTTCCTCAAGCCGTCCCAGTCTAGTGGGGACACAATGTGAAATGATGATTGAATCAAGTGTGTCAAGTGTTGAAATGGAGAGGTTCACAAGACGCCCAGGCAACGCAGGACACCTGCAATGGGAGTGGCTGCGAAGTGGAGGACAGACCAGGAAAAAGTTCCCCAAGAAGCTGGCAGGACAGCTCAGTCCCAAGGGAAGAAGAGCTGGACCAGTGGAAGAAGGGAAGACGTCCCCGGCGGAAGAAACAACTTAAGCAAAGGCGTGAGTCCAGGTGGCATTGTATAGGGAAAAATGTATCCTGCAGAAAGATAAAAGAGCCACAAGATGTAACTATGAAAATTGTAACCAAGACAAGGTGAACAGAAAGGGAGCTAGACATTGAGAGAAGGGGGAGAACCGGGGAGGAGTACAGGCTCCAGCAGCCAAGGGGAGCATCTCAAGGAGGCCAGCGTAGAGCTTGAAGGTTTCTGCTTAAGAGGGATGGGGGAAGAGACTCGTTTTGCGGACTGAGGACTCTTAAAATTGGTAATCTTGGAGCCCAAAGGGTGCAGGAGTTTTCTGAGTGGGGAAGAATTGGAACATGTTAATATGGCAAGGGACCACCAGGGATGACAGTGTTGGGCCCGCTGGATAGAGGGACGGCTACAAGGATTCGCCCCAGACTAGGGAGAGGGACCTGCCCCTTGGAGGCCAGAGGCTGTGTGGTTGAGGGAGTTCCTGACCTCAACTAGCACATGCTTAGTAAGGCATGTAGACCCAAGAGGGAGGCAGGAGTGAGCTCTCCCCAGGACATTATGGGCTGTCCTAGTCCTACAGAGCAAGAGACAGAAAGGGCCTCTTCAAGTGTGGATGAGCCCCTGTGACTTTCTCACACATTTCCCCAATTTCTCAAATCTGTCCTCCCGAAATGTAAACTTTGTAGCTAGACATTTCTTTGCTGACCTTACTTTTGTTATCTAGCATTAGGCCACTTATTTTGCATTGTTTTCTTCTGCTGTCATTTTGCTCTGGAGTTCCGTTAATCCAGTGCTTTTTATTGGGGGAAAGGAGGCGCTCCTCTCTCACAGGTGTGTGGCTTAGGGTACTCAAAGCCATGGAATAAACACAGCAAGTCTTCCTGGAGCATCATTTTACACCAAGATTTTTAGGAAAAAAATTTCTTTAAATAAAAATGATACCATTACAGAGTACAGGAACCCTTCGAAATATCTGAGAGATGGCTTGGACTCTGGCCGAGCTGATGGCACAGGTGTCATCATTTTCTGAGAACCACTTGGAGACGTCTGCATGAACCCTTCCAGGCTAACCAGAGAGCCCCACCTGCCAGAGACCTAGACACTGAAAGGCACTTTCCTTCCACTCACCTACCCTGGCACCAAGCTGAAAGTCCTTCTTTGGAACATCAGTTATCCAATATCTCATCTTGCCTGTGAAACTTGGTTTAGGTCTTAGGACTGGTTTTTGAATGGTAGTATCCCAATTTTATCACCCTCTTTAAAACTTCAATCCATCATTGCATACAGAGTTAACTCCTACCTATTTCTGAGTTCCATCCTTGTTCAAAACATGCCAGCAATCCTCACTTGCTTCCAGAATCACCAGTTATGCTTTCTTTCACCATTTGAGGACTTTACACTCCCTTCCCTGTCTGGAACGCCCCTTCAACACCCCTCATCTACTGGTCTTGGAGACTCTTTAACATTCAGTTCTAGCACTGTCTCATCTCTCCTGGGAGGTTACCCTAATTTTCCAACCCACGTGGTTCTGTTAGCAATGAAGGCACCCACATCCACCTCCTCCATTAGATTATGAGCCCTGAGAAGGTGGACAATGCCTGTGATCATTGTCGAAACCCTGTGTTTATACAATACACATATTAACTGACGTTGAAATATGCCCCAAGTCTCTTTCTAGGAGACAGAAAACTGAAACATATAGCTTAATGTTTCCTCAAGTGAAAATCTAAGTTATCAGTTTATTAATGAATAGCAACAAAACTCACTCTCCAACTCAAATGCACGTGTGCAAGGTCCTACACCTTATTCAATGTGTTAGATTTTAGGAACTCATTCCTATTTAATCTAGCCTAGAAGAAAACGACACAATTTTAAAATTTTTACTTTCTATGCCTTAATCTGAAGAAAGTCTGGCCACAAGCATGTAGATTATTTGCTTTTGGAATTGGTGAAATCAAACAAAATATTTAAATTTATTTTGAATATATACTATCAAAAATATTCACTTAGTGTGGCCTTATCTGTTCATATCAAAAGGCTTTTTTCCCCCAAAATAAAGGTTCTAAGATAATTTCTTTGAATGAAAAAAAGAAAATCAATATACCTTGTAAAACAGTGAGCTTACAAAATAATGCAGCAGAATGCTAGGCACACTTAGTGCAACGTGAAAGTATGTCCACTGAAAAGAAAATTTGAAACATGGCCATAAACCTTTATGAAAAATTAAAACAAGCCCTTTGCTTCATTTACTTTTAACCATTTCACAAATACTACAAGAGAAACCAGACAGTTTGTGATGAAACTTAGAAAAATTTCTTTTTCCATAAAGCAAATGTGTACATTTTTCCCTTTGGCTTCTTCTTCTAATCTTCCATCACTGTGACGAAGAGATATCAAGTTCTTCCAGATTTTTGGTTAGGTGGGTTGTTTCCAAACTGACTGGACTCTCCAGGTAGGTAGTTCCTGCACAGGGTTTTCCTGTCACTGGATCTATGACTCTTCCAACTTTGAAAACGATCTCAGCCAGTTCATGTTTCACATGCTTTGTTCGTGGTACAGGTAAAGCTTTGAGAAGCACAATATCCCCAACCGTGCACTGCTGAAGAGCATCATGAGCAAAGTAGGTTTTTCGCTTATTAAAATACTGTTGAGAGATGGAGAGGAACAAATCAGTAGTTCTGATGAATAAACAAGCCACTCCTCTGCGATCTGGCAATGCAGTATAGAATATGAAAAAGTAATGCACAGAAAACAAGCCAGGACTTGGGAAAAGAAATTAACATACTTGAGGAAGCTTCCAGTAAAAAAAGTAGCTGCTTAATTTTTGGAAAACAGCAATGACTTTTCCAGCATTGACCTTGTCTCCAAGCTC
Organism: Propithecus coquereli; assembly: GCF_000956105.1. Classification (NCBI taxonomy): domain Eukaryota; kingdom Metazoa; phylum Chordata; class Mammalia; order Primates; family Indriidae; genus Propithecus; species Propithecus coquereli. The sequence continues at coordinate 7,435,476 of NW_012139414.1, forward strand.
TCCATCTCATTCCCTTCAGTACCCTTGCCCTATCCATTACCATCTCTCCCTACACTATTTAAACTGTTCCTTCCCACTGGAGCCTTCTCTCCAGCCAATAAATATGCTACTCACACCACTGGATGTGTCAGTCACTTAACCACTCCAAGTTTAGTTTTTTCCCACCATAAAATGAGGCTCTTATACCTGTACCTCTCAAGTTATCAAGAGATTAAAACATTAAAATATACACATACACAAAAACACTTAGCTCTGCCTGGCTCAAAGTATTGCAAGTAAGCCACAAATGATAACTAAAGTCATCTATTCTTTATAACAACTCTTCTGGGACAAGAATTTCCATTTTACAGATGAGAAAAACAGGTTCAGGGAGGTTAAATAATGCGCACAGCTGGTAAACAACAGAGTCAGTATTCAAACCAAGGTCTTATAAGGCCAAAGATCATGCCATCACTTTTTCTGGCTTGCTCCTGTGGTTTTGATCTAGATAATGAACAGCATTTCTATCTACCTGTGTGCCCAACCTTGAATGCAGAAATCATCCTTGACACCTGTTCCCCCTTGCACATTTAAAAAATCAATGACTCTGTCCCTTATTCCTGAAATCTTTTTTCCACTCCATTTCCACTCACCAAGTGGACCAAGTTCAGTCTACCCTAGACTTTTGCAATAGCCTCCTTACCCATTCCTTTACCTTCAGTCCTCATCTCTATCCCTATTTCCAACTTTGTCTTTCCTTCGCTTAAAGGATGAAATTCAAAACACAGAAGTCCCTTCACAGTCCAGCTCCGGTTACCCTTGTCATTCATTCAACAACACTGCCTACTAAGGGCCAAGCTCTGGGTTCAACCTTCCCAAACCACTTGCTGTTCCTGTAGAATGTCATGCCCTATCAAGACTAAACGAACTTCCACAAACTACTCATCATGGCTGGAATGGCTTCCCCCAACCTGGTCCTCCAGATAAAATCTTACTTGAGATTCAGCTCAAATGTCTTTTAATTGAGGATGCTCTCCTACAGTAACCTGGGAGGAAAGAATGAGGTGTCCTGTTCTCTGCTTCCAAAGTACTTTGCATATAGAATGATTACAGCAACTAGCAGATTAAATTGAAATTAACTCTATTTTCTTGGAATTCTCAGTCCATGTATAAACCATGTTATACCCATGGAGCAGCACAGTGTCTGGCTTAAAGCAGATACTCAACACATCATTATTGATAGGGAAATGTTTTTCCGCTGAGGACTCAGAACATGTTGGTGACTTGCCAAAGCCACCTGAAAATAGGAGTGTTCCTCACCTTCAGTAAATAGCGATCCAGAACAAGCCTGGTCACTCTCACTTTAGCAGTTTTTTGCATTGCTGTCCCAATCACCTTCCCCACAATCCATTTGGCATGGACGGATGAACGAGCTACGGACATTATGTAGCTTTGATCGCCTGAAAAGCAAAGTTTTCAAAGTTTAATATTCTGGTGGTTATGACTTGCCAAATGAATTTTGTCACAAGAACTGATCAAATTCAGAAACAGCTTTTGTTAGCTTTCTGGAATCACCATTTTAGAGATGCTTACACGTTTCCCAATACTCAACCTCTCATCTTTATAGCGTTTACAAAGTAGTAACTGTAACCTTTCCAAGCCTCAGTTTTTCCCTCTGCAAAATGGGAATAACAACAGGACCTATTCGCACAGGAGTGTTCTGAAGATTTAATCCACAAAGCGCTCAGTATCACGAATAAAGCTGGTCATCCCTGGTATCTCTTATCTCTCTCCATCTCAGTGGGCAGCCTCTCGCCAAAGGCTCACTGCCCGTGTACTCATGCATGGCACGCAAGCCCTTGGCGGAGCTGCCGGGGTGTCCTTCCCAGAGCCGGAGACCTTGATTTGGGGTTGCTTTAGAGATCAGTTAATACTGAGTCTATCCCGCCGGGCCCGGGGCAGGTAGAGGTGAATCGCCTCCCGCCCAGGCCAACCCCAAGGTCAGGGGACTAGTCGCGCTCCCAGAGCTCCCACGCGAGGGCACCTAGAGCCCCCCCACCCCCCACCAAAATCCACCTGGGAAAGCCGCAGCCCGCAGCCCAAACTCACCTGCGCCTCCGCTGCGCAGCCACGTGACCCGCAGAGTGCCGGTCGCAGCGTGATAGCGTCACGCCGTACGCAGGCGGCTCCGCCCCAAACCTCCCCTCTCCTCGGCCGCAGGTCCGATAGCCGTGGGCAGAGTTAAAGGCAGGACTCCGCCCACTCTCCCTTAAAGGAGACTGCGGCCGGGGGGCGGTGGGGAAGCCGATGGGGAGTTTCTGGCTCTGCTTTCCCAGCGTGTCCACCATAGCGCAGGAAGTTCCGGTCTTTATTTTGTTTTCCTTTTCTTTCTGCGATCTCCCAGGCAATGGACAGGGCCTTCCAAATCAAAGGAACTTTTATTCGTCAAACATTGAAACATCAGAAGGTTCTAAATGTTGAGATTGAAATACTTAATTATTTTTACCCCCTAAAGCAGCTTTTAAGATAAACTTTTGTAGGTTATGTTCAGTGTGATTTCAGTTGTTATGTCTCAATATCTGTGAGATGAAGGGAAGTCTGCTGTGCGTACCTATAAATGTGTGCCAATTGTGGGCCAAGCAGGTTGCCCGATGATGCCTTCTCAGATAGAGGGAAGACTGGGAATATATTAGGCTTTTGTTTGGAAATTCCTAAGAGGAACAGCATACAATAGGCTGCTGGAACAGACAACATGGGGGCCAAAATATAGGCATGGTGAATCTTCTTTGACCACTGAAACATCTTAGCAACTGGTGAGAGAAGCCTGGGAAAATAAGAAGTCATCCAGACATTAGTTGCTCCAACACTCATATATTTCTTCACAAACATTTATGGAACACTTATTGTCAGAATATATTCTATGCATTGGGGGCAAAAAGATGAATAAAAGCACACTGTATGGGGGAAGGGCATGCCTCTAGCCCTGGCTTAGGCGAGGCAAAGGCATTACTTGTAACTAAAAATGGAACCCTCACCCTCAAAGGACCATAGTCTAATAGGGACAGATGAGAAAGAAACAATTATAAAACAGGCAGTGCCTAACTTTGGGGAGAAAGGAAGTTTGATCAATCAATGCCAATCAACACCACCCCCCTCCACACCCCATGGCTCAGAAACACTGGTTGAATAAGATGGTAAGTATAGCAATCAAAATATGGATGAGAATCTGGTCTTAGACCAAAGATACCTAAATTATCATATTGGCATGTGGCTGGCTACTTTCTTGCAGCTTTTTAGTGAGGTCTTGCAAGAAACAGATAAACTTTGGTCACAGGTGGCCCATCTGAAAAAGTAGAGAATGAAGAACATTCAGCTTGGCCAAGAGAGGCCCTTTCTGCCTGGGGCCAGCAATCCAAGACTGTTAAATCAGATGATTCTGTGTCTTAAATTTTGAAAAGACTAATCCTTTGCCCAAGCTAATTTTGGGGAGTTAAGGGATGAAGGCTGGAAACAAAGTAGGAAAGAGAAGACATTGGGACCTAGGAGAAAAGCCTCATTACTATTCCCTCTTATGCACTTAAATTTATATGTTCCTGGCCAGGCAAAGGTCATAGTTAAACAATTCCTTGAGACTTCCGTGGGGAAGGGACAGATTGGCAATGTGTCCTCTCTCTGGGATTGTGTTTTATATTGCCCTGAGACAAAGGCCAAGATGGAGGCTAAGATAGAAAGTGGAGCACAGCCCTGAGGCCTATAGCTACAAGTCATTAACACCCAGTCTGAATTCTAGATTTAAGCAAGGGGCAAGAACAATAACCTCCTGGGCTTTGCTTACTAGCTCATGCAGTTGGTTGAATACAAATAGATGGGAAGACTATTGTGATATTTCAACCTGAAATAATCAAAAGGGTCAGAATCCAGTTTTAAAGAATTTACTCAAGCGAAACACTGAGAATGGCCATTCAGGGACACACAAATTCCAGAGAAATGGGATCAGTGCTCCAAAGTTAAGAGTTAAGTTCTTGCTTACAGGAAGCCGACAAAGAAATTTAATAGGGTTACAACATTTTCTATACAAGGCTGATTTAAGAGTTACAACAAATTAGTGACAATTTGTTTTCTTTTCCTTATGGCTGTTTTCTCTATAGTTGGTTTTCATTTCCTTTCCAATTTAAAAGAGTGTATTTAATATTTCATCTTAAGCCATGAAGTCTTTGTGTGACAAAGGTAAGAGGGAGGTTACTCTATAATGAAGATCAAGGATCAACAATGGAGAAGGAAGGCACCCTTCAGTCATTTACAATGTTTTACAAAACAATGCAGGTAAGGAGGAAGGCCAATCTATAATCAGAGGAACAAAGGTTACAGCTGCCTGTCATGTGACTCAGGCCTCATAATCAACCATTCCTTTAAGGATCAAAATACTTTAGAGTTCCAACAGCTGAGATTTTGAATTACTTATTTTCACAGTTTCTTAGTAGAGTTGTATCATCAGGAAACTGCAGTTCTCCACAGTACGAGTGGGCTGGTTAAGAGACATAGGACCAGTCTTGCTTTTCAAATGTGACCATGGAGGGCAATAGATGAGAAAAATTCTGAAGGTTCTGCAGTCTGTATAAGAAACACGATGCTAGCATCTACTTCTTTCTGGTGAGGACTTCAGGGAGCTTCCACTCATGGTGGACAGAGAAAGGAAGTAAGAATCACATGGTGAGAGGAAAGGAGAGAGAGAGTGGGTAGGGGTGTCAAGCTCTTTTAATCAACCAGTTCTGGCATGAACTAATAGAGTGAGAAATCACTCATTACCATGGGGACGGCACCGAGCCATTCATGAGGGATCTGCCCCCATGACCCAAATACCTCCCAGGAGGTCGCTTCTCTAACATTGGGGATAAAATTTTAACATGAGATTTGGAGTGGACAAATATCCTAACTATATCAATAAGTAAATGAGAAGATGTGGAGAGGGCCTTCTTGGGCATAGAAAGCCCAGACGAAGGGAAAAAGCAATACTTCAATCATTTGATGGCATTTCAGAAGGACAAGAAAACTGCTCTTCATGGAGGACTTGGTCATTTCTGAATGTATCTGAGAAGAACAGAGTCACAAGAGGCCCAGCTGGGGAAGAAGAAAAGGGCCTGAAGAATGAAAGATCCTGCATTAGAGCTCACAGATTTGCAGGCAGAGAAGTTTCCCAATATACAATTATGCATATTACATACAATTACAAAGGCATACAACTCCTATGGATTTGTGACTCCTTTACCAGAGAAGGTTCCCTAGATCCTTCAGAAAAAACAGAAAATGCCAATAAGTGGTGGGGCCTGCATGGCACTTTGTGGTTTTGATAGGACAATGCGGAATTGCTGGGGTATGCATGTGTTCCACTAGCAGTCCACTCTCTTTTTTTTTTTTTTTATTGAGACAGAGTCTCACTCTGTTGCCCTGGCTAGAGTGAGTGCTGTGGCATCAGCCTAGCTCACAGCAACCTCAAACTCCTGGGCTCAAGCGATCCTCCTGCCTCAGCCTCCCGAGGAGCTGGGACTACAGGCATGTGCCTCCATGCCCGGCTAATTTTTTCTATATATTTTTAGTTGTCCAGATAATTTCTTTCTATTTTTTTTTAGTAGAGACGGGGTCTGGCTCTTGCTCAGGCTGGTCTTGAACTCCTGAGCTCAAACAATCCGCCCGCCTTGGCCTCCCAGAGTGCTAGGATTACAGGCGTTAGCCACCGCGCCTGGCCAGTCCACTCTCTCTTAATGACTTCTAAGGCCCTTAATCCAGGTCACTGTCCGGAGGGGAGGGAAGCCACCGAAGGAAGTGAGAAAAGAGAGAGTAAAAGCTTTTGTTTGGAAATCACTTTGTAAAATACAGGAAACTTCATCCAGCTTACTGAATAACACCCTAGAAATAAAAATCTCTTGTTCTTATTATTTCTTTGGAAACTAAAAAGGTATTTGTAAGAGACTGTTCAGCTGGTTGAAAAACATACAGGAAATACAAGTCTACAGAAATTGTAGAGTTTTTTTTTTTTCATTTTTATCTAGTGTATGTAAGAGACTCCAATTAGCTTTCTGAATAATATACCAGAAAAAAAAATCTCCAGTTCTTACAATTATTCCTAAAATTTAGCTTATTCATGTAAGAGACACCACATACTTTACAATATAACATACTTTGAAATAGAGACTTCTAGTTATTGTAGTTTCTTATGGAACTGCTTGTAAGGGAATCCAGTTAGACTGCAGAAAAAATGACAAGAGCTAGAGACTTTCAACTTTCACTAAAAATGTGTAATTCATCAAATTCAATACTCTTATCAATGCACAAGTGACTGTCAACAAGAAAACTACAAGTTTTTGCAAGACAGTACAGGCACTGTAGGCTAGTGGACTCTGGACAAACCAGGTATGAAGTGACTTTTATTAATTGATATAATAATTCTTGAGGAGTCCTTTATCTTTGATGGGAGGCCTGAGACTTTTTACAGGTAAAGAAAAACTATTACTATTTCTACATTTATAACACTTCTGGCACCAAATGTGTGAGACTTCCACACATCACAATTCTCTAATTCTCTGTGGACACAAACTGGGTGTCCTACAATTTAATTCAATTCTGGCACTAATTACCCAGAGTTATTGCAAACCTCACAGGTTAAGGACTTGGTCTCACAAGACTGTCCTCTACTTCAATACCAATCTACTTCAAATACCAGTACAAGTATTGGGTCTCCAGGTTACCCACGCTCTGTCTAACTTGGCTACAAATTGGCGGTTCCTATAATCCTCTCCTCAGATTTGATAATTTACTATAATAACTCACAGAACTCAGGAAAACACTTTACTTACTATTATAAAGGATATAGATGAACAGCCAGATGAAGACATACATAGGGTGAGGTCCAGAAGGGTCCCAAGTACAGGAGCTTCTGTCCCCAGAGTGTTTGGCTTGTGCCATCTTCCCAGCAGGTGGATGTGTTCACCAACCTGAGCTCTGTTGTTTAGGGTTTTTATGGGGACGTCGTTGCACAGGCATGGTTGATTATATCATTGGCCATTGGTTATTAAGTCAGTCTCTAGCACCTCTACCCTCACCAGCGGGAGGGGAGCTGCAAGTTCCAACCTTCTAATCACAGGGTTGGTTCCTCTGGCAACCAACTCCCATCTTTCAAGAGTCACCTCATTAGCATAAACTCAGGTATGGTAGAAAGGTGTTTATTATGAATAACACAATATGGTCTTCTCTCCCTATCACTCAGGAAATTCCAAGTGTTTTAGGAACTCTGTACCAGGAGCCAGTATCAAGACCAAATATATATTTCACATCATATTATAATATCACACCAGGTATTTCCCTCCAATGGCTGGTCCCAGAGGATCTCAATATTTGCCTCTTGTGTAGCAGCACACCATGTTTTCCACCTTGCTTAATCTACTTACTATTCTCCAAACAAATCCTACATGGTAAACAGAATAATGGGCCTCCAAAGATGTCTGCGTTGGAACCTGTGAATATGTTACCTAATATGGCAAAAAGGACTTTGCAGCTGTTTTAAAGTTCTTGAGATGGGGACATCAACTCTTACCCTGGATTTTCCAGTTGGGGCCAATGTAATCTCAAGGTTCTTATAGGAGGAAGGCAAGAGGATTAAAGTCAGAAAAAGGAGATGTGATGATTGAAGCAGACGCTGGAGGGATGCCATGTGAAGATGGAGGAAGGGGCCATGGAGGAAGGAATGAAGGCAGCCTCTACAAGCTGGAAAAGGCCAGGGAATAGATTCTCTCCTGGAGCCTTCTGACCTCTAGAAGTGTAAGGTAATAAATTTGTATTGTTTAAATCCACTAAGTTTGTGGTGATTTGGTACAGCAGCAATAGTAAACTAATACACCCTGTTTGTTCACTGTTCCTTGAACTGCCTTTTATCCATTGCATGCCAAAATACTACCCGTTCATCCTTAAGAATCTGGTTCAGATAACACTTCCTTCAGAAAACCCTTTCCAAAGCTTCTAGTCAGAGATAATAGTTCACTTGTGCTCCAATAATACTTTTCTTGCAGTTGTTATGGCTTACATCCTGTACTGCCTGTTTTTCCCTGTAATTTAAGCACATATCTGCTTCCCCAACCATGCTGTATGTTCTCGGAAGGGAGGAGGACCTAAAGCCCATTCATTTTGATTTCCCACAGCATCTATCCTAGTGCTTTGCAGAGACTGGATACACAAAAAATACTAATGTATAAATGATTGGTTACATACAAGAAGTTTTTCTATAAACAGTGAACTCTCCCCATGGTGTGTGTATTCTTGCACTGCAGTGTTGAGTGGAGTTGAGGCAGTCTAGAATATGCAAGACACTGAAATCTCACAGCTTTGGGTTCACATCGTTACCGGCTGCACCCTGAATCCCTCGGTTCTTGCCTAACTGCCACAAAGAATGAGAGCAGGTGACAAAGCAAGGACAGAAAACGACTTCATTGAGGGCTGAAAAGAAGCAAAAGTATGCACTGCAGTGTAGGAAGTGGCCTTGTCTGCCTAGACTCTAGCCTGGTGCTATCTGGGTCTCTGGGCTTTCGCCTTCCACAAAGTGAGGAAGGGCCGTGTTATTTGAATTGTCAAACGGAGTGTTTGCCTCTGCCCTAGTGATAGGAAGGCAAGATTTTATCCTTTTATGGCCTTGTTCAGAAATGTCATGGTGTCCAGCCCCCGCTGGGGGTGGGGAATCGCAATGCTAATGACATGGTAATTCCTCCAAGGTTACCTTGAGTGGGGCTGGGGGCGGGGTAGGCTGTACTGCGCAGGCACATCAAGAGAGTTGGGGAAAGTCCCCTTATCTTTCTTAGGCACTCGGCTCGCTTGTGTCTCCTCTTCCTGCTCATATCTGATTAACCTGCCTACTCTAACAATATTAGTAGCATGTGAATTATTTAATAACCTAAGTATCCAACTTCAAACGTCCTTAAACAAAAAGCGATCTTAAGAAAAAACAGAGAGCCGGACGCAGTAAGCCCAGCTACTTTGGAGGCTGGCAGGAGGATTGCTTGCGCGCAGGAGTTTGAGACCACGCTGGGAAATAGCCCAACCCCATCTCAAAACAAAACAAAACAACAGAAGAAAAGAATTCAAGTTGGAAGCAGAAATCAATGAATAAGAAAACAAGCGAATAGCAGAATAAATCTCCAATCATTTTGTTTTTGGAGAAAAATGACTGTTGGACAGATATAATCCAACGTGGGGGAAAAAATCAATATTTGTAATCCAACCAAATGAATTAGCATGTATACACTAGAGGAGGGTATGGACGTTTATGAAATAATAGAGATTTTGAGATGTGGGATATCTATATTCATACTGTGATTTCAGGGTTTAAAAAGTAAGTGTGAGCTACATTTAGACTCATTCCTACTCAGGAAGAGACAAATAGGTAAGGGGTAAAGAAGCACACAACACAGGTTTACTGAAGTGGAGAAGCATAACAGAAAGAAAGAAAAACTAGTTGTACTAAGAGCTCAGACATTACTAGTTTGGTGGTGTGGAAGACTGCATTTTTCACATCTCCGTCTCACATGCTCTTAGAATATGATCTTGACAATCCTCCCATCAAGTGGTGGGGCTTATTCCCCAGCCCTGCCGCCCCCGCCCCCCAACCTGGGCTGGCCTCTATGACTGCCGAGACTAATGAAATATGATGGAACTGATGCTCTGTGACTTTTGAGACTGTGTCATAAAATACCATGCAGTTCCACCTTGTTCTTTTGGAGTGCTTACTCTTGGAATCCAGCCACCATTCCGTGTGAAGGCCCAAGCAGCCTGTGGAGAGGCCCACATGGAAGGGAAACCAGGACTGTGGCCCAAAGCCCTGGATGAGCTCCTAGCCAAGATCCAGCACCAAGTTGCCAGCTCCGAGAGTGAGCTATGCAGCCTCTAGTTGAGCTCCTCCTGCCAATGCTGTGTGGAACAGAAGAGAGCTGCTCCCACTGAGTCCTGCCCAGATCAGGTCTGTGGTGACGGGGAGTGAGCCCAAGGGTGCTGGCTGCCTGGTGCTTTGTCCTCAAGAAACTCCCAGTTCACTGGTGGCAGTAGCCTTTGGGCTTGTGAGGGTAGAAGAACTCTCCAGCAGCTTGGGAGCCCACTGACTGCCAGAGATGTCGGGGAGGGAGAACAAGTGCTCCACCTACCCTTCTTGCTGGACTCCAAGCCTCTTGGGGGTTGATCTCTGCCAATATCCTGCTCTTCATGTTCTGCTCCTAATTCTGGGGGCAGAGCCCAAATGGATGAAAAAGCCAATGACGCCAAGTCTATTTGTGTGATGGAGTCACCACACAAAGGAACTCAGTGCTTCTTTCTCTCACTAGAAGTTTTCCTTTTTGATTGTAGCTATCCTAGTGGATTTAAAGTGGTATCTCACTGTGTTTTCTATTTGCATTTCCTCAATGGTTAATGATGTTAAACAGCTTCAGCTTTTCATGTGTTTATTGGACATTTTTATGTCTTTGGACAAATGTCTATTCAGATCTTTTGCCTATTTTCCAATTGGGTTGTCTTTTTATTGTTGAGTCGTAGTAGTTCTTTACATATTCTAGATACAAATTCCTTATCAGATCTATGATTTGCAAATATTTTTTTCCCTGTCTGTGGCTTGTCTTTTTACTTTCTTGATGGTATGTCCTCTGAAGCACAAAAGTTTTTAATTCTGATGAAGTCCAATTTGCCTATTTGGTTTTTTTTGCTTGTGGTTTTGGTGTCATAGCTAAGAAGTCTTTGCCTGATCCAAGGTCATGAAGATTTAATCCTATGTTTTCTCCTAAAAACTTTATAGTTTTAGCTCTTACATTTAGGTCTGTGACCCATTTTGAATTAATTTTTGTGTATGGTATAAGAAAGTAGTCTAACTTCATTCTTTTGCATGTGGATATCCAGTTGTTTCAACATCATTTGTTAAAAGGACTATCATTTCCTCATTGAATTGTCTTGGCATCCTTGTCAAAACTCAATTGACTATAAATGTAAGGGCTTATTTGCGGACTCTCAATTCTATTCCATTGATCTATATGTCTATCCTTATGCCAACACCACTATGTTTAGATTACT
>NW_012139414.1:7458229-7459605 GCF_000956105.1 Propithecus coquereli
GGTTAATTAGAACTAGATGAGTACATAAGCAACCAAGTATTCATAAGGATACTGAAGAGCAAAGTTAATATATTCAACTATGTTAAAATGCATTTGTAAAATAAAAGGATGACTATGATAAGGTATGTGATCCATTATTGATCATAAAAATACATATACTTTCTTGCTAAGTATGTGCATATGTATATACACACATATAAGTATATGTATATATATTTGTTCTTGTTAAATCAGGAAAGAATAAACACAGGACTGCTGGGCAAGCCAAGTAATCCTGGAAAAAGTTGGAACTATATCAAGAAATAGGAAGAACTGAATGGTTACTTAGACAAAGTAGAAAGATGGTCCAACAGCTAATCAGCACATACAATAATAACTAAGTAGAAGGAGGATTCAACAGTATTTCAAAATAATGAAACAGCCAAATGTTCTACAGTGGAAAACTGACTATAAAACCTGCATTCTTCAGGAAGGAGCTGTATGCCTTTATTAATTATACTAGCAAGGCATATAAAGACTTTAATGTTAGCCAATAAGATCATTACACTAAAATGACAGAAAAATAGCCTCATGGTCTTATGAAAGTTCAAGTCCCCCAAATTTAAAATCTATACAAAGGGTCTTAAAATGTCCCATCACTAAGTAATGCTGTTTTGTTATAAAAGGAGACAAAAGTTTTTGGTCTGTGCAAGTAGGTCTTATAGATGACCCAAGGATCAGCCAGTTGCTAATGCAACTTAGTTTGTCTGAGACAGTATTATTTTGGGTCTGGCAAGATTACTGAAACTTGAGAAAGTTATAACAAGAGCATATGGTATAACAACCTAAACCTAGAAACATATGAAAAGTTAGGACCCTGGGAAAATGTTGAAATAGGGATAAGAAAAAAAATTAAATCCATGGGTTTAACATTTTTATAACTAGTTTTGTTATAATTATTGCAACATTCTAGATGTGTCTTTTCTGTTTCTTAAAGTGTTTAACGCATTTAATAGACTCTGATATTTTAGGCTGGTGATTTTAATGAAATGTTTACTATTTTTAATTTTTTTTAAATTTCCATTTTGCAGGTAAAGTAATGAAATGTTTAGATATGTTTACATCTGAAGTCAGTATTTAAAAGAGTAGGGATATCTAATTTTAGAAATTCTTAAGTTTTTATTAGTTTCAAATCTGTAAGTAGAGAAATGCTGTTTAAAGAATTTCAATTTGTTTCTTTTTTTTTTGAGACAGAGTCTCACTGTGTTGCCCGGGCTAGAGTGAGTGCCATGGCGTCAACCTAGCTCACAGCAACCTCAAACTCCTGGGCTCAAGCAATCCTTCTGCCTCAGCCTCCCGAGTAGCTGGGACTACTACAGGCATGCGCCACCATGCCC
>NW_012139414.1:7459655-7463159 GCF_000956105.1 Propithecus coquereli
TTTTTGTGCATTTCCTTGCTTTCTGGTACAAAAGTATTATCCAGGTTCACCTATACTTTTCCTGCCCCAGCCATTGGATCAGCAATTTCTCCAAGGAAAAATTTCAGTGGAAATAGTACTTAGAAACCAAGATCTGGGTGCTAGGTGAACATCTTGCTACTGGGATTTTCTCACTTCTAGACTATTTCAGGGGGTGTAGCTGTCTATATATTGAAATACATGCACACCCCTACATCTAAACATCAATGGGTTTCTTCTTCTCCTTCCCCAACTCTATATTTTTATCTCCTTTCTTCCACAGTGATAACCTTGCTCCCTATCCCAGCAACATCAATGACTAATGCTATTTCCCACAATATATGCTAAATACTTCTGGAATTGTGATAACAATATCCCATTGAGAGCAAACTTGCTAAGTAATGGTCAAGATGTTTTTGCAGCTCTTTTTGTCCTTAGAATGTTCAATGAGAGCACTGTGTTAAAAAAATTTCTCAGATTTTTTTTTCTTCTGTGTGGTTATGATATCAATATTTTATACAATTAGGTTCATTTGTATCTGTCTGTATATGATTTTGTATTCAAGGATAGAAAAAAACCTGTCCTTTTAAATTTAATCTTATTTTTTGAATGTGTAAGTTAAAATGGGTCAAAAATCAAAACTATAAAAAAATACTCAGAGAAGTTTCATTCCCTCCCCAATCTTTTTGACCTTGTTCCCTTCCATTTCCCATAGGTAACCAATTAGTTTCTGGTTGGTCCCTCTTAGATTTCTTTTTGTAAATATAATCAGATACATATATATTCTTTTTTCTTTCTTACAAAAAAGGAACACTCTATCTATACTGTTTTGTATTTTCCCTCTTCACTTAACATATCCTGAAAGAATCACTCCAATTCCTAGGGATGATTGAACAAGCTGATCTTCCTTGTTCCTTTTTAATTGCACAGAACTTTATTATGTGGATGTATAGGAGTGTTTTCAGCTAATTTTTCTTGTGTGAGCATTTAGTTGTTTCCAATACTTTAATGAATAATTTTGTGCTGAAGTATTTTATTATTAAAGGTGTATCTTCAGGGAAAATTTCTAGAATGGGTTTTCTGGGTCAAAGGGCAAAGTTGCATATTACGTTTTGCTAGATATTGCCAAATTCCCTTCCACAGTGTTTGTGACATTTTGCATTCCCAACAATAATGTGTAAAAGTTCCTGTTTCCTGACAGTCTCACCAAAAGAGTTCATTACCAAGTTTTGGATTTCTGCTGATTTGAAAGGTGAGAAATGGTATTTCAGTTCAGTTTTAATTTGCATTTCTCTTATGAGTGAAGATGAGCATTTTTCCTATATTTAAGGGTTATTTGTATCTTTTTTGTCAACTTTTCATGTATTCTGCCCATTTTTCAGTGGATTTTTGATTTCTTTTTCAATTGATTTTTAAGAGTAATGATTATTTCTCGAATTAAATTTTCATTACCACATGTGGGGTTCTTCAAAAGCATATATTAATACTTTATATTTCTCTGCTATATTTTCAGTACTAAGAGGTTTTTTCTTCACTATCCTGTATATTGCTATTGCATTAATCAACCCATTCCTACCTCATCACTTACCCCTTACCTCAGCTCCATGTAATAACTCTAGGGTGCGCGCAATGTGGCTTGCCAAATGCCTCTTCTACACAAACTGTAGAGAACTTTTATTTTGTAATCCCAGAAGATGGAGCTAGCCACCATCCAGGGCCTCAGAAATTCTGTAATTGGGGGCCGAGGGGTGTAACATTTTATAGAAATGTAGACTCAGTATAAAAATAATCAGTTATTGGGCAAGTATATGGGACCTAATTTTAAGGAAGCCCTAAAATGTTGAGGAGCCCAGTTATTCTTGAAAAATATAGACAATGATAGGAAATCAGGATTTCTAGAGGACACTCACTTCTTGTTGAGCTACTGAAGGTACACTAAGGTACACTATGATGGGTTGTTCTTACCCCAAACACACAATATCATTCCCATGTGACACCACTTAATATTAAGAGTCTATAATTTTAAAAAAGGAGTTAGGAGCTTGCTTTCACACAGAAATTTGAGAGCCTCTCAAAGGAAGCTTGGGACAAATTTTTTTATTTGTATAAATTTATGGAGTACAAGTGCAATTTTGTTACATGGATATATTGTGTAGTAGTGAAGTCTGGGCTTTTAATGTAACCATCACCTGAATAGTGTACATTGTATCCACTAAGTAATTTCTCATACCTCCCTCCTCCCCACTTTCTGAGTCTCCAATGACTATCATTCCACACTCTATGTTCATATGTACTCATTATTGAGCTCCCACTTATCAGTGAGAACATGTGATATTTGAGTTTCTGTTTCTGAGTTGTTTCACTTAGCATAATAGCCTCCAGTTCCATCCATGTTGCTGCAAAAGACATGATTTCATTCTTTTTTATGGCTGAATAGTATTCCATTGTATATGTATATTCCACATACATTTTCTTTATCCAATCATCTGTTGATCGATGCTTAGGTTGATTCCGTATCTTTGCTATTGTGATTGGGGCTACCGTGACGTACAAGTGCAGGTATCTTGTTGATATAATAATTTCTTTTCCTTTGGGTATATACCCAGTAGTGGGATTGCTAATGGTAGTTCTTATTTTTAGTTCTTTGTGAAATCTCCACACTGTTTTCTGTAGAGGTTATATTAATTTACATGCAATCAATTTTAAATGAAGTTACTTAAATGATTTCTGTGAATGGAGGTGAATATCCCAGTGATAAGGAAACCCCATCATGTTTAAAACAATAGGGTACATCCACATATGGTAAACTAGAAAAGTCAGTGAGACAACATGGTCTTGTCTTAAAAGACATATTATTCGGCTCTTCCTGCTAAAAGTGGCCTCATAGCAGTGGTTATACTATCAGTAGGACTTTTGCTCACTTTCAATGGTCATGTACATCCTGAGTGTCCAGATTTGGGGTTTTACTACTATTCTCCACTAAAATAAATGTGAACTCTTTGGGTAGGAGGTGGAGGAGGTAGTTAGTCCCATGTCTTAGAGCAGGAAAAAATTCAGGATGGGCTTGGAACATCTTTAAAAATGAGAGTGATTTTAGGGATAATAAGAATAGTGCTAAGAGTTAAAAGAAGCTAGCTTAATGGAGCTTCCATTGGCTTTATTAAGATGTCACGATTTGAGCATTAAAAAACAACGGTTAGGCCGGGCGCGGTGGCTCACGCCTGTAATCCTAGCACTCTGGGAGGCTGAGGCAGGTGGATCGTTTGAGCTCAGGAGTTTGAGACCAGCCTGAACAAAAGCGAGACCCCGTCTCTACTAAAAATAGAAAGAAATTAGCTGGACAACTAAAAATATATAGAAAAAATTAGCCGGGCGTGGTGGCTCATCCCTGTAGTCCCAGCTACTCAGGAGGCTGAGGCAGGAGGATCACTTGAGCCCAGGAGTTTGAGGTTGCTGTGAGCTAGGCTGACGCCACGGCACTCTAGC
>NW_012139414.1:7465527-7475374 GCF_000956105.1 Propithecus coquereli
TAGAGAGCAAATATTTTTCTCCCATTCTGTAGGTTGTCTATTCACTCTAATGATAGTTTCTTTGGCTGTGCAAAAGCTTTTTAATTTGATCAGATTCCATTTATTTATTTTTGTTGTTGCTGTGATTGCTTTGGGGGGTCTTCTTCAAAAATTCTTTGCCTACGCTGATGTCTGAAAGGGTCTTCCCAACATCTTCTTCTAGAATTCTTAAGGTTTCATGCCTTAGGTTTAAGTCTTTTATCCATTTTGAATTGACTTTTGTGAGAGGTGAGAGGTGGGGATCCAGTTTCAATCTTCTGCATGTAGCTATCCAGTTTTCCCAGCACCATTTATTGAAAAGAGATTGTTTTCCCCAGTGTATATTTTTGTCTGTTTTTTCAAAGATTAGATTACCATATGCAGATGGTTTCATCTCTGGATGCTCAGTCCTATTCCAAAGGTCTATGTCTCTGTTCTTGTTCCAGTACCATGCTGTTTTAATTACTACAAGCTTGTAGTACAGCTTGAAGTCTGGTAGACTGATACCTCCTAGTTTGTTCTTTTACTTAAGATTACTTTGGCTATACAAGGTCTTCTCTGGTTCCATACAAAGTGTAGAATTATTTTTTCTAGATCTGTAAAGAATGATGATGGTACTTTGATAGGAATTGCATTAATTCTGTGGATCACTTTAGGTAGTATGGACATTTTAACGATATTGATCCTACCAATCCATTAGCAAGGTAGATTTTTCCATCTGTTTACATCTTCTACAATTTCTTTTCTTACTGTTTCATAGTTCTCCCTGTATATGTCTCTCGCATCTTTCCTTAAATATATTCCTAGCTATTTAATTTTCTTTGAGGCTATTGTAAAAGGTATTGCGTTTTTGATTTGAATTTCGGCTTGACTGTTATTGGCGTATATGAATGCCTCTGATTTATGTGTATTGATTTTGTATCCTGAGACTTTACTGAATTCTTTTATCAATTCTAGTAGTCTCTTGGCTGAATCCTTGGGGTTTTCTAGATATAATATCATATCATCGGCAAAGAGCGAGAGTTTGATCTCATCTGCCCCCATTTGGATGCCCTTAACTCCCCTCTCTTGTCTAATTTCTCTATCAAGGACGTCCAGCACTATGTTGAATAGAAGTGGAGATAGTGGGCAGCTTTGTCTGGTTTCGGTTCTAAGTGGGAATGGTTTTAAGTTTTCCCCATTCAGTATGATATTGGCCATGGGTTTATCATAAATGGACTTGATAATTTTAAGGTATGATCCATCTATGCTTATTTTGTTAAGAGTTTTTATCATAAAGGAGTGCTGCATTTTGTCAAACGCTTTTTGTGCATCTACTGAGAGAATCATATGGTCTTTGTTCTTGCTTTTATTTATGAGGTGAATTGCATTTATAGATTTGCGTATGTTGAACCAGCCTTGCATCCCTGGAATAAACCCCACCTGGTCATGTTGAATTATTTTTTTGATATGCTGCTGAATTCGATTTGCTAAAATTTTGTTGAGGATTTTTGCATCTATATTCATGAGACATATTCATCTGTAGTTTTCTTCTTTTTGTCGTGTCCTTTCCTGGCTTTGGTATCAAGGTGATATTGGGGAATGTCATGCCACTCCCGAGGGTTACTTGAACCCTGTTACCGCTTTAGGTGGGGTGAGAAGAGCAACTGGTACCAGCGAGCCTAAGAGTGTATACTTCAGAGATTGTTTGATCTCCAGCTAGGGGAGAGCTGCTAATACGTTATTCAGGGCTTTTTCGCCACTCTTGCAAAGCAGCTCCTGATGGGGGGGTGTCAATTGGTGCAATTGCTAAGGACTCTGGTCAAGATTTTCCTTCCCAGACCACAAGCCCCTAAGCTGGCAACAGCCTGGGCGCCAAGGGCAAGCCCTTGTGTTATGATCTTATCAGATGATCAAAACCAACCTGCTGTACCAAGTCAGCAATCTGTCCCGTTTTCTTAGTTCCAAGGTCCCATAGATTCAAGCCAGTCACACAAGGAAAGCGAATTTTCTTCTTTCTCCCAACCTTCAAGGGCTGAGTCTGTCCTGACGGGCTGGGGGAGGGGCGTTGGCTGACTCTGCCATAAGACTCAGCCCAGAAAACATCTTTTCTCATTTCTCCCCTCCTCCAAGGGCGGGATCTGCCCTGCAGGGGGAACATAAGCCACCGGACTAGGGGATGGGCACGTCCTGGGGCCACTGGGCGTCTCAGCCCAGGAAGTGGCTACTCTCATTACTCTGCCCCTCCAAGGGTGAGGCTTGTCTAGTTGGTACAAAGTACACACCTCAAGGCTGCTGGAGAAGCCCTGCCCAAGGCCACTGAGAGTCTCAGACTAGAAAGTGGCCTGCCTCGCTACTCCGCCCTTCCAGGGGCGGGGTCGGTCACTTCAGCGTGAAATACCAGTGGCCTGGCTGCAGCCAAGGGCCATCTGCCACTGTGGCAGGTCTCAGTCCAGAAAGTGGCTTCCTTCGCTACTCTAAAATACAAATTTTAATGAGTATTTTCCTACATGCTAACAATCCCTTTGGACACAGAATTAATTACCATGATGATCCTTTAATACTCTGAACTTATGAGAAATAGAGTCACACAGATTGTAGTGTTGAGCAGCCATCTTTCATTTTATTAAAATTCACATATTGACCAAATGTTTCGGAACGTTATATAATAGAAGACTGTTCCAGGCACTGTTTGTATCAACTGGATTAGGAGTAAGATGACTCATGTTACAGTGACATTTCAGTCTGAAAAACCCTGAATTATAAGTCACTTATTATTATGTGTAGTTTCATTATCTCTTCTCATAAAAGGACAATAACACTCAGTTGGATAGACCAAATGACTTATATATGTGAAAGGGTAACGTTGTGTCCTCCTAGATAGAAATAAATTGTAACTAACAGGTTTTGGAATGAAGACTATTCCTCTGTCTCCCCTACTCTATCAGTATTTTGATGTAATTAATATATTTAGGGTTCACTCCTTAACTTGGAAAATTTTGAAGAGGACAAAAGACAACATGAGAGTGAATCCACACCATAATGACACAGTTTACTGTACAATTAACACTATCATTTATGACCCTAAGGAATATATAATAGGATTCTAATTTACGATTCCTATTTATGAAGAATTGTTGAAAATCCTTGGCCAAATGTGGTCTGGTTCAGTCCAGACACCTCTTTTCTGGGATTGTCCAAGTTCTGCTGATCCTCTTCTGAAAATTTCACATTGTTTTTATTTTTTACCTGTGCTAAGATACACTGCCTTGTGCTAGAGCCCCTAGAATTCTGTGGAATATTTGTTTTTTTTTTCTGGTTGCAAAATTAATCTTTGATCAAAGTCTTTACCAACTGTAATTAATCATTACTTCTTTTAATACATATCTCTGTTGTCTGAGACTTCACTGTGGCTCACACTCTCCCTTCCTGAATTGTGAGTTCCCCATAGCCTATCCTCATTATTGCAAATGAATGCTAAATGTGGCTCCTTTTGATGAAGACACTTCCAGAATTGATCCTCCCTGAAAACTGATCTACATTGCACAGATATTTGAACAAAATACTATTAGAAATCCTCCCTGACTATAGTAATCAAGGTGTTATTAACGATTTCATACCCACTGTCATGTGGGACATAAATGCACTTTGAAACGTTTAACTTCTGTGATAAAATGAGTTACTTTTTTAGTTTTTATTCTTTTAATTTTTAAAAGTCTTTAAATCACTTCATCTTTGTCTCAAGGCCTATAAAATCCAGTCCTTTCACAAGGAGAAAAAATCAGGAAAGTCTAGAGCTGGGAGATATGTTAGGAGAAAGATGAGAAAGCAAGAGGGCTGCACTCCTACCTTAGCTTCATGGTTTCTTCAGCCATGTCCGAGAAGACCAAGAGAAAACCTGAAACCAAGAAATTGAAGCATCCCCACACTTGCAGTTATTCATGGTTTTGGACAGTTTACATTTATAATGTTTTATAACAGTAAATGTTACTTATGTCAAACAAGGCAGTAATCATAAAAATCAATTAAATCACCTTAAATTCTTTTTGGATAAAGGTGTTACATAAATATGTTTCAACAAATAAAATGAATTATTAATCCAATTATATTACATCTTAATTTTTATATTAATATAAGCCAGTAAAGCACATTGATGTTCTTATCCTCTATTTGTCACCATGGCTCACCCTCTGGTACAGTTCTTTACTCTTGCATCTTCCACAGTGGTGTAGGGTGGCATGGGGACTCTTAGCATCTGGTTGTTATCAAAAAAACCTCCTATTCAAACCTACAAATACAGCAGACATAATAATTTTAACACAAAAATCTATGTTTGCCATAGGGAAATTTAAAACTAAAATAAAAAGACAGAAAAGCAGACTTCTCTCAATTAATTTTTCAAAGTTCATCAGTATGACCCTCAATCTCCTCTAAGACTCTTCTCAAACTGATCCTGGGATTCATTTGATGAAAATAATGCAAGGATTGCTAAAAGAACAACAATATAATATTGCCATATCCTATCACATTGTTTCTAAAATGATGGTAACAAATTTTGGGTGGTACATCAATGAATATTTTTAATTTCAAAAGTTATATATACCTATTTTGATGGAAAATAAAACAAATATAATTAGCATAGAAAACTAAATTGTGAGAATCCCTCCCTCCACCCTGTCCCCAGGCAACCCCTGATAAAAAAAAAAACAAAACTTAAATTTTGAGTTTTATATGTTAGATAATATTTCCTAGGAGAAGGATAAAAATCCTGGGTCCCTTTATAAAAAATTTTAAGTAAATACTAGGTATGGTAAAAACTAAAGGAAGCACATTAATAACTGAAGTTTGAGAAATACTGCTCTTTCATGTTTATTTCAAGTTTATATGACTGGCTGCACTATAGCATTCCTTGAATAATCAATGTTTATATGATTTAAAGGCTTTATACCATAAAACTTACAGTTGAATAATTACAGGTTATTACCTACAGGATTTATGGTTATTTTTTTAAAAAGTTTTTAAAATCAGATTTAGAACATGACTCTTAATATAATATTGTTTATAAAATAAGTGATTTTCACTATTTATAAGCCCTCCTGGGAATGTAATACGCTAGTTTAAGGTCTCTATTTGGTTTCTATGCACTAAAAGCTTATTTAGAAACTTTCTCTCCACTATGAATAATTTGATATTGAATGGGATAAAAAGGTCTGACCAAAAAATTTCCCATATTTATATATTCATATGGTTTTCTCCACCATGAGTTATGTGTTGCTGAGTAAGTGAAGGAGTGTGGCTTATTGTTTTCTCACATTTATATTCACATAATTTCTCTCGAGTATGGATTTTCCGATGTTGATTAAGGTGTGCACTCTGGCTAAAGGCTTTCCCACATTCATTACATTTATAGGGTTTCTCTCCTGTATGAGTTCTCTCATGTTGATTAAGATGTGTTCTCTGGCTGAAGGCTTTGCCACAAAAACTACATTCGTAAGGTTTCTCTCCAGTATGAAGTCTATGATGTTCAGTAAGGGATGTGATACGGCTAAAGGCTTTACCACACTGATTACATTTATAGGGCTTCTCTCCAGTATGAATTCTCAGATGTTGAGTAAAGGATGAATGTTGACGAAAGGCTTTCCCACATTCATTGCATATAAAAGGTTTTTCTCCCGTGTGAATTCTCTGATGTTGAATAAGATGTATCCTCTGGCTGAATCTTTTCCCACATTCATCACACTTATAGGGCTTCTCTCCTGTAAGGATGATCTGAGGTTGTATAAGAGATGAGTTGTGGCTGAAGGCCTTCCCACATTCACTGGGTTTCTCTCCAGTATGAATATGATTAGTAAGAAGAATATGTTGATTGAAGATTTTTCCACATTCATTATATTCATACGGCTTCTCGCTTATGTAATTTTCCTGACAGTAAATCAAGTCTGAATTATGTTTGATGTTATTTCCTTGTGTGTCAAAATTAAGAGGTATTTTAATTGAAGGAATCCTCTGATGCATAAGGTTTGAGTTCAGATTATAGTTTTCTGCAAACTTACTACATTCAAGTCTTCTCTCCTGGGTGATCTTTTTGTGAGTGAGAGATAGTTGTCCTAAATGTCTCTGCTGGTTTTCTTGGTTAAACTCTAACTGGTAATCAAAATCCCAGAGTCCTCCTAAGATGGAGTACCAGAAACTGTCTCCTGTTAGTCTCTTCATTATCATGTCATGGGTTTGATTTTCATCAGAAATATTCTGGTTTGGAGTTGACTTTTTGATTTCAGGTCGGTTTTCCCCATCTAAAAGAAATTCAGAACATACAAATACTTTCCAATATTCTCTGTCCTTTAAAAGAGAAATTGTTGCATAAGGAATTACCAAATAAAACTGACAGTACTGTGTACAAGGTATATGCAGCATTGAAAGTTTTCAAATATGGCCATGTAACAAGGGGAATGAATATAAAACAAGAAGCTGTGAGGAGGGGGAAAATTTTAAAACATGGTAATCATAAAAAGAAGAGATCATCCAGGAGTATCCATGGTTGAAAGGAAATGGGCAGAAGAATAAGAAATACCAAAGAAAGGTCTGTGTTCACATGTAGGAGATAGAGGAATAACTGTGCTTAGAGAAGGCAGGTCTGAGTCCAGGCCCTTACAAACCTCATCTGTGGATTATTCTATCATAATGCCAGTTGCTTGTTTACTTGAAAAGTATTTCTTCCTATTTTTAATATTTTGATACTGATAAAACTAATACTTGCTTAAAGTAAAATATTCATATAATGTGGAAATGTATAAAGAAAAAATCCCACCTCTTAGAGATAATCATTGTTAACAGTTTAGATTTTATCTTGCCAGATTTTCCCTATGTTCACACAGATATATACGTAAACCATATTTTGAACAAGCATGACTTAAAAACGAGCATGGATTTAAAAAAAAATCCTTTTGATCTCCCACGACTTCTTTAAACTTTATTCAGTGGAGTTATTCTTCCTCTGCTTCCAGATGAAGATTTGAACAGGGCCCATGCCTTTCTCCTTAATTCTTAGGTAACAGATACTCCTACTAATACATTAAGTCACACACCGAGTATCTATTCAGTAATTAAAATGTTCAGTCATATGTAACAGTCAAAACTCTAAAATTAATTCCTTCCCGTCCCCTGGACCTGTTACAGAAAGGGTCATGTTCCTTCTTTTTTCTCCCTGCTTACCTTTCTCCCCTTCTACTCTTTTCCTGTTGACTCCTTCCCTCATTCTACTCTCTCCCTTGCCTCTACTCTCTCATTTCTTTCCCCACTTAACTACTTCCCTGCTCACCTCTTCCCTCACTCACTCAATGTTGTTTACTTCCTGTCTAACAAGAGTTGGTGGGTAGGGGGTGTGTGGAGGGAGGAGAGATTACGAGATAGGCCAGTTTTTGTACGGCTGGGTGGCTCCACATTCTCAGCTTGGCAGATGGTTAAAATGGACTCACTTTTGGGAACTTTTAATGACTCCTGAGAGGTTCTTGCTGGACCCCCCACCCTCTTCTGTCATTTCCATGATCTAGATAGATATATTTCTGTTTTGGGCAAAAATCCTATTTGACAAGAACCCAGGCCATGCTGGCTGACCCATAGAAACACTCATGATACCTTGCCCCCAAAACCTGTTTAGTGTAGACTAATCTTAATGCAATAGCTTTTGCTGGCTTATCCACCAAAGCCATTTAAGTCAGCTGGTCTTGGGCCTTGGACTTTCTGAATCAGAGTCTGCTTTAGCTTTCTCAGATGTGAGTCATGCACTAGCCTTGATCTTCCAAACATAGGGAATGTATATCAAAACTGTCAGAGTGGTCCCCTTGAAGCTGGGTAACCATACAATTATTGTCCTAATTGGGATATTTGATAGTAACGGAGTACTATTAATTACAGGAGGAACTATATGAGAAAACGGGGGGGGGGGTGGATCTGACCACTATACCTTGACTTAACCCTTACTATGCTTCCTTCTACCTCTGCCCCAACAAGGGAGTTAGGAACTTACAACATAGTTCTCTCCTCTTTACCAATCTCATTTCAAAAGTCTCTCTCAGATCTCCTTTTATATCTTTGATCTGGCTGGCTAAGGAAAATAGGCTCATGAAGCCATTTCTTTTTTCTTTTTTAAAAAAGCCTTCAGATCATGAATGAGGCCATGCCTTATGTTCATAGAGATGTGGGTGAGGGTTTCTGCACCTACCGTGGGTGAGGGTATGCAGATATCTTCTGTCAACTCTAAAAGAGAAAGAGTCCCTTCTAAACACACACACATATATGAATAAGTATGTTTATAATGAAATAAATAAAAATTGAAACATTGATGAGGTACCATTTTTCACCCATCAAATTGTCAAAATCAAAATGTTATTACATCTTGTATTGGGAATGGTGTGGGTGAAATGAGCTATATTTCATATTTTGAGTTTGGTAGAATCTTTTAAGAGAACAATTTGACAGAATCTATCAAAATGCTTAGTATGGAAACCCTGTGACCTGGCATTGCACATTCTCTGAAATACAAGCTTGGGTCTATAAGATGTTTGTATAAGGATATTCATTGTACCATTGTATAAAACAGCAAAAAAAAAAATTGGAAACCTAAAACTTAGCAGGAGAATAGATATTTTAAAATAGGATATACCCTTTAAGAAGAATGAGGTAGATCTATATATACTCATTAAAAAAGAATATTGTTAAATGAAAAAGTTACACAGGCAATATGTACATTAGCCTGTTTTGGTTTAAAAATAAAACTATGTATGTATAAATACATACACATACTTATTCCTTAGCGTTAGCATTTTTCCATATATTTATGAGCTATTTTATTTCTTCTGTAAATATTTTGGGGCTCTAGGGATCTGTAGATATGCTGAAATTGAACACAAACTTTTATGGGCAAGTACATATATGTATTTTTCTGGAGCGAGAACTGTATCTTTCATTAAATTCTCAAAGCGGTCCAAGATTCGAAAAGATTAAAGCCTCTGTTTTAAGAATACTCTAATCAGTCTCTTTGCCACAGTCCCACTTCACTATTGAGTACAATAAAACTAAATATAAACTATTCTTCCTAAGTCACTGATTTCATCACATTCACACACACAAAAATCTGATAGTCTCACCCTTTAAAAACTATCCTTAATAAAAATCAGATTATGCGTAACGAAAAGGTGTTCTTACTGTTTTAAGTAAATTCAAAATAAACAAATTCATGCATAAAATTATGGGTGGAAAAGTAGGTCCTAAGACCCTATGTATGGAATGATCTCATTTTTGTTAAAAAAAAAAAGTATACCCACATTTACTAAGAGTATTTATTGTTTCTGGGAGAATAGTATTATGGATGGTATAGTTTTGATTTTTCCATGATGAGCATACACTGTTATTTTAAAAAGAAAAACAAGAAAGGAAGTATAACTTTTCTACTTAAAAATATTTAGCTTATTTTTCACAATTTAAAAAATTTAACATGGTAGAAAGTGAGTTTCTAATCACTAGTGCATATGTTTAAGACTTCTCTGTCTAGCATGAAGGGACTGAGTTGGGTCATGAGATGATGGAAGAATATAATAAGTGAAGGAAATAAAGGTTTATCATTCATCAACCTTAAATATATTGCACTGCTGGAGCAATACATGCTTAGCTAGGATGCCCATTTAAAAAATAAAATGGAATTACAATATTGTTTTGTATTTTGCTTTTTTACATTATTGAATATCATGAACACATTTCCATGTCAACAAATATATTTCCACATATTTTTTAAAGGACCGTATGATATCCAATTTTATGTATGTACAAAAGTACTTCTTTTTTTTTTTTTTTT
>NW_012139414.1:7475424-7478049 GCF_000956105.1 Propithecus coquereli
AAGTCTTTAAATCACTTCATCTTTGTCTCAAGGCCTATAAAATCCAGTCCTTTCACAAGGAGAAAAAATCAGGAAAGTCTAGAGCTGGGAGATATGTTAGGAGAAAGATGAGAAAGCAAGAGGGCTGCACTCCTACCTTAGCTTCATGGTTTCTTCAGCCATGTCCGAGAAGACCAAGAGAAAACCTGAAACCAAGAAATTGAAGCATCCCCACACTTGCAGTTATTCATGGTTTTGGACAGTTTACATTTATAATGTTTTATAACAGTAAATGTTACTTATGTCAAACAAGGCAGTAATCATAAAAATCAATTAAATCACCTTAAATTCTTTTTGGATAAAGGTGTTACATAAATATGTTTCAACAAATAAAATGAATTATTAATCCAATTATATTACATCTTAATTTTTATATTAATATAAGCCAGTAAAGCACATTGATGTTCTTATCCTCTATTTGTCACCATGGCTCACCCTCTGGTACAGTTCTTTACTCTTGCATCTTCCACAGTGGTGTAGGGTGGCATGGGGACTCTTAGCATCTGGTTGTTATCAAAAAAACCTCCTATTCAAACCTACAAATACAGCAGACATAATAATTTTAACACAAAAATCTATGTTTGCCATAGGGAAATTTAAAACTAAAATAAAAAGACAGAAAAGCAGACTTCTCTCAATTAATTTTTCAAAGTTCATCAGTATGACCCTCAATCTCCTCTAAGACTCTTCTCAAACTGATCCTGGGATTCATTTGATGAAAATAATGCAAGGATTGCTAAAAGAACAACAATATAATATTGCCATATCCTATCACATTGTTTCTAAAATGATGGTAACAAATTTTGGGTGGTACATCAATGAATATTTTTAATTTCAAAAGTTATATATACCTATTTTCATGGAAAATAAAACAAATATAATTAGCATAGAAAACTAAATTGTGAGAATCCCTCCCTCCACCCTGTCCCCAGGCAACCCCTGATAAAAAAAAAAACAAAACTTAAATTTTGAGTTTTATATGTTAGATAATATTTCCTAGGAGAAGGATAAAAATCCTGGGTCCCTTTATAAAAAATTTTAAGTAAATACTAGGTATGGTAAAAACTAAAGGAAGCACATTAATAACTGAAGTTTGAGAAATACTGCTCTTTCATGTTTATTTCAAGTTTATATGACTGGCTGCACTATAGCATTCCTTGAATAATCAATGTTTATATGATTTAAAGGCTTTATACCATAAAACTTACAGTTGAATAATTACAGGTTATTACCTACAGGATTTATGGTTATTTTTTTAAAAAGTTTTTAAAATCAGATTTAGAACATGACTCTTAATATAATATTGTTTATAAAATAAGTGATTTTCACTATTTATAAGCCCTCCTGGGAATGTAATACGCTAGTTTAAGGTCTCTATTTGGTTTCTATGCACTAAAAGCTTATTTAGAAACTTTCTCTCCACTATGAATAATTTGATATTGAATGGGATAAAAAGGTCTGACCAAAAAATTTCCCATATTTATATATTCATATGGTTTTCTCCACCATGAGTTATGTGTTGCTGAGTAAGTGAAGGAGTGTGGCTTATTGTTTTCTCACATTTATATTCACATAATTTCTCTCGAGTATGGATTTTCCGATGTTGATTAAGGTGTGCACTCTGGCTAAAGGCTTTCCCACATTCATTACATTTATAGGGTTTCTCTCCTGTATGAGTTCTCTCATGTTGATTAAGATGTGTTCTCTGGCTGAAGGCTTTGCCACAAAAACTACATTCGTAAGGTTTCTCTCCAGTATGAAGTCTATGATGTTCAGTAAGGGATGTGATACGGCTAAAGGCTTTACCACACTGATTACATTTATAGGGCTTCTCTCCAGTATGAATTCTCAGATGTTGAGTAAAGGATGAATGTTGACGAAAGGCTTTCCCACATTCATTGCATATAAAAGGTTTTTCTCCCGTGTGAATTCTCTGATGTTGAATAAGATGTATCCTCTGGCTGAATCTTTTCCCACATTCATCACACTTATAGGGCTTCTCTCCTGTAAGGATGATCTGAGGTTGTATAAGAGATGAGTTGTGGCTGAAGGCCTTCCCACATTCACTGGGTTTCTCTCCAGTATGAATATGATTAGTAAGAAGAATATGTTGATTGAAGATTTTTCCACATTCATTATATTCATACGGCTTCTCGCTTATGTAATTTTCCTGACAGTAAATCAAGTCTGAATTATGTTTGATGTTATTTCCTTGTGTGTCAAAATTAAGAGGTATTTTAATT
This sequence comes from Propithecus coquereli, assembly GCF_000956105.1. Taxonomy (NCBI): domain Eukaryota; kingdom Metazoa; phylum Chordata; class Mammalia; order Primates; family Indriidae; genus Propithecus; species Propithecus coquereli. The sequence continues at coordinate 7,477,707 of NW_012139414.1, forward strand.
GAAGGAATCCTCTGATGCATAAGGTTTGAGTTCAGATTATAGTTTTCTGCAAACTTACTACATTCAAGTCTTCTCTCCTGGGTGATCTTTTTGTGAGTGAGAGATAGTTGTCCTAAATGTCTCTGCTGGTTTTCTTGGTTAAACTCTAACTGGTAATCAAAATCCCAGAGTCCTCCTAAGATGGAGTACCAGAAACTGTCTCCTGTTAGTCTCTTCATTATCATGTCATGGGTTTGATTTTCATCAGAAATATTCTGGTTTGGAGTTGACTTTTTGATTTCAGGTCGGTTTTCCCCATCTAAAAGAAATTCAGAACATACAAATACTTTCCAATATTCTCTGT
>NW_012139414.1:7485794-7491343 GCF_000956105.1 Propithecus coquereli
AAAATGCTTTTGTCTGCCCATGGACTTTGGCTCCAGAATGTTTGGAATGATTGGCTGGAGTTCTGAAGACTATCTCACACTCTCTTAGCACCAAAATCTGTAGTCTACAGACCTGGCTCCTGAAACCACAGGTAAGTATGATACTCTAGGCTCCTACTGCCTGGGGGTGGAGTTCAGGGTATTCATTCCCTAAGCTCTAGCTTCCAGAACTTTAGGTTATCCCTAGAAATATGGCAGCTGGATCAACATGCTCATGACCACTTTTCTTGATTTCTTTCTCTCCACATCTTGCCTCTATGAGAGAAATAGGAAACCTCCTGCTACGTGAAAGATTTGTCATCTACTGATACCAGGAGGAGTGATTGCACATGGACTGTACAGGTACTGATCCCTCACTGTGTATAGACTCAAGGCATACTTAGATCTTCAATCACAGGGTAGCCTATCTACATCCCAATGGTATACCAAACTCCAGATCGGGGCAATGATTACCTTGGGCTTCAAGGCAGCTTTGAAGAATAAACTCTACCTGTACCCCCATAATATGCTGAAATAAAAGAAAAAAAAAAGAATAAACTCTATTCTATTTGCCCCCAGTTCCTTGACTAACCTAATTCCCCTACGTTAGTAAACATTAGTATGATTGCCCTCAAAAGCAGGGTGAGCACTGATGAAAATAACCTCTCCCACCCCCCAAATCAAGCCGTATATATGGGAGCATGTAGAGATACTGGTTACTTATTAACTACTATCTACCTTCTTCTTGGTTTGGTCCTACATGGCTAAAGATCCAATCATTCATTGAAATCTCCAAGCCCTTCTTTGTACTTTTGCCTAAGTCCTCTATCAGATCGTATGCTGCCTACCCTCCTGTTGTCTGAGATTACAGACAAAGTGCTATTTAGGAAGAAACTGTTTTCAGATATGAAAGCAGAAGAGCCTCCCCTGCCCACACTATGAGAATGATACCCAATTTAACTTGTGCCAAAGTCTCAAGTTAAGTGAGTATAATGCCTCAGTCACAGCTACAGATGAAAGCCCTCCCATTTGTGGCAGGGGTTTATCAGGTTTCCATTAATCTTGCAGGGGCCTGAGGGCTCTTAATAAAGAAAAATTGGCAATTTGCACAGATTACTGTAGTTTCTTTGTGGCTATTATCTTTGCCCATTATCTGTCCCCACTGACTCCATGTTCCCTGGATCAGCTTTACAGGGTATAATTCTTTAATAAAATTAGATTTTTAGGGCACCTATGACCTCTTTTGTATCTAAGAATGGACGCCTTCTAAACAGGCCTTTAGTCAGCATTAGCATATTGTGATGCCACTGGGCAACTTCAATAACATCTTGCAGGGCACTTCTGCACCAAGGCATACCTCACCAAGTAGATGTTTCCCCTGCTCAGACCCATCCAATGCATTTTGAACCAAACTATTCAGAAAGTAGGAAGGAAAGAAACAGAAAAGGAAGGAGGAAGGGAGAGAAAAAAGGAGGAAGAGGAGAGAATTAGGATGAAAAGGAGGGAGGAAAACAATTTTTTTGAAAAAATATCCTTTTTACTTTTAAAACACTATGATATTTTTGGTTCCTTTTATTAATTTAAAAAATGTGTCATGATTTATAGTGGGTTATGGTAATAATTTAGTAGGTAGAACTCAAAAACTGAAAGAGAATAGCCAAAAAAGAATAGAAAATATCAGAGTTCATTAGAGATAGTGATAAGGATAAATATTATTTGATAAAACTTTTATTTCAATTTTACAGAATTATATAGATCTTATGGATGGCAATAAAATACATTTCTTAATGAGAGTGGTGGTCAATAACTTAAAACTATTGCTTTAGCAGGAGTTAACAAGCTTTTTCTGTAAAGGGCCATATAGTAAATATTTTAGGTTTTGTGAGCTATATGGTTTGTCATAATTATTCAATTCTGCTTTTGTAATGTAGGAGCAGCCATAGATAATATGTAAAAGAGTGAGTGTGGTTGTGTTCACATAAAACTATTTACAAAAATATTTTGAGTCTAGACTATGTTTTACTCATCCAAAGAGTCTATACTGCCAAACAAGGTATGTGGAAAAGAAGCCCCTGGATTCTAAGATCTTTGTGTTTAAGGGTAGTTCATCTCATACCAGCAATGTATGACGGTGATTTCTTCCTCATGGACTCAACAGTGTGTGTTGTCAAACATTTAGACTTTTGCTAATCTGACAGGCAAGAAAAGATAATGCATGTACTTTTAACTTGCATTTCTCTTATGAATGAGATTGAACTTTTTTTATGTTAAATGTATTTGGATTCCTTTATCTAAAAATCATTCATACTGTTTATTTTTTATTGGGCTATTGACCTCTCATTGATTTAGAGGAGCATTTTATATACATTTAGTGGGAGATTAGCCCTTTTGGCATAAGTTGGAAGTATTTTCCTCCACTGCTATTTATCTCTTTACTTTGTTTATTATTTTACATCATGCAAAATTATTTTACAACATGCAGAATTTTTCAATTTGTGTGTATTGAATGTATGAATCTTTTCTTTTATGGCTTCTGGATTTTGAATTGTAGTCAGAAATGACTCCCCCATATCAAGGTTATAAAAGATTTCTCCCATGTTTTCATCCAAATCTCTTATAGTTTCATGTTTTACATTTAAAATCTCTGCTCCTTTTGGAGTTTATCTTGGCTTAAGGGGTAAGCTATAGACCCAATTTTTTTTTCTCTCCAGATGGCTACCCACCATTTATTATAAAGTCTACTTTTCATCTCCTAATTTGAAATGCCATCATTTGAAATAATGCCTTTATATTCAATGCCCACATGTATTGGGGTTTATTTCTGAATTTTATATTCTATTCAGTTGTTTTAATTTATGAAATTTTACTGTATATTTTAAATATCTAATAGGGAGAATATCCCTTATTGTTCTTCCTTTTCAGAGTTTTCCTGATTATTTTTGTGTTTTGGATTTTCCATGTGAAGTTTAGAATGAGCTTTTATCTGGACCCTCCAAACTAAATCTTGTAGGCACTTCCTATGGGATTGCATTACATGTACAGTAAGGACATAGCTATCTTGGTATGTCCATTTATTCATGTTTATTTTTTATTTATTTATTTTTTTGAGACAGGGTCTTGCTCTGTTGCCCAGGCTGGAGTACAGTGGAGGGACTGATTGATAGCTTGTTGCAGCCTTGAACTCCTGGGCTTAAGCAATCCTTTTGCCTCAGCCTCCTGAATAGCTGAGACTATAAGTGCATGTCACCATGTTAGATTAATTTTTAATTTTTTGTAGAGACAGGGTCTCGCTATTTTGCCCAGACTGGTCTCAACCTCCTGGCCTCAAGCAATCCTCCTGCCTCAGCCTCCAAAAGTGCTGAGATTACAGGCATGAGCCACCATGCCCAGCTATGTTTTAAAGCTTTTCCTTATGCAGGTGTTGTACATTTCTTGTTGAAGTTTATTACTAGATGTTTTATCTTTTTAGTTCCTCATAGGCTCTTCCCTTCCATCTTATATTCTAACTGGTAGTTGTTTGTGCCTTTATCTTTATTCCACTTCAACAATCTACTTACATGGCTATACATTTATACTCTGAACCTTACCTGCTCCGCAGAAGAAATCTCCAACTCAGTGTTACAGTCTCATGCTCTTATTCATATTCCACCTGCTTTATGACCTCATCTAGAACTCCCTTTCTTTGAGTCTTCTGTTGTCTTCTAGTTTTAAGTCTTACTCAGGCCTCATTTTACTTCCTGTCATTTTCTGGACTATGTCAAATCACTTGAATTAACTAACTCTCACAGTTTCACAAAATTTTCTTCTAGTTGTCCCATTAATCTAACAGACCCTCAACCTAGGTCCTACAAACCCTTTCCAGTGCTCAATATAACAAGAGAAATAGCATACTCATGCAAATTAGAAACCACAAATATATAGGACAAAATCTCATTTGGGCATTCAAAGCTGTTCCGTTACACCTTTACTCATCTTTGGTCAGCTTCCATTGACCTTAGTAAGCTATCCCAAATGCTTCACAAGTCCGCTACTTGCCTTCTTAATTCCTTTACACTCAATAGAGGACTTTGCCTCCTAATTTGCCAAGAAAATAGAAGTCACCACGTGTGAACTCCCCTAAATCTTCCATTAACAAACTTATTACACATAGCCACTCTAATATCATTCCATCCAATCCCATTCCCAACTCTTTAGAATCTGCTCTCTCTCGTATCTCTATTCTTTACTTACTTTCTCTACTGACTCCTTCCCTTCAGCATTATAAACAAGCTAACCTCATTCCTGCTTGGAATAATCCTCTTTTCAGACTCTTTTATTCTAGCTAACACCTTCTTTATTGTCTCCCCTTCTCACTCTAGCTCCTTATTAGAGTACTGTATACTTACTAGCTCCACTTTTTAAAAAATCTCTCCCTGCTGTTTAATCAACAATGTAGAAACTGACTGTTCTAATTATCCCCCTGTCACTTTTCTCATTAATTTAATTACCAACCTCTTTGTTGCTAAATCCACCAGATATTTTCTAGGTCTCATCTTCACTTACAAGAGGTTTTAGATAAATAGGCATCAGCAAATGTCAATAATAATGAAACACGCAGTACCCTAGAGGGCATGCCAGAATTAGGTCACACAGTTAGAACATTCTCTCAGTCCCTTGACAAACAGCAATGTTTCACCACATCTTCTAAGGGGAAACCACTCATGTGTCTCACAGGATAATGAAGAGATGCAAGTAGTCTCCTTAGAGAAGACCATTATTCCTGACATGGGATGTGAAAAAATCACTTGTTCAGGATGATCTGTGAACCAAGAGCCTTGGGCATCCGTATATAGCTGCATAATAAAATCTGGAAGTTTTATTAAGTTAGCCATTATTTTTTTCTAGTTGGGGGTCTATGGGTAGGGACATAATAGGAGACAGCGTGGATCTTACAGATGGCAGCATATGTACCTGTGGGAAAGAATAGCTCTTCCCTCTGCTGTAGGTGCTTATCCTTGCAATTCACCTGAAAAGGGAGTTTTGCAATTTCTTCCTTTAGTTTCCTACTATCCAGGTTCAGGGATGTGGCGGTTATAGAAATATATTCCACTGTTTTCAAGAAAAGTGCCAGGGGTACTTGACAAAATGTTTTAATTACTAGCTTCTACTCATGGAATGTGAGCGCAGGTCAAAATTCTGGTTCAGTGAGGCTGAAAGGTCTCAGTGCAGCTGAAATAGGAACAAGGATAAAAAGCAAAAAGGATAGGCAAGTCAAAATCAACTTGAAAAAGCTGAAGTTTGAATGACAGGAAACCAAGTCCAAATGATGGAACCAGATGCCAGAGCAAAGAATCAGAGTGAGAACTACATAGAGATGAGACAGGTTAACCTGGCTTAATGGACCACAGTGGAAAATACCTAACTCAGTATCTGGCACACAGTCAGGAGCAGTCAATTACTTGCTAAAATAACGAGGCAGAACATTATAGGTGGTATGCCAGCAGTAGGAAGTTAACATGGTGGTGGTTGTTTTTTTGTCAAGAAATTCTCTT
>NW_012139414.1:7493141-7496532 GCF_000956105.1 Propithecus coquereli
TATTTTTAGTCGTCCGATTAATTTCTTTCTAATTTTTAATAGAGACGGGGTCTCGCTCTTGCTCAGGCTGGTCTCGAACTCCTGAGCTCAAACAATCCGCCCTCCTCGGCCTCCCAGAGTGCTAGGATTACAGGCATGAGCCACTGCGCCCGGCCCCAGCCAAATTTTTGAAACAACAATTAGTACTGGTCTAACATCTTTCGAGATGTGGTAAAACATGTAGGAAATAATCCTTGCATTTAAGCATCTTACAATTTGTTGCAAGGGAAAAAAGACTCTCATTACATCTAAACAATTAAAAAACTATAGACATGCCTCAGAGATATCACGGGTTCAGTTCCAGACCACTGCAATAATATTGCAATAAAGTGAGTCACATGAATTTTCTGATTTCCCAGTGCTTATAAAAGTTATGTTTACTCTATATTGTAGTCTAATAAGTGTGTAATAACATTATATCTAAAAAGTACATCTTATTTAAAACCTAATATATTCTAAAAATGCTAATGATCATCTGAGCCATCAGAATTGGAGTCAATCCTGTCAAATCCTGCTGCTGTTTTATCAACTACATTTATGTAATGTTTTAAATATTTTGTTGTCATTTCAACAATGTTCACAGAATCTACACAAGGAGTAGATTCCATCTGAAGAAACCACATACTTTGCTCATTCATAGGAGGCAACTCCTCATCCATTCAAGTTTGATTATGAGATGGCAGCAATTCAGTCACATTTTCAGGCTTGACTTCTCATTCTAGTTCTCTTGCTGTTTCCACTACATCTGCAGTTCCTTCCTCCACCGAAGTCTTGCACCTCTCAAACTCATCCATGAGGGTTGGAAACTTCTTCCAAACTCCTATAAATGTTGATATTATGACCTCCTCTCCTGAATCATGAATGTTCTAGAATGGTAAATCCTTTCCAGAAAGTTTTCAATTGACTATGCCCAGATACATTAGAGGAATCACTATTTATGGCAGCTGTAGCCTTATGAAATGCATTTCCTTTTTTTTCATATAAATTTGAGTGGTACAAGTGCAGTTTTGTTAACGTGAATATATTGCATAGTGGTGAAGTTTGGGTTTTTAGTGTACCTATCACCCGAACACTGCACACTTTACCCATTAAGTATTTCTTATACATCACCCCCCAAAACCTTCCACCCTTCCAAGTTTCCAATGACCATTATTCCACACTCTACGTCCATGTGTACACATAATTTAACTCCCACATGTGACAGCATGAGGCATTTGACTTTCCGTTTTTGAATTGTTTCACTTAAAATAATGGCCACTAGTTCTATCTATGTTGCTGCAATAGACATGATTTCATTCTTTTTTATGGATCAATAGCATTCCATTGTGACACACACACACACACACACGCATGCACAGAAACATACCACAACACATTTTCTTTATCCACTCATCTATTGATGGACACTTAGGTTGATTCAGTATCTATGCAATTGTGATTAGTGCTGCTATAACATAAAAGTTCAGGTATCTTTTTAATATGATTTCTTTTCCTTTAGGTATATACCCAGTAGTGGGGCTGCTGGATCAAATGGTAGTTCTATTTTAAGTTCTTTGCCAAATCTCCATACAGTTTTCCATAGAGGTTGTAGTAATACTAATTTACATTCCCATGAACAGTGTATAAGCGTTCCCTTTTCTCTGCATCCTCACCAACATCTGTTATTTTTCGTCTTTATAATTTTTTTTGAGACAGAGTCTTGCTCTATTACCCTGGGCAGAGTGCAGTGGCATCATTGTAGCTCACCTCAAATTCCTGGGCTCAAGTGATCCCCTTGCCTCAGCCTCCCGAGTATCTGGGACTACAGTGCATACCATGATGCCTGGTTAATTTTTTTGTTTTTAGTAGAGACTAATTTTTCTATTTTTAGTAGAGATGGGGTTTCACTCTTACTCAGACTGGTCTCGAACTCCCGAGCTCAAGCAATCCTCCAGCCTTGGCCTCCCAGAGTGCCAGGATTACATGTGTGAGCCACCACACCTGGCCCTTGTCTTTTTAATAATAGCCATTCTAACTGGTATAAGATGAGATCTCATTGTGGTTTTAATTTGCAATTCTCTGATGAACACTGATGTTGAGCATTTTTCATGTGCTTTTTGGCCATTTGGTGTCTTCTTTTGAAAAATGTCTATTTTTCAAAAATAGATATGGCTGGATGTGGTGGCTCACAGCTGTAATCTAGCACTTTGGGAAGCCAAGGTGGGAACATTACTGGAGGCCAGGAGTTCTAGAGCAGCCTGGGCAACACAGCAAGACCACATATCTAAAAAAAAATTAGCTGGATGTGGTGGCACACACATGTAGTCCTAGCTACTCGAGAGGCTGAGGGCTAAGGATCATTCGAGCTCAGGAGTTAGAGGCTGCAGTGAGCTCTGATCATGCCACTGCACTCCAGCCTGGGTGACAGAGTGAGAGATTCCTTCTCTTAAAAAAAGAGAGGTTAGGTAAAGATGGCTGACTAGAGACATTAGTTGCCAGATCATCCTGGAGGGAAGGAGGGGTTTCAGATAAAGGAGAGGTGGGAAAGGTACTAGAGCTGGTTGGAGATTCTCCAAGACTGATCATATCTTAGACCACAAAACAAGTCTCAACGAATTGAAGAAAGTCGAAATCATACTACATATCTTCCCAGACCACAATGGAATAAAACTAGAAATCAGTCACAAGAAAAACACTCAAATCTACACAAAGAAATGGAAATTTAACAACCTGCTGCTGAACGATAATTGGGTCAAGAATAAAATTAATATGAAAATCAAAAGATTCCTTGAACCAAATGACAAAAGGGACACAAACATCAAAATCTATGGGACTCAATAAAAGCATTCCTCAGGGCAAAATTCATAGCCTTAAATGCCTACATCAAAAAGACAGAAAGATCACAAATTAACAACCTAATGTCACATCTCAAGGAATTAGGAAAACAAAGAGCAAACAAAACACAAAGCCAGCAGAAGAAAACAAATGACAAAGGTCAGAGCAGAACTAAATGAAATGGAAAACAAAACAAAACTACAAATGATCAACAAAAGAAAAAGTTGGTTCTTTGAAAAGATGAACAAAATCGACAGAACTCTTCCTAGATTAACTAGGAATAGGAGAGAAAGGACCCAAACAAGCTCAATCAGAAATGAAAAAGGAGGTATTACAACAGATACCACAGATATAAAAACATCATCTGTGAATACTATGACAAATCTCTATGCACATAAACTAGAAAACATATAGGAAATGGATAAATTCCTGCAAACACACAACCTCCAAAGACTCAATCAGGAAAAAATAAAACTCCTGAACAGACCAATAACAAGCAGTGAGATTGAAGCAATAATAAAAAGTCTTCCCCCCCACC
>NW_012139414.1:7496582-7498226 GCF_000956105.1 Propithecus coquereli
TTTAAAGGAATGTTTTAAAGAAGAGAGTATAAACAGATCCAGGTTTTGAAATATTTAATTAAAATGACAGCATGATATCAACAAACAAAAATATAATCTAAAATCTGGGAAGGGAATATGGGTAAAATACCGGGGCTAGAAATGCAGAAATGGGAAAAACAACACAGATGGGCTACTTAAAAGAATTGTACTGCAGAGTAGAACATCGAGTCCGTAGGAATACATGACTGCAGGAGAATACGGGGGAAGAAACTGCAGTGTAGGAGACGGTGAAGATACAGAGAGAGGCTAGAAGAGACAAGAACAGTGTGTATCACAAGCCAGGTGGAAGAAAACTTCAAGAAGGTAAAATCAACACAATAAACTGGCTTTTTAGCCATCAGATTTGACTGGAAGTAAGTTAGTGGTAATCTCCAAGAAAACAAGATTTTAGCGGCACAAGTGAGATGGGGTCATATCGCAGAGGTGACCAAGAGAATTAGAAATTAGGCTGTGGGTTGTAGACAAGTTCTAAGAGTTTGATAAAAGGAAAAGAAAAAATGAAAAGTAGGCAAAAATGGCAGAGGATTTTTGACACGGAAAGGAAAGATTCCTGAGAGGGTGTATGAATAAAAAAATAAAAAGAAAATGCTATGTGGAGACCAGAAACATTAAGGTATTTATAGGTGTTCAAACTAATACCTTCAAAATAACCTTTGTTTTGTGTAAATTTTTTTCATTATAAGCATATATTATCAGTTCAATCAGAAAAAAATAAGACAGCCATTTCCATTTTGGCAAAAAATCAAATATGAGCTGTATTTTTTCAAAGGCCTCAGTATTCTTTAAATCCCAGAAGAAGATTTTTGGAGCACACTCCATTGATTATTTCAGAAATGACTCTTTTCCCTTCCTAAGGACCAAATGCCCAAATGCTTGCTTCTTACCTGGATGGGTGTCCAGTGGGCTGTCTCTTTCCATCATCCACTGCTCCTCTTGCTCCAATTGAGCAATTACCTCTGGTTTATAAAGTTGATGCCCTATTCATGGGAAACATATATGCCTTAGGAATTTATACTGGGAATAAAAATTTTCTCTCAGAACCAATTTCCAACCAGTCTTTCAGGCCTCTGGATTTGGAAAGAGGAGGGGGCAGCAAAATAAAGGTACCTATCTCAAACTCAACAAAGTCAAGACCTCCTACCTGAGGAGAAAGAGCAGGAAACAAAGGTCTCTGTCTCCAAAACTGATAAGTTTTCTTTTGTCCTGGCCTAAACTGTAGCCACAAAAGCTTTGGGGGTCTTTACTACTTAAAGAAATAAACGCATGCAAACGGTTTCCAGTTTCACAGGACACCATCCTACCTAGTGCGACTAGATTCCTGTAGTTCTCCAGCATCACGTCTCGGTAGAGTTTCTTCTGAGCAGGGTACAGTTGTTCCCACTCCTCTTTGGTGAAGTCCACAGCCACATCCTGGAACGTCAGTGATTCCTGAAACATCAAAGACATCCAGCTCAGCTAGAAACTATTCTTACGGGAGGCTTCAGGGGAAGGGGATAAAAGTGCAGCACTAGACAAAGGTTAGGATGTCTAAACCTTTGTGCTGAGAATCTTCAGGACTTTGAGTAATCCCGGCCAAATTTTTTTTTTTTTTTTAATGGACAG
>NW_012139414.1:7501501-7525699 GCF_000956105.1 Propithecus coquereli
CACCCCCCCACACAAAGCCTTGGATAAGATGGATTCACAGCCGAATTCTACCAGACATACAATGAACAAATACCCATACTACAGAAATTATTCTGTAACACTCAGAAGGAGGGAATCCTCCCCAACTCATTCCATGGAGCCAGTATCACCTTGATACCAAAGCCAGGAAAGGACATAACAAAAAAAGAAAACTACAGACCAATATTCCTTGTGAATATAGATGTCAAAGTCCTCAATAAAATACTAGCAAATCGAATTCAACAGCACAGGAAAAAAAAAAAAAAAGCAACAAAATCCACTATGTCCAAGGGGGCTTCATCCTAGGGATGCAAGCATGATTCAACTTATATAAATCAATAAATGTGATTCACCACATAAACAGAAACAACAAGAAAGACCATATGATCATCTCAATGCCTGCAGGAAATGCATTTGACAAAATCCAGCACCCTTTCATGATAAAACCCTCAACAAACTAGGCATGGAAGGCACATATCTCAAAATTATAAAAGCCATATTTGACAAACCTACATCCAACATCATACTTAATGGGGAAAAGTTGAAAGCATTCCCCCTAAGAACTGGAACAAGACAAGAGTGTACACTGTCACCCCTCTACTCAACATAGTGTTAGAAGTTCTAGACAGAGCAATCAAGTAAGAGAAATAAAGGGTATCCAAATTGGGAAAGAGGAGGTAAAACTATTGCTTCTCATTGACAATATGATATTTTATGTCACGGCCTGGATTGCAGAACGGGGGATGGACACAGAAAGAAACACACAGACACACACAAGACATACAAGACTGAAGTACTTGATTTGTACCAGTCGTTTTATTTATATACTTTTTCTATGTCCGGCAGCTACTTCCTGGTACGTGACTACCTTGGGCGCCTTGAGGAAAACACATTTTCATTCCTTCCAGACGATTGCTCAATGGAAGCAGATGTTTGCATCTTAACTTCTTGCATCTTAACTTCTTTATCTCATTACCGTATGCAGGACAATGAGACGCCTTGGCTTGTTTGCAAGACCCCAGGCGCTTGGTTATCTGTCATAAAGCTATCTGTCATGAGGAATAGGTCTGTTTGGTCAACAGGCCAGGCCCGGGCCTATTGACCTCTGGCGCCAAGGAGAGCACACCTAGTTTCGCTGACTCCGGGCTTAAGCCAATTTTGCCCAGGGACGGTCCCTACACACACCCAGTTTTGCTGACTCTGGGCTTAAGCCAATTTTGCCCAGGGACGGTCCCTACATTTTATCTAGAAAACTGCAAAGACTCTACCAAGAGACTCCTGGAATTGATAAATAAATTCAGCAAAGTCTCAGATTACAAAATCAATGTACACAAATCAGCAGCATTTCTATATACCAATAATAGTCAAGCTAAGAGTCAAATCAAAGACTCAATGCCATTCACAATAGCCTCAAAGAAAATAAAATAACTAGGAATATACTTAACCTAGGAAATGAAAGATCTCTACAAAGAACACTACAAAACATTGAAGAAAGAAATCACAGATGACAAAAACAAATGGGAAAAATATATCATGCTCATGGATTGGAAGAAGCAACATTGTTAAAATGTCCATACTACCCAAAGTGATTTACAGGTTCAATGCAATCCCAATCAAAATACCAACATCATACTTCACAGATTTAGAAAAAAATATTTTTGTGCTTCACTTGGAACCAGAAAAGAGCCCAAATAACCAAAGCAATCTTAAGCAAAAAGAGTAAATCTTGAGGCACCATATTACCAGACTTCAAACTATACTACAAGGCTATAATAACCAAAACAGCATGGTATTTATACAAAAATAGAGACACAGACCAATGGAACAGAATAGAGAACTCAGATATAAAACCATCTACCTACAGTCAACTGATCCTTGACAAAGCAGACAATAACATGCACTGGGGAAAAGAAGCCCTATTCAATAAACAGTGCCAGGAAAATTGGATAGCGACATGCAGAAGAATTAAACAGGACCCCTCTCTCTTACCACTCACTAAAATTAATTGAAGATAAATAAAAGCCTTAAATGTAAGGCATGAAACCATAAGAATTCTAGGAGAAAATGTAGGAAAAACTCTTCTAGATATTGGCATAGGCAAAGAATTTGCGATTGAGACCACAATGGTAATTACAACAACAACAAAATTATATAAATAGGACTTGATTAAATTAAAAGCATCTGTACAGCTAAGGAAATAATCAACAGAGCAAACAGACAACCTACAGAATGGGAGAAAATATTCACAAACTATACATCTAATAAAGGGCTAATATCCATAATCTACAAAGAACCCAAACAAATCAGCAAGAAAAAAACCCAAGCCCATTAAAAAGTGGGCAAAAGACATGAACAGAAGTTTTGAAAAGAAGATAGACAAGGCTGGGTGTGGTGGCTCATGCCTGTAATCCTAGCATTCCAGGAGGCTGAGGCAAGAGGACTGCTTGAGCTCAGGAGTTCAAGACCAGCCTGAGTAAGAAGCAAGACCCCATTTCTACTAAAAATAGAAAAATTAGCTGGGTGTCATGGTGTGTGCTTGTAGTCCCAGGTATTCAGGAGGCTGAGGCAGAAGGATCTCTTGAGCCCAGGTGTCTGAGGTTGCAGTGAGCTACAATGACACCACGGCATTCTACCTGGGGCAACAGAGAGAGACTCTATCTCACAAAAAAAAAAAAAAAATTGACAAATGGCCAAGAAACACATGAAAAAATGCTCAATGGCATTAATCATCAGGGAAATGCAAGTTAAAACCACCATGAGATATCACCTTAGCCCTAGTAGAATGGCTTTTACTAAAAAGTCCAAAAACAATAGATGCTGTTATAGATGCAGAAAGGTATGCTTATACACTGTCGGTGGGACTGCAAATTAGTACAACCTCTGTAAAAAAACAGAATGGAGATTTCCAAAGAACTAAAAGTAGACCCACCACTCAATCCAGCAATCCTACTATTGAGTAGGTACCCACTGGAGAAGACATCTTTTTATCAAAAAGATACTTGCACTCAAATGTTTATGGAAGTAAAATTCACAATTGCAAAGATGTGGAATCAACCTTAGTGCCCATGAATTCATGAGTGGATTAACAAAATATGGTATACGTGTGGAGTACTACTCAGGCATAGAAAAGGATGAATTAATGCCTTTTGCAGCAATCTGGATGCAACTGGAGACCATTATCCTAAGTGAAGTATCTCAACGATGGAAAAACAAATACCGCGTGTACTCTCTAATTAATTGGATCTAACTGATGGGCACACATGTGCACACAGGGAAGTAAAAGTCATTGGAAATCAAGCAGGATGAGGGGGGAGAAGGGAGGAGCAAAAACCTGCCTAATGGGTACAATGAACAGTATTTGTGTGATGGCCACACTCATAGTTCTGACTAAAGCATTACAAAAGCTATCCATGTAACAAAAACATTTGTAGCCCTTAATATTTTGAAATAAAAAGAAAAAAGAAAAATGTTTATTCAATCCTTTGCTGACTTTTAATGGGGTTATTTGTTGTTGTTGCTATTGATTTGTTTGACTTCCTTATAAATTCTGGATATCAATCTCCTGTTTGTTGGATTTATACTTTGTAAACATCTTCTCCCATTCTTCAGGTTATCTGTTCACCCTGTTTATTATATCTTTTGCTGTGTAGAAGCTTTTTAGTCCTATTTGTCTATTTTTGTTTTTGTTGCTTGTGTGTGTGTGTGTGTGTGTGTGTGTGTGTTTTGAGACAGAGTCTTGCTCTGTTGCCTGGGCTAGAGTGCCATGGCATCAGGCTAGCTCACAGCAACCTCAAACTCCTGGGCTCAAGCAATCCTTCTGCCTCAGCCTCCCGAGTAGCTGGGACTACAGGCATGTGCCTCCATGCCCAGCTAATTTTTTCTATTTTTTTTTTTTTTAGTTGTCCAGCTAATTTCTTTCTATTTTTAGTAGAGACAAGGGTCTCACTGTTGCTCAGGTTGGCCTTGAACTCCTGACCTTGAGCAATCCTCCCACCACAGCCTCCCAGAGTGCTAGTATTACAGGCGTGAGCAACCACACCCGGCCAATTTTTGTTTTTGTTGCTTTGTGCTTTTGAATTCTTTGCTTGGACCAATGTCCAGAAGAACTTCTTCCAGGTTTTCTTCTGGTATTTTTATAGTTCCAAGTCTTACATTTAAGTCTTCCATCCATCTTGAGTTGATGGTATATGGTGAAAAATAGGGGTCCAGTTTCATTCTTCTGCATATGGCAATCCAATTTTCTCAGCACCATTTATCGAAAAGGGTGTCCTGTCCCTTGTGTATGTTTTTGTCAACCTTGTTAAAGATCACTTGCTGTAGATATGTGGCTTCATTTCTAGGTTCTCTATTCTGTTCCATTGATCTATGTGTTTATTTTTATAACAGTACTATGCTTTTTAGTTACTATAGCCTTGTAGTATAATTTGAGGTCAGGTAATGTGATGTCTTCAGCTTTATTCTTTTTGCTCAATATTGCTTTGGCTATTTGGGCTCTTTTTTGGTTCCATATGAATTTTAAGACTCTTTTTCCTAATTATGTGAAAAATGATGGTATTTTGATATGGACTGTATTGAATCTACAGATTGCTTTGGGTGGTATAGTCGTTTTAATGAGATGAATTCCTCCAATCGATGAACATTGGATGTTTTGCCATTTGTGTCATCTACAATTTCTTTCATGAGAGTTTTGTAGTTTGCCTGGCTGAGATCTTTCACCCCCTTGGTTAAATATATTCCTAGGTAGTTTATTTTATTTTTTGTACCTATTATAAATGGGATTAACTTTTTGGTGGTTCTCTGTTTGACTGTAATTGGTGTATATAAATGCCACTGACCTTTGCACACTCATTTTGTATCCTAAATTCGTTTATCAAATCTAAGAGTTTTTTGGAGAAGTCTTTAGGGTTGTCAGGAATAAGATTATATTGTCAGTGAACAGAAAATTTGACTTTCTCTTTTCTAATCTGGATGCCTTTTATCTCTTTCTCTTGCCTGATTGCTCTGGCTAGCACTTCCAGTGCTATGTGGTATAGGAGTGGTGACAGTCAGCTTGTCTTTCATTTCTTAGTGGAATTGCTTTCAACTTTTCCCCATTCAGTATGATGTTGGCCATGGGTTTATTGTATGTGCCTGTATTATTATGAGGTATGTTTTTTCTATGTCTAGTTTGTTGAGAGTTTTTATCATGAAGGCATGCTGAATTTTATCAAGTGCTTTTTCTGCCATCTATTGAGATGAACATTTGGTTTTTGCCTTTAATTCTGTTTATGTGGTGAATCACGCCTATCAGTTTGCACATATTGAACCATCCTTGAATCTCTGGACTAAAACACACTTGACTGTGGTGTATTATCTTTTCGATGTGCTATTGGCTTGGTTTGCCAGTATTACTTGAGGATTTTTGTATCTATGTTCATTGGGGATATTGGTCTGTAGTTTTCTTTCTTTTTTTCTTTTCTTTTTTCTCTCTTCTTCTTTTTCTTTCTTTCCTTCCTTCATTCCCTTCTCCCTCCCATCTTCCTTCCTCCCTCTTTCCTTTCTTCTCTTCCTTTCTTCTTTCTTCCTTTCTTTCCTTTCTTGTCTCTCTCTCCCCTTCCTTCTTTCCTTATCTTTTCTTTCTTTCTTTCTTTTCTTTTGGTGTCCTTGTGTGGCTTCAGTATCAAGGTGATACTGGCTTCATAGAATGAGTGAGGGAGGATTCCCTTCTCTTTGATTTTTTGGAACACTTTCTATAGGATTGGTACCAGTTCTTCTTTGTGTGTTTGGTAGAATTTGGCTGTTAATCCCTCTCATCCTGGACTCTTTTCGTTAAGAGATTTTTTATTACTGCTTCAATCTCTCTACTCATTATTGGTCTGTTTAGGAGTTCTATTTATTCCTGGTTCAATCTTGGGAACTTTTATGTTTCCAGGAATTTATTCATTTCCTCTAGGTTTTCTAATTTGTGAGCATACAGTTGCTCATAGTAGTCTCTGATGAGCTTTTGTGTTTTTGTGCTATCAGTGTAGTGTCTCCTTTTTCATTTCTGATTATGTTTATTTGGATCTTCTCTCTTCTTGGTTAGTCTAGCTAGCAGCTTATCAATTTTGTTTGTTGTTTCAAAGAACAAATTTTTCATTTTGTTGATTCTTTCTATTTTGGGGGGGAGGCCTCAATTTCATTTATTTCTGCTATGATCTTTGTTATGTCTTTTCTTCTAATAGCCTTGCATTTTGTTTGTTCTTGTTTTTCTGGTTCCTTGAGGTAGGATGGTAGGTTGTTAATTTGTGATGTTTCTATTTTTATGTTGTTTTTAAAATTCTTTCTATTTTTATATGTATATATGATGGGGTATAAGTGCAATTTTGGTACATCGACATATTACTTTGTGGTGAAGTGAGGGCCTTTACTGCATACATCACCAAAGCAACACACATCTATTTTTTTTTTTGATATAGGCATTTAATACTATACGATTCCCTCTTAGCACTGCTTTTGCTGTATCTAGAGGTTTTGATATGTTGTGTCTCCATTTTCATTCATTTTCAAAAAATTTTTAATTTCCATCTTAATTTTGTTTTTGACCAAAAGATTGTTCAGGAGCATGTTTTTCAATTTCCATGTATTTGTATTGTTCTGAGAATTCCTTGTGTTGATTTCTAGTTTTATTCCATTGTGGTCTGAGAAGATACTTGACATGATTTTGATTTCTAAAAATTTACTGAGGCTAGTTTTGTGGCCTAATACATGGTCTATTTTGGAGAATGTTTCATGTGCTGACAAAAGAATGTATGTTCTGCTGTTGTTGATAGATTGTTCTGTAAATGTCTATTAGGTCCATTTGGTGTAAAGTCCAATTTAAGTCCAGTGTTTGTTATTTTCTGTCTTGATGATTTGTCTAGTGCTATGAGTGGGGTGTTCCAGTCCCCCACTAGTATTGTATTGCTGTCTATCTCTTTCTTTAGGTCTATTAATAATTGTTTTTTGAACCTGGGTGCTCTGGTGTTAGGTGTATATATATTTAAGATTGTTATATCCTCTTGTTGAAATGATCTCTTTATCATTTTATAATGACTTTGTCTTTGTTTACTGTTTTTGATTTAAAGTCTGTTTCATCTAATTATAGCCACTACTGGCTCTCTTTTCATTTCCATTTGTGTGGAATATCTTTTTCTCCATCTTTACCTTCTCTCTATGTGTCTTTACTAGCGAGTTTCTTGCAAGCAGCATATTGTTGATTCATAGTTTCTTTAAAAATCCATTCTTCCAATCTATATCTTTTAAGTGGAGCATTTAATCCATTAATGTTAAAGGTTAATATTGATATGTGAGGTTTTTTTCCCTATAATATTGTTATCTAGTTGGGTAATATATTCTTTGTTTCTTTTTGTCATGTTGCCCATTTGATTTCTTTCTCTTCCTCCTTTGTGTGACTGTTTTATAAGACCTGTGATTTTCATACTTCCATGGGGTTTTATGATGACAAATAATGACTTTTCATTTCCTTGTTTAGGACTGCTTTGATTATTTCTTGTAGGGTCAGTCCAGGGGTGATGAAATCCCTGTGATTTCTTGTCTGGGAATGATTTTATTTATCCTTCCTTTACAAAGCTTAATCTAGCTGGATATTAAATTCCTGGCTGGCAGTATTTTCTCTTAGCACTTTGAAAATGCCATCCCAATCTTCTCTGGCTTGTAAGGTTTCTGGTGAGAAGTGTGCTGTCAGTCTGATGGGGTTTCCTTTATAGGTGACTAGCCTAAAATCTCTTGTTGATTTTAGGGTTTTTTGTTCACGTTGACATTAGAAAGTCTAATGACTATACGATGTGGTGAAGTCCATCTTACAATGTATTTTTTCTGTTGTTTGCTAAGCCTCCTGTATTTGGATTTCTAAATCTCCTGCAATACTAGGGAAGTTTTTATCAATTATTTCCTTACATAGGTTTTCCAAACTTTTTGCTTTTTCTTCTTCCTTGGGAATACCAATGATTCATAAGTTCAGATATATTATGTAGTCCCATACTATTCAAAGGCTTTGTTAATTCTTTTTTCTTTATTTTTGTCTGACTGAATTAATTAAAATGACTTGTCTTCAAGTTCTGAGATCCTTTCTTCTGCTTGGTTTAGTCTATTGTTGAAGCTTCCAACTGTATTTTGTAATTCCTTAACACATTGACTGCCACACTGGAAAAAATTCCTTTTTCCTTGGGGCCATGGTGTTTTATTAAAGCAAAATGATCTTTTCTAATTTGTTATTTTTTATTGTTTTCTGTGAGTTATATGCAATGAAATACACATTTTTAGAATTAAATTGTCAATATTAATTGTAATAATAAGAACATCAACAAGTAAGATTTTCATGAACCAACTACAGGGTTTTGCTTCATGAGGCCCTGGGATCAAAACTAGTCTGAGTTAAATATACATGGCAGTTAATGTGTTAATGAGTTTATTTCCAGAACTTCTTCTTCTTCTTTTTTTAAAGATATCTATCTCCTTGGTAAATTTCCCATTCATATTCTGCATTGATTTTTGGTTTCTTTGTATTGGTTTTTGGATTTCTCTTGGATCTCACTGAGCTTCTTTATAATTAATATTTTGAATTCTTTATCTGGCATTTCAAACATTTTATTTTGGTTAGGATCCACTGTTAGAGAGTTAGGGTGATCCTTTGGGGACGTCATAACACACTGATTTTTCATATTTCCAGTATTATTACACTGATTTCTTTTCATCTGGAGAAACTGTCATTTCTTATTTTTGAATTTTTCATTTGTATGGGACTTTTTCCCCCTTGAGGATGTGAGTATAATGTATGTTGAGTAGGACAGTTTGGTTTTGCTTCTGGGTATGTTCTTGATGAAGAGTCTGTATGAATTCCATGCTTATAGATAGCCTTAGTGTGGTAGCTTTCTCAAATGCCAGTTAGAGTATGGTTTACAAGGTCTGTGATCAGGCTCATGGCCTCTGCAAAGCCAGGGTGGCAGAGGTTATGAGAAGCTTATCTTCTTCCCAAGAGCTGTGCACTTGTGTCAGCAGATTTTATATTGGATTGTGCAAGTTGACTTCCAGTCTAGTAGATGGTGCTTGCAGGTAAGAGCTGGCTGTGGTAGTAGCAGTAGGATTTATGCTAGATCTGTTTAGGAGAAGCTCTGTGGTGTCCTAAGCAATGACCTGGACTGTGGGATGCATAGTGATTTGGGTTCTGTGCTCAGCCTCAGAGGGAGGTTGAGCAAAGTAGGGTAGAGCTGGACCAGGCAAGCCTGCACCAGGTCCCCCAATCGTGGGCACAAGCAGCAGCTCCAATGGAGGATTGGGGGGAGTTACCAAACAACTGGAGATACATGTTGGTGAGAAGCGGAGAAACCACTATTGCAGCAAGTTCCTTGTATGGGAAGGGAGGGGTGGCCCTAGCTCCTACTCCAGGCAAGTGGGTGTGGGACCTGCTTCCCTCTCACTCTTTAGAATTGGTAGGGCTCATCCCCTCATCCCAACCAAGGAAGCAAGCTGGGGCACCCAGTAAAGTCACATGCAGATTGAGTTTAGACCTAAAATCCATCCCTGTTCACAAATTTTGCCATCTGGGCAAAACTGCAGCTTTGGCAAATCTCCCCCTGCTCTGGTCCCAGAGAAGGAAGAGCATGCCCACTCCAGTGCTTATGGTTGGAGTGCACTCCACACTTGTCACTCAGTTCTGGCTGTGGGGGCTCATCCCCTGCTCCAGACCCAGAACTCCAATCTCTTTGGCTGGAGATATTCTAATTCCTGGGGCAGCGCCACTGCTAGGTAGCCAAATCCTTCCCAGCTTGGTATGAGACCGGATTGAGAATGCTGTCCTCCTATTGGTGTTGGATCTGGAAGAATGCCTGGGGTGCTTCCTGGTACCCTTCCTTCTCACAATCTCCTGGCCCCTCCCCACATTAATTTTGGGGCTGGGGAGAAACAAGGTGCTCTTCCAGTGTTCCTCAGTGGAAAGGTGGATTACAGAGGGACACTCTCTTCACCTTTCCTGTATTGGGACTTCACTCACAGTTCTCAGCTGGATGCTGCTATGCAAGCTTTCTACTCACCTTCTCTTCCCTCGGGATCTGAAATGTCCCTTGCTTTTTTGCTGAATTTCTGTGTTCCTTCTTGAATAAAAGATCACAGTATGAATCTCTACACGCTATTTTGCTCCTTCCAAGTGGGGGAGGCATGCTGGAGAAGCCGCTAATCTGCCATCTTAGAAAAAAATGAAAGGTATTTCTTAAATAATGACTTTAAAGTCAAAATTACTCCTTGGTCTATAGGCTGCTGAATGGATATGTTAGCAGGTATGAAAACAACATTCATCTCCTCATACATCTCCATCAGAGCATCTGGGTGACTAGGTGTATTGTTAATGAGCACTAATATTTTGAGAGGAATCTTTTCTGAGCAGTAGTTCCTAACAGTGGGCTTAAAATGTTCAGTAAACCATGCTATAAACAGATGTGCTGTCATCTAGGCTTTGTTGTTCCATCTCTAGAGCACAATCAGAGTAGATTTAGCATAATTCTTAAGGGTCCTAGGATTTTCAGAATGGTATGAGCATTGGGCTTCAAGTTAAAGTAACCAGTTTTATTAGCCCTTAAGAGAGTTAGCCTGTCCTTTGAAGCTTTGATACCAGGCATTAATTTCTCTATAGCTATGAAAGTCTTAAATGGCATCTTCTTCCAATAGAAGGCTATTTCATCTGCACTGAAAATCTGTTGTTTAGTATAGCCACCTTCATCAATGATCTTAGCTAGATCTTCTAGACAACTTGCTGCAGCTTCTGTATCAGCACTTGCTGCTTCACTTTGCATTTTAATGTTATGGAGACAGCTTCTTTCCTTAAATCTCATGAACCAAGCTCTTCCAGCTTCCAGCTTTCATTCTGCAGCTTCCTCACCTTTCTCAGCCTTCATAGAATTGCAGAGAATTAGGGCCTTGCTTTGGATTAGGCTTTGGCTTAAAGGAATGGTGCGGTTGGTTTGATCTTTTACCCAGACCACTAAAACTTTCTCCAAACAAAAACAAAAATAAAACAAAAAACCCTGCAAAACCCCCACAAAAACTTTCTCCATAAAAGCAATAAGGCTGTTTCAGTAGCATATAATTTGTATGTTCACTGGAGTAGCACTTTTAAGTTCCTTCAAGAACTTTTCCTTCGCATTCACAACTTGGATAACTGGTACAAGAAGCCCAGCTTTTGGACTATTTCAGCTTTTAACATACCTTCCTCATTATGTTTAATCATTTCTAGTTTTTGATTACAAGTGAGAGATATGTGACTCTTCCTTTCAATGAAGCTATTTGTAAGGTTATTAATTGGCTTAATTTCGATATCATTGTGTTGCAGGGAATAGTGAGCCCCTAAGAGAGGGAGACAGGGGAACAGCCAGTTGGTGAAACAGAACACAATATTTATCAATTAAGTTTGCTGTTTTACATGGGCGTGGTTCACGGTACTGCCAAAAAAATTTCAATAGTAACATCAAAGATCACTGATCACCATAACGGATATAACAATAATAGTAATGTTTGAAATATTGCAAGAATTACCAAAGTGTGACACAGAAAAATGAAGTAAGCACACACTATTGGAAAAAGGGGGCAACAGACTTGCTTATTGCAGGTTTGCCACAAAACTTCAATTTGTAAAAAACGCAATATTTGAGAAGTGCGATAAAGTGCAATAAAATAAGGTATGCCTCTATATGGGCAATTTATTTCAAAAATTAACAATTTAGGATGTGTTGCAACCATAAAAGTAGGTATTAAGTATGTGGATCTCACATAAATCCTTAACAGATTTTTACACTTTGGACAGAAGAGGAGATATTCCAGCGGGTTTAAAAAAAAAAAAAAGAAAAGCAACGAGGGCAAAGAAGTTGAGAGTAGAAGGCCATGATGTATGTTAGGATCAGAAAGGAAACTGCCTTGTTTCAGGTAGGGATTTCAAATAAAAAAGGGTGACCTCTAAACTTCCTCCATTGTCAATGGTGCTTAAACAACCCCTTTGCTCTAAAAGATACAGACATCCCTGCCCCCCATGTATACCTCTGCTTCTTCCCTTACTCCCTGCTCCATCTCCCCAAAATACCACCCACTTCATGGGTACAATAACTTCTCAATCCTTCAGAATCAGTAGAGTGTGCTATTCCAAATAAATGTTTCTCCCCATAAGTTAATATTCAACATTTAAGTACAGCAGTGGGATTTTATTTGTTAATTTTCATGCTTTGATAATTTATCTTTCTAAAGTGTATATCAATTAAATGACTTAGGCTACTTAGAGAGAAGGCACTGAGGCTAGCAGAAATTAAATAATTTATCCAAGGACACACAGCTAAAAAATTGCAACAGGATTTCATCTTAGGTCCCAATCTAAAGCCTATGTTTTTTCCATCATGATACAAGTTGTCTTTTGTGCTTCTGTGAATATCTTCCCTCTTCTTGTGATTTTTATTTCTAATTTCTATTCAACTTTCCCCATGTTTGAGTGCAGCACCAGTGGTGCTATGTCTTAGGGTGAGGAAAACTATGAATCATAGTCTATACACTTTAATACCCACATCTGTAGGTTTTTTTTTTGGCTGTTTTAATCAGTACCTCAACCATAGTTTCTCCTTCCTTTTACGCCTTCTAATGATGACCTTACAACTTGGTTACTTGTTTCTTCTCTTTTTTTTTATTTTCTTCTTTTCCTGTTTTTGCTTTCATAACCTTATTTGAATTCTATTTTGGGGTAGGTAATATATTAATATGGTATAGCAGTAAAAACATATAAGTATATATTGCTTCTTGGCCTTCTGGCTAAGATCAAGTGTAAAAAAAGCATATAATTAAAAAAAAGTGAGCCAGGCATGGTGTTGCATGCCTGTAATATCAGCTACTTGGGAGACTGAGGTGGGAAGATTGCTTGAGCGCAGGAGTTTGAGACCTGGCTGGGTAACACACAAAGACCCCACCTCATAAAAAAAGTCTCTCTCCTAGGCTTTTTCCCTCTCTGCCCAGCAACTAGTCCCCAGCAGATAATCACTGTTTTAGTTTGCAGTGTATTTTTTTCAGAATTCTTTATGCAAATATGATATGCATTCTTACATCCTTCCATTTATTTTTACCTAAAAGGTAACATATTTTACAAAGTATACCACCACATTGTTTTTTAACTTAACAATTAATTCTGAAGATCTTTCTATCTTAGACCTACTAGGACATAGGTTTTTAAAACATTAGGACATTGTTTTTAAATGTTAAAAAATTTTGACATAATTTCAGACTTGAAGAAAAGTTGCAAGAATAATGAAATCTCCACTTCTCTTTTTCTTTCTATATACAATTTTTCTGGACTGCTTTAAGAGTAAGTTGCAGACATGATGCCCTTTTACCCCTTAGTCATTTGGCATTAATTTCCTAAAAAAGGAGTTCTCTTATGTAATGATAGTATAATGATCAAAATCAGGAAATTAACATTGACATAGTATTGTTGTCTAAATACTTAAGATTTCAATTGTCTTAAAAATGTCCTTTAAAACAAAAGAAAATTCAAGATCTTATGTTTCATCTGTTTCTCATGTATCTTTATTCTCCCTTAATCTCCAATAGTTGCTGAGACTTTCTTTGTATTTTATAACACTGACATTTTGAAAAGTACAGGTTAGTTATTTTGCAGAACAATCCTCAATTTGAGTTTGTCTGACGTCTCCTCATGACTAGATTCATGCTATTTATTTATGGCAGGAATAGTACAGAAAGGATACTGAGTTCTTTTCACTGAATCATATCAAGAGGCGCATGCCATTGACTAGTCCCATCACTGGCAATGTTAACTTTGATAATTTAATTAAGGTGGTATCTGAGAGTAATTTCCACTGGCAAATTACTATATTATCCTGCAATTAATACATATTTGTAGGGAGGTACTTTGAGGCCATGTAAATATTTTGTTCCTCCTCAAACTTGAATCTACTAGTTTCAGCACCCACTGATAATTCTTGCTTGAATTAATTATAGTTATGATCATTGCCAAATGGTGCTTTTCTTTTTGTGTGTGTGTGTGTGGTTTTTTTTTTAAATTTCAGCATATTATGGGGTACAGATGTTTAGGTTACGTGTGTTGCCCTTGGTTCCCCCCGCCCCCAAGTCCGTGTTTCAAATATGTCCATCCTTCGGGTAGTGCGCGTTGCACTCCTTGTGTATACAAATACCCGTCCCCTCCTCCAAATGGTGCTTTTCTAATGCCAGTACTCTTTATATATTATTAGTTGGCTTTCTACTATAATCAAGAGTTCTCCTTTTTCATTAATTTATTTAAATCAGTGTGGATTTATGGATTCTTATCTTATTCAATAAGTTTCAGTGCTTAGATTATCCTAGGTGTAGCTAGTAGGAGCCCCTTCAAACTGAATTCTGTGTCTTTTTGACATGTCCCTATCATTCTTTGAGCACTTTACTTTTTGGGACAGAAAGATGTTCTTTTTTCAAGGTTCACTTTTGTGCTTTCCCTGCCCTAAGCCTGGAATCAGCCATTTCTCCAAGGATCCTTGGTTTCTTTTAATGAAGAATGGCATTTAGAGGCCAAGATCTGGGCGCACTAGGTGTGTTCAGTGTTACTGAAGTGTCATTGCTTCTAGGCCCTCTCAGTAGTCAAATCTGAGAAACAGAGTTGTGTGTGTGTATGCACACAATGATGTATGTATACACAAACACATACACATATAGACACCCATAACTCTATATCCATTTCTATACAGAGAGTTCACATTGATACCCCTAAATCTAATCCAACATGGAGTTTTGCTTTTAGCCTAAGGGCATGGAGTCCAAATACTTAAGTCCAAATAATACTTGGGTTAATTCCTTCTCCATTTGATCTCCTTCAGTGTGGTTATATCAGTCATTTGAAATACAGTTTGGTTCATTTATTTGTTTGTATTCAATTTTAGGCCCTTCCTCCATCCTTCTGATTTTAATTTTATTGTATGTGAAACATTAACATGGTTTTAAAAGTCAGGACTATACAAAAAAGTGTATTTAGTGCAGTATCATACTCCCCTGTACCTCCCTCCCCACCCATTCCCTCTTCTTTTTCACTTCATTCCCATCCAATCCCTATAACAGGTAACCAATGTCATTAGACTCAGGTTTATCCTTCTGGTGTCTTGTTTTGCTCAAATGAGCAGATACATGTAGATTTTTAATCTCTCTTTTTCTTACAGCAAGTAGCATATTATAGATACTCTTTTGTGCTTTGCTTTTTTCATTTAACAGTTTATCCTGGAAATTCCTCTACATCAATTTGTGGATATCTTCCTCATTCTTTTTCAGAGCTGCATGGTAATACTTTGTGTGAATGTACCACCATCTATTTAACTAGTCTATTGACAGACATTTTGGCTGCTTTCTATTCTTTTTGCTATTACAAATAATGCTGCAGTGAATTATCTTGTATATATATTATTTTGCAATTGTGTATCAGTCTACCCGTAGAATCAATTCCCCAAAATGGTATGTCTGGCAAAAGAGTATATGAATCTGTAATTTTGATACACATTGTCAAATTGATCTTTCTCAGGGGTGGTATCAACTTACATTCTCTAACATTTATCTATCTCTGTATAACAAACTATACCATAATTTAGTGGCTCAAAACAATAACAATCATTTATTTTGCTTATAAAATCTGTTATGTGGGCAGGACTCTGGGAATCCCTCATCTTTGTACCATATGGGGTAGCTAAACTTTGGGCTATAGGATTCACTTTTAAGATGGCTCACTCAGATGACTTGCAGATTGGTACTAGCTGTCATCTTTGAGCTCAATCAAGGTCCTCAGTTTCTCTCCACATAGACCTCTCCAGGGCTGCTTGGGCTTCTTCATGGCATAGTGGCTGGATTCTAAGAGCAAAATTCCTAATAGAATCACCTTTTATGACTAAGCCTTGGAAGTCACACAGCTTCACTTTAATCATAGTCACCAGCCTGCCCACATCTGAGGGGAAGAAAGAGAGACCCTCATCTCCTGATGTGAAGTGTATTTAAATCACATTATAAGAAGAGCCTGTGGGATAAAGAAAATTGTGCCATTTTCAGAAAATACAATCTGCCATAGTCTACCCTCAGGCCATGAAAAGTCACATCCCTCCTATGTGCAAAATAGACTCATCTTCCCAGAATCCTCATGTTTCATTCCATTATGGTATCAGCTCGAAATCAAGGATCTTATCATCTAAATCAGGCCCACACGTACATGAAGATCTTGGAATGCAGTTTCTCAGGAATGATTTCTTGAAGGCTATCTCTCTGTATGATGACCTGTGAACTAAAGACAGTTATTTGGCCTCCCACCCTCACCCCTCACAAACATACAATGTGGAAAAAGGAATAGGAATAACTACTAGAGACATGCTCACTCAAGTAAACAGTAGTGCATAGTCATTCTGAAATGTAGCTGAGCTGGGCACATGTTGCCAATTCCTTAATTAGAGCTCAGGCATACTCCCTGGAAGTTGTTCTCTGTGATTATTGGCTCCACCCTCTGGGATTCTGGTTTTGCCCTCTGAGTCATCTTCTCTTTTCCATGAAAAGTAGCTTATATTTGGAGTTTTCTCAGCCTGCTTTCTGCCCATTGAAGTTTGTTTTTTTGTGGGTTTTTTCTCTGAGAGAGTCTCACTCTGTCATCCTGGGTAGAGTGCAGTGGTGTCATCATAGCTCACCGTAGCCTCAAACTCCTAGGCTCAAGTGATCCTTCTGCCTCAGCGTCCCCAGTAGCTGGGACTACAAATGTGTGCCACTATGCCTGGCTAATTTTTCTACTTTTAGTAGAGACAAGGTCTCACTCTTGCTCAGGCTGGTCTCAAACTCCTGGCCCAAGTGATCCTCTTGCCTCGGCCTCCCAGGGTGCTAGATCATAGGCATGAGCCACCCTGCCCAGCCAAAACTGGACTTTTTGTTTACCCATTTATAATCTAACTACATTAAACAAAAGCCACACCCACAAATCTTTCTGAAATAAGCCCTCGCTCTTTTGGTTTCCCTGTGAAACTGCTGCAGTACATCACCTTAAAAATTATTAGAAACTTCATGTTTGACAGAAAGAATAGGTCCTATGAGGCACTGCCTTGGATTTTTCTGAAGTTTGTTATAAAGGATATTATAGTCCACCCTGGATTTGATCTTTGGTGAAAACCATTTGTGAATTTGATTATTATTAGATGCTTGGAGAGCTGTGAATGAGAAACAGTTTTGTTTTCAAACTCAGTAATTCCTGGTTCTTTTATATTTAACCATTCTTTATTTAGCTTATCTTTTTCTTCTTACATTTCACTTTAGGCAGCCAAAAGCTGCCAGTTGGCACTTTCAATCTTCTACTTGACAATCGCCTTAGCTAGATCATTGAGTCATTAAGTATATCCTCTATCTTCTTTGTTATTGAAGGTGACCCAACATTTCTTCTTCAAGGGTCCCCTTTCCTTCAACTTCTAATAACATCTTCTTTATTATCCTTTAAGCCTTGACAAAGGCTCTTTATGCCTCCACTAACTCTCTTAAAGGCCCTTTATGATTTTACTGACAGTCTTTTCTTTTCCATCTTCCGTCCAATGCTCAGTTCCAAAACCAATGTCATATGGTTTAGGGTTTTTTTTGGCAGCACCACACTTCCAAGATGAAAATCTGTTAATAGTTATCTATTGCTGTATAATGAACCATCCCAAAACTTGGGGGATTAAAACACCAGCTATCATTTATTTTGCTCATAAATCTGCAACTGGGGCAGGACTAGCTGGGAAGGCTTGATTGGGGATTGGAGGATTCACGTTCAATTTGGCTTACTCACAAGGCTGGCAAACTGGTGCTGGCTTTCAGCTGAGAGCTCAGCTAGAGCTGTGGGCCTTGGTTCCTCTCCGTATAGGCTTCTCCATGGGCTGTTTGGGTTCCTTCATGGCAAAGTGGCTAGGTTTACAGTGAGCATCCCAAGAAAATGAGGTAGAAGTCTTACTACCTTTTATGATCTGACTTGGAAGTCACAACACTTGACATCCACCAGTCACAGGCTTGCCCAGATTCAGTGACCTCCATGCCTATGACAGGATGAGTGTAAAAGTCACATTATAAAGAAAGCATTTGTGATGGGAGATATTTTGGCAATTTTTCTGAAAATACAATCTGCCACACACACAAGCAGTGTAAGAGAGCACCTGTTTCCCCACAGCTTTGCCAAGGGAGAATGTTATACTTGTGGAAAATACCAAACTTGTGGCAAATATCAAGATTGGTGATAAAATATCAGGCTTTCTCTAGATTTAATTCAAATTTCCTCTTGTTATCAGTACAGATGAACATTTTTCCTGTGTTTAAGATCCATTTCATCTTTGCTGTAAATTGTCTTTTTATGTTGTTTGTACATTTTTCTATTGGACTCCCAATCTCTCACTGATTTAGAGAAGTATTTTATATATTAGAAAGATCAGCCCACTATAATTTGAGTGACAAAATATTTTTCTCAATTGGACAGGTCTTTTTACTTTCTCTATACTTTTCTTTTGTCATGTAGATATTTTTGGTGTTTTTAATGAGTTGAACCCACCAGTATTTTCTTTTATGACTATGGGATTCTCAGTTGTAATTAAACAGTCTTTCCTCAGTGAAAGTTACAAAAGGATTCTCCCATTTTTTTCTTATATAAATTTTATGGTTTCATTTTTCACATTTGAATCTTTGAACCATTTGAAGACTATTCTGATGTAAAGTATGAGGTATACATTTCCAGATGGCTCCCCAGAAATTCCAACATCAATTATTGAATAAAGCATCTTTTACCACCAGTTTGAGATGCCACCTTTATCATTTACTAAATTCCCCATCTGTTCAACAAACATTTATTCAGTGCTTCCTATACATCAAGAAAGATGCTTGGGATATGCTAGTGAACAAAATAAACTAAAACTCTCTGCCTTTATGAAGCTTACATTCTAGAGGGGAAAGTAGACAATAAACAGTAGATAACTGGGTAAATTATATAGAAGTCAGAAGATAAAATTAGAGTAGGGTAAGGGTTTGAGAATATGGGTGTGGGACAGTTGCAAATTTAAATAGGGTGATCAGGAAAGATGTCATTGCACAGGAGACATTTGAGAATAATCTTAAAAAGTTAACAGTACAAAGGTCCTAAGGCAGGAGTGTGTGTGGCATGTTCAAGGAAGAAGAATGAGGCCAGGGTGGCTAGAATTGAGTAAGGAGGAGAAAAATAAATAACGAAATCAGAGAGGTAGGGGCCAGATTCTGTAGGACTATTTAGGCCATCATAAAGACTTTGGCTTTTACTTGGAGAGAAATGGGAACCATACACTTTGAGCAGAGGAGTGACATGATCTGATTTACCATCACTCTGCCATTTCCTGGGTTACACTCTTTGAAATCATCTTTTTTCTTCTTTTCCTTTTCCCCTCTAGCTTTTACCCCTCTAGCTAATCTCTGCTGTTTCCAAAGCAAAGCCACCTACGTTCCTTCAACTACTAGTTTTAGGCTATTTCTATCATTTAGAATACTACAATACCTTCCTAACTGGTTCTCTCTCCCTTCAATTCTCACGTCTTACAAATTCAGTTGTTATATAGCACTAGGGTGATTTTTAAGGCAGAATTGGATTGCTTATATTACTTTCCTGCTTAAATTCTCTCAAAGGCTTTCCACTGCACTCAGAGTAAAAGCCAAACATGTTTTCATGGCCACAGGCCTTGTGTATCTAACCCCAGCACTTTTCCAAGCTTGCCTCAAGTCACTCTCTTCCTTCTTCTACTCCAACCACAGGGGCTTTCTTTTAATTTCTCAAATATACCCATGGTTTTTGCAGATGATGTTTAGCACATGCCTAAAACGCTCTTTTCCACTTATTATAATCTCTACATATCCTTTATTTCTCATCTTAAATTTTGCTTCCCCAGAGTTTTTCCCTGATTCCCTAATGTGCATTCATGGTACCTTATTTTTATTTTATACAAAAAACATCTCATTTGCAATTTATTAGTATATTTGCCAAATGTCAGTCAGTAAGCTCCTTGGGTTTAGAACCATGTCTCTTTTTCTCTATGATGTATAGCTGACACCAAGCACAATTTCTGTCACATATTAGCTACTCAAAAAATATTTACTGAGTGAATGCATCATCTTCCTTCTTAACACAATAAATAGTTCTGGAAAATTAAAACTAACTCTTCTGGCTAGAATGTGGAGAAGCAGACATGCTACCTTAGTTCTAGATGTCTTTTTATTCCTGTCTTTGCGGAACCTTACAATTACTTAAGAATAAATAAGTTTATTCCTTAAAACCCAAAGATCCCAAAGCACTAATATACCAAACAAAAGCTCAGCTCCAGCTGATTGTCTCTTTATTTTCCCTGCTGTTCCTCAAGTTTTATTTCCTGTCTATAATGGTCCCCTGTTTTCTCTAATCTCCAAACCCTACCTGCTGATATCAGTACAAATTCAAACTCTACCTTCTTCATGAAATCTTCCCTCATCCCTACAGTCCCAATCAGATTTTTCCTCCTCTGAGTACCTGTTGTATTTGTTGTCTTTTGTATTCATAACAGGATCCAACATTAAGCATTTTTGAATATTAGTTGTGTGATGGGGGCTTTTAAAAATCCCCTCCAGTGAGTTTACTGGCTACCTAAGGATAACGATTATCTCATACAATTAGAACAGTAGATGTCCTACTATCTTGAAGCAATTGAGATTGGTATCTGGTGTGCTAAGCAAGAATTGGTTAAAGTAGAGATCCATAAAAGGTACCTTAAGAATTTTAATTTAAAACATAAAATCTATATTCATTCTCTCATCTTTTGATATAAAGCTCAGCCTTTTCTATGAGAGTGATTTTAATGACTGAGTACCCATACCTATAATGCATCAGTTTCTGCTTCATGAAGGTAGAACAAACAAGTGACAGTTGGGCAATAGTACATGTGTAGGAATCCCCTGAGATTTTTATGATTTTTCTTCAGTGTTTTACAGTTTTGCTCACACCTAATTTCACAGCAATTTTTTTAAAAGTGGCTGGCATTTATCAAATCTTTTCAAAGCATTCCACTAGTTTTCACAGAAACAACTCCTTGCTATACTCATATCTCATCAGTATCATCTTATAATACTTAATCAAATTATAGAATTATAACAATAGGCTTAAACAGGTTTTGGAAGAGATATAACAGATTCTTGACAAACATTAATTTGTGATAGTAGATATCTTCAGGTATATTTAATAATTCCATTAGCTCCAAGCAGTGATAGTGGCCTGGGCCTCATTCAATATGTTTACAGGGGAATAGCAAGCATTGTTTAAATTCTAGTGAGCTGTTTAAGTGAAGGATGATTAAAAGACAGTCTACTGTTTCTTTTGTTTTTGTCACATCTAGCACAGATATGAATCCAGGAGAATAAGTATGGTGAAAATGGTAGAAGGACAGAAAAGCTATAAAGAGGTAGGTATATAATGTGAATGGAAAACATTCTGTAGAGATCGCATCACCCATCACAAGAATCACCTGGGCTTTGGATTTTTGGAACTCAGAACTTCTGAGAATTGAAAAATAAAAGTGCCCACATTCTGAGAACTATAATAGCATTTCAGAGAAGAGGAAAACTGAACTTACCTGGGACCTGACTATCTGTGATCCATCATTCATTTCTTTTTCCTCCATGTTCCCTTCCTGAGAAAGAACAGCATTCTGAGAAAGCATAACTGAGAAAAAGAGAAAAGGAACAACTTGTTAATACATGATATTAAGGCTAAATTTAAATCTTGGAGCTTTTGCTTTGTGTTAGTATGGCAGACAGTTTACAGAGAAGCTCTCTAAGACATACGCTTAAAGGCTGTGACACCCTATTCCTCTATTACATTGGGGAATTCAACGCAGGTCTTTCTCTCCTCTGGGGTACAACTCCACTTCTTGCGGCACAGGGGAGTTCGGTGGTTTTCGGCCCTGGCTAAATACTTGGGGAAATTAAAAAATATGCCAGTGCTGAGCCCCAACTCCCAGAGATTTGGATTTAATAAGTCTTGACCTGGGCAACAGCATTTTAAATTTTAAATCTCCAAGTGATTCTAAGTGTACATAAGAATTACTGACACGAGGTGATACAGAGAACATATATGTTGAAGGCCTATTTTTACTCTTTATCCCCAGAGGGGATAAATTCATCCCCAAACTTACACTCCAGAGATCTGCCTCTCCTCTCTTCAAGGTGATCCTTTGAATATACAAAGGCCATTTCACTATTCTCATTTTTTAGAATGTTCACCTTCCTTTTTGAGTATCTGGATTCAATCCTCCACCAGGATTACTACACCTTTTTGCAGTTCTTATGTTGTAATGTCACCAAAGCTTTGTTTTCTTCTAGCATGACAGGAGATGCACCTGTACTAGAAGCTTCAGTATCCTTGTCAGTCCCCGAAAGCTAATTTTCCAGTGCCTTATGGGGAACAGCCACCCCCAGGTATTAAAGGTGCCCCATCTCTGATGAGAGCCTCAGGAGCTGAAGGATATTCACAAGAATGACTTCTGCTTTCCAGGGACAGCCACTCTCAGAATCTTGCCTTGCTCATGCAGAGTTGAGATGTAGGGGCTCCTGAAGGTGGCTATTACTTTTTGTTTTCTAAAAGAATCAATCCTTCACGTACAGACTTCACTATGGTATTCAAATCTGTGTCTTCTCAGGGATCTTGTAAGACACAATTTCAGGTTGAACACCTGTAATGAGATGCACCAGAGTCAGCAAAAGCAACCCAGCAGTCTTGGTAACCTAGGAACCTATGGAGTCTGTAAAGAGATATAAAAACTATTCATTCATAAAGGTAGAGCACAGTAATGTGTGGCATTCTTTAATATAATCAGGAAGTACTTTTAGAATTTCTCAGACTCACACATTACAAAAAGCAGAGATGTATAAATGTATCAACTACAACAAATTTAGCCTCAGTCCTTTCCCACTCTCTTCCCAGAACAGAAAATTTGTGGTCCTTGCCTAAAGAAATAGTGGCTGTTTTCCTTAGAAAGAGGGGAAAAACAGGCATTTGAACAACAGAGTGAGATGTACTGATTTGCTAATAATCATGAAAGAATACATTCTTTTTCTATTCACAAAGGGTGATCCAAAAAATCTTTCTCAAAAAGCTAGCGATGGAAATGAAAAAGTCATTTCCGAGAAGCAACTTTCAAAAAGAGAAAACTGCTGTTCTAGTGCAATGGCCCTGCTAGTTAAGGCAGCCATTTACTGCCCAACACATGGGATGAATCTAACATTTCACAACCAGTTCACTAAGAGGCAGACCTTCTAGGAGTAACTTAAACGCATTTTAAGAACTAGGTTGGGGAATTAATTACCAAGCATAAGCACTGAAAAAGTCCCACTGTCAGAAGAGCCAGACAGAAGTTATGAGAATGCCCTGAAGTTTCAAACCCAATCACCTCAAAGCCATATATCTCACAACAACAAAAACTGCATTTACCAAGTTAGGCAGAACAGGGTTTCTCCTTCATATGTATGAACTGAACTCCAAATGACTAGGACTCCAGAGATTACCTACTTGAAGTTTTCCCAAAGTGTGCCAAATTAGTATCTTATGTCTGTCACTCACAAAAAGAGACCAAATCAAGTTCAGGAAATGATGGCTCCAACGAAGTTAAAATAAGGTTCTTTCCTACAAATCTTAGAGATTTTCATAATGTAATATACATTGTGAATCCAAAGGGATGGGAAGTATGTAGAATATATGACATATTGTATGCAATGTTTCCCAAATATATTTAATTTGAGGGGACGGGTATTTGTATACACAAGGAGTGCAATGCGCACTACCCGAAGGATGGACATATTTGAAACACGGACTTGGGGGTGGGGGACCAAGGGCAACACACGTAACCTAAACATCTGTACCCCCATAATATGCTGAAATAAAAAAAAAAAAACTGAAGAGCTTATTAGTGCTCTTAACTGTGTCACCACTGGTCGCAGGAAGATAACCCAAATATGCATATTTGCTGTTAGGGGGGTACTTGAGTGAAAGCAGAAATAAGATTGCATTAGTTCAGTGTGAACCCTGGTGAGGTTAGCCAATCCCTGGTTGATCTTGGCTTAGTTATTGATCTACACAGTTGATAGGTTAAAAAAGCCAAAATCAAAGAACAGAGGGTA
>NW_012139414.1:7527214-7530527 GCF_000956105.1 Propithecus coquereli
ACAATGAAAAGAAATGAGAGCATCTGGATCTGTTAATACTTTTTTTTTTAATCTGTGCAATAAACCCTTCATGTTTTCCTGTCATGGAAGGTACACTGTCCGTACATATGCTCATTAAATTTATCAAATTCAGTCCAACTTTACGAAATTTATCTTGAAAGTTGTCGAAAATATCTATTCCCAGTGTTCTGCTTGCAAGAGTGCCCAAAGTGAGTAACTCTTTGTAGCAAAGAAAATATTCTGTTATGATATGAATGAAGTATAAAACCTGTGCCAAGTCAGTGGTATCAGTTAATTCATCCAAACTGACTGAATAATATATATTTTCCTTTTGAAGTATTGCATAAAGTTGTTCTGTTAAGTTGAAGGCTAATTCATGCTGCCGATTAGTTATGGTTCTCATTCCTCTCGAAAGAGGCAGTTATTTGTACTTTGAAATGTTATCAGGGTCTAAGCATCCTCCATCTTTGACAATGCATTTTTTCACAATTTCTACAATGGCTTCCCTTTTTTCCCCGAGTATATAATCTACTTTACAAGTTGTTTCAGTGGCATTATTTCCAGGTTTTACTGCTGCTTGAAAGAACTGTCTTTGCTTTTGCTTTTCATCTTTTAAATTCTGCAATACGACCTTTTGCACCTCTCCCTCTACTTTAAAATATTTGTGAGCCTTATGAATGTTATAATGCTGATGAGCATTGAATTTCTTTAATGTTGATATTGCAGTACCACAAAGCAAGCAAATCATCTTATCTTTAGCAGAAACAAGATAATATTGTAATTCCCAATCCTCATTAAAAAATCTGTTTTCTTCTTTCAATGTTCTCTTGGTCTTCTTTGACACAATGGGCTGTTAAGCAGACAGAATTAAAAAATAATGTCGAGCTGTGTAAGTATTCAAAAATTCCACTTCAAACAGAAACACAGTACACCACTGTCAAAAGCTGGTAACAGGCTGGCATTCTCGATCCCCATAAATTCTCTCCAACCAGTCTTGTGTGGTAGTGGCACCAGTCAGGCAGGGGAAGTTAGAACTAAATCATGAGTGTCGCAGCTGTCAATTTAGCTCTTATGGCTTATGAATGTTCTAATTGTGCCAGTCAATCTGGGAGGATTATTTCATTGAAACTTATTTCATTCTTTGGTATTTTAAATATGTTCATTTTAAAAATAAAACTATGAAAGACTAACAAAAATGTATTAATAAAAATAAAAGGATTTGTTCTGTAAAATTTGGATTCAGTCAAAAGGCTGCATTTAAGGACCTAGAAGGTCATAGGTTCCCCACCCTTGGTGTAATTCCTCACACAATTTACATTTGAACCTTTCCAGAAAAGCCTGTGGGATTGCTACAGTCTCTTTCAGACAAGTAACCATGATGTCCTAAAGAGTAACAAATTCCCTTGACTGCCTAAGGGATAAAAGAATTACAATCAATTCACATCAAGAATGACTCTGGGCTTAACAGTTTTCTCTTTCACCTCAAACTCCTCCAAAAATCTGAGTGAACTTTACTGGTCATATAGTAACCCATGTAGTGATTCT
Source organism: Propithecus coquereli (assembly GCF_000956105.1). Taxonomy (NCBI): domain Eukaryota; kingdom Metazoa; phylum Chordata; class Mammalia; order Primates; family Indriidae; genus Propithecus; species Propithecus coquereli. The sequence goes on from NW_012139414.1 coordinate 7,528,760, forward strand.
TAGTCTGGGCTGCGCATTAGATACACCTGTAGTGATTTTTAAATATACAGATGTAAATATACAGACGTCCAGCTTCCACCCAAGAGCTACTAAATCAGAATTTACAGAGGTGAAATCTGACATCTACATATTTTTTAAATGCCTCACAACAGATTTTGAACTATCAGAGCCTTTCACTTCCTTGACTTCCACAACCCCAATGATTTTCACTATCATTCTACTTCAATGACCCACTTCTCGGGACACAACACTTCTAACATCTTTCCTACCTTAGAAAACACTAGGCAGTGGAATCTAGATTAGATGAGGAAGAAACTGAAGACAGGAGTGGCTTAATAGGAAAGAAAATAGAAAAAAGAGCAGTATTTATCAAAGTGTAGCCTGAAGATCACTCGAATCACACAGTATTTGTTGAAAAGCAGATTCACTCGTCCTTCCCCCCAGCCTAATAAAGTAGTACCTCTGGGGGTATTACTGGCCCAGAAATTTGCCTCAAAAGGTAATTTCCTCCTGCAATTAGTCCATTCTCTCCAGGCTCCCAAAATGTCTGAATCTAGTCCATATCTTCTCATTCCTATATCTTCAGCTTTATCTTCCACTTTTGTTGAGCCCTTTGAATCATCATTTAAAACCATTTAATGTCTCTCAAACATTAAAAACTCTCAATGGCCACACACCCCATTGCAACTACCATCCTCTTTTTTCAAGGTCACCACTCTTCAGAGGATTGTCAATACTTATTCTCTCTACTTCCTCATCACCCATTTATTTCTCAATTCTCTATAATCTGGCTTTCATTCTGCCCTCAGCAACCCACAAAACTGCTCTGGTCAGGAATACTAAAACATTTATGTTGTTCATGCAATGGGCCTCATTACTTTTTACTTGAACTCTGATAGTATCTGATACTGGTGACAACTGATTCTTTTTTTAAAAAAAATTCACCACTATACAATATGACAACCAATTCTTGATTTGCAATTCCATCACCTCTCTCAGTGGGCTATGCTCTAATCTCTTTTCCTTCATCTGCATTTTGTATGTTGCTGTTTCTTAGGATTTCCCAAAATCTACTCGTATTCCCTTTGCAGTTGAGGTGAAGGGATTTTAAAAGATAGAAACCTAATCATATCAGTCCCCTACTTAAAATTCTTCAGGGCATTCTTCCACTCTTAGGCTGGAGTACAAACCCATAAAGAATCGTATGACCTGCTTCTTGCTCTTTCAATTCATTCTTCTGTTTGCTCCTGAGGCTTAATCCACACTGTCCTGCTTTTAAGTGTTTAAATGTGCTATGTGTCATGCTCACTATCCCCTCTTCCACCCCCTTGACAACACCTATTCCTTTTTCGGGTCTTAGCTTAAATCAGGCAAGATTTTGACATCATAGACAAGGTGAGATTCCTCATTTATAATTTCCTTTTTCAGGTAGCACTTTTTATCATTGTAATTATTTGTCCAGTTAACCCATTTTATACCTCACCATTTTGTAATATTAATCTCCATGAAGGAAGGAACCTAGTCTGTCTGGTTTACTATTATATTTTCAATGCCCAGTGCCTGGCACATAGTAGGTACTCAACAAATATTTCCTCAACAAGTAAATGAAAGGATACTGGTAATTGTTTACCTATTTTTAAATTTTAAAAATGTATTTATTTATTTTTTGAGACAGGGTCTTGCTCTGTTGCCCAGGCTAGAGTGCAGTGGTGTCATCATAGCTCACTGCAAGATCCAACTCCTGGGCTCAGGCCATCCTCCTGCCCCA
>NW_012139414.1:7530577-7531880 GCF_000956105.1 Propithecus coquereli
TGCTGAAATAAAAAAAATATATATATATTTTTTTTATGGCAACTGATGGGACTAGGTTCCATAGAACATGTCTGTGGAAATGCTGCTTTAGTTCTCAATTCTTTGGCTTAAGGAAGTATCCTTAAGTTAAAGATCACAGAGCTAAGTGAAAGAGCTGGTTCTAGAACTTAGGTCTCTTAATTCATAGTCCTGGGCTCCTTCTTGTACAGTTGTCCCTCGGTATCCACAGGAGATTAATTCCAGGACTCCTGAAGATACCAAAACCCACGGATGCTCAAGTCCCTTATATAAAACACAATAGTATTTCCATATTACTGATGCACATCCTTATCATTTCCAGATTATTTAAGACATCTAATATAATGAAAATGTGATGTAAATAGTTGTTATGCTGTATTGTTTAGGCAATTATGACAAGGGAAAAAAGTCTGCACATATTTAGTACAGATGAAACCATCCATTTTTCCCCCCTAATATTTTCTATCTGTGATTGGTTAAATCCATGAATGCAGAACCCATGGATATAGAGGGCTGACTGTATACTCTGAAGTCCTTCTCGGTACTTATTCTTTCCCTTTCTAAGCTTTTCATGTTGGAAGGCCAAATTAATTTAGCTTTAATCTAATAAGGCTGCATTTAAGAAACTTCAATTAGATATACTTAAAAATGGACATTATTTTGTAAAAATCTAACTACTATATACTTAATAATTTCAAAATATGAAAACTGTTAATTTTAAAGTTAACTAAACTTTTAATGACTTCGTTGTGTCTGCTTTTTGTTAGAAAGCATTTGAATATTTGGTTGTAACATGGAGTTCCAGTTTCACTTGATCCTCTAGATGAATATCAGTCATTTGTGACCTTAAGGGTGTCTTGATTTTGGTTAGATAGGAGAATGTAGATTTGCAGCAATAAGCGGTTGAAAAGCAAGAAAGCATTTTTTGGGCATGTTGCCAAAGGCATGGGTATCCTACTGTATTTTCCCATATTTCAGTTGGACCTTTCTTAGCATCAAACAATGACTTTAAAATGTCATCTACTGAGAACTCAATCAATTCCATCTGCAGTTCTTTAGGTACCTTGGTGTTATCAACTAGGTGAGTCTGAAATGCTAATTTGAGTGTGATATCATGATTCTCAAAGTCAGTGAAACTTTCATTGTATTCTCCAATTATTAGGTCTGTAACAGCTGCATATTCTTCAAATGACTTGTATATATCGTCCTGCTCATCAATGGCCTTTGCTAACTGGGGAAAATGTTCCTCTGAAATTTTCTTTTGAAGAAGTGTTTTGAAAAACGA
>NW_012139414.1:7535553-7557038 GCF_000956105.1 Propithecus coquereli
ATACCTTGTATAATGTTTAAGTCGGGGCTTTTTGTGTGCCCATCACCAGTGTTCATTGTACCTGATAGGTAAATTTTTACCCTTAACCCCCCTCACCCTCCCCTCTTCTCAGTTTCCAAAGTCCTTTACATCTCTTTATGCCAGTGTGTGCCTATTGTTTAGATCCCAATTATTAAAGAGTACATGTAGTGTTTGTATTTCCATTCCTGAGATACTCACTTGGGATAATGATCTCCAGTTCCATCCAAGTTGCTGCAAAAGACATTATTACATTCCTTCTAAGAGCTGCGTAGAATTCCATGGTATGTGTGTGTGTATATGAAAGTATCCAGCCATGCACTGTGAAAAATTGCATTAAAAATAGCTGGATATTTTCTGGACAGCCCATACACACACACACACAATTTTCTTTATCCACTCATGAACTGATGGGCACTTAGGTTGAATCCGTGTTTGCAATTGTGAATTGTGCTATGATAAACATTCAAGTGCAAATGTCTTTTCTATAAAATGACGACTTTTGCTTTGAGTAGATACCCAGTAGTGGGATTACTGGATAGAATGGTAGGTCTACATTTACTTCTTTGAGGAAGCTCCATACTGTTTTCCACAGAGGTTGTACTAATTTGAAGTCCCACCAACAGTGTATAAGCGTTCCTTTATCTCTCCACCCATACCAGCATCTAATGTTTTTTGACTTTTTAATAATGGCCATTCTGACAGGGGTAAGGTGGTATCTCACTGTAGTTTTAATTTGCATTTCCCTGATGATTAGTGGTGTTGAATATTTTTTCATGTTTGTTGGCCATTTGTCTATCCTCTTGTGAAAAACTTCTGTTCATGGCTTTCACCCACTTTTTAATGGGGTTGTTTTTTTCTTGATGATTTGTTGGAGTTCTTTGTAGATTCTGGATATGAGCCCTTTATTGAATGTATAGTTTAGAAATATCTTCGCCCCTTCTGTAGGTTGTCTATTAATTCTGTTGATTATTTCTTTTGCTATGCAGAAGCTTTTTAATTTAATTAAGTCCCAGGTATTTATTTTTGTTGTTGCTGTCTTTGCCTTTGGGGTCTTAGTCATAAATTCTTTGCCTATGCTGATGTCTAGATGAGTTTTTCCTATGTTTTCTTCTAGAATTTTTAGGTTTCCTGCCTTACACTTAAGTCTTTTATCCACCTTGAATTAATTTTTGTTTATGGTAAGAGATAGGGGTCCTGTTTCATTCCTCTGGATGTGGCTATCCAGTCTTCCCAGACTGTTTACTGAATAGGGCTTCCTTTCCTCAGTGTATGTTGTCTGCTTTGTCAAAAATCAGTTGGTTGCAGGTAGATGGTTTTATTATTGGGTTCTCTATTTTGCTCCATTGGTCTACGTCTCGACTTTTACATGAATGCAATGCTGTTTTGGTTACCATAGCCTTGTAGTATAATTTGAAATCAGGTAATGTGACGCCTTCACATTTGTTCTTTTTGCTTAAGATTGCTTTGGCTATTTGGGCTCTTTTTTGGTTCCAAATGAAGCATAGGATTATTTTTTCTAGATCTCAAAATATGATGGTATTTTGATGGGAACTGTGTTGAATCTGTAAATCATTTTGGGCAGTATGGACATTTTAATGATGTGGACTCTACCAATCCATGAGTATGAGATGTTCTTTCATTTATTTGTGTCATCTCTGATTACTTTCCTCAGTGTTCTGTAGTTCTCCTTGAAGAGATCTTCCATCTCCTTGGTTAAGTATATTCCCAGGTATTTTATTTTCTTTGAAGCTATTGTAAATGGTATTGAGTTCTTAACCTGACTCTCAGCTTGACTATTGTTGGTATATAGAAATGCTACTGAAATTTACACACTGATTTTGTAACCTGAGACTTTGCAGAGTTTATTTATCAATTCTATGAGCCTTTTGTTGGAGTCTTGAGGGTTTTTCAGATACAAGGTCATATTATCAGTGAACAGGGATTGTTTGACCTCCTCTTTCCCAATCTGGATACACTTACTTTATTTCTTTCTCTTACCTGATTGCTCTGGTTAGGACTTCCAGTACTATGTTGAATAGAAGTGGTGACAGTGGGCACCCTTCTCCTGTTCCAGTTCTTAGGGGGAACTTTCAACTTTTCCCCATTAAGTATGATGTTGGCAATGGGTTTGTCATATATGGCTTTTATAATTTTAAGATATGTTCCTTCTTTGCCTAGTTTGTTGAGAGTTTTTATTATGACAGGGTGCTGGATTTTGTCAAATGCTTTTTCTGCATCCATTGAGATGATCAAATGGTCTTTGTTTTTGCCTCTGTTTATGTGGTGAATAACATTTATTGATTCTATATGTTAAACCATACTTGTATCTCAGGACAAAACCCACTTGATCATGGTGAATTATCTTTTTGATGTGCTGTTGAACTTGGTTGGCTAGTATTATATTGAGGATTTTTGCATTCTCATCTACGTTCATAAGGGATATTGGTCTGTAGGTTTTTTTTCTTTTTTTTTTTTGTTGAACATATTTATATCTATGTTCATAAGAGATACTGGTCTGTAGTTTTCTTTTTTTGTTGAGTCCTTTCCTGGCTTTGGTATCAAGGAGATACCGGCTTCATAGAATGAGTTAGGAAGGATTTCTTCCTTCTCAATGTTATGGAATAATTTCTGTAGGATAGGTACCAGTTCTTGTTTGTAGGTCTGGTAGAGTTTGGTTGTGAATCTGTTTGGTCTGGGGCTTTTGTTGTTGTTGTTGTTGGTAGATTTTTAAATTACTGCTTCAATCTTGCTGCTCATTATTGGTCTGTTCAGGATTTCTATTTCTTCCTGATTCAGGCTTGGTAGGTGGTATGTTCCAGGAATTTATCCATTTCCTCTATGTTTTCTAGTTTGTGTGCATAGAAGTTTTCGTAATAATCACAGATGACATTTTGTATTTCTGTGGTATCAGTTGCAATGTCCCCTTTGTCATTTCTGATTTAGTTTATTTAAGTCTTTTCTCTTCTATTTCTGGTTAATCTGGCTAGTGGTCTATTGATTTTGTTTATCTTTTCAAATAACCAATTTTTGTTCCATTGATCTTTTACATTGTTTTTTGGTTTCCATTTTGTTCTGATCTAAGCTTTGTTATTTCATTTATTCTGCTGGATTTGGGTTTGGTTTGTTCTTCTTTTTCTAGTTCCTTGAGATGTGACATGAGGTTGTTAATTAAGGTTCTTTCCATGTTTATGATGGAGGCATTTAAGGCTATGAACTTTCTCCTTAGGACAGCTTTAGCTGTATCTGATAGATTTTGAAAGCTTGTGTCTCCTTTGTCATTCAGTTCAAGGAGTCTTTTGATTTACATTCTAATTTTGCCATTGACCCATTGATCATTCAGCATCAGGTTGTTTAATTTTCATGACTTTGTGTGTATATTTGAGTGTGTCTCTTAGAATTGATTTCTAGTTTATTCCCCTGTGGTCTGAGAAGATACATGGCATGATTTCAATTGTTTGAATTTGCTGAGACTTGTTTTGTGGTCTAAGATATAATCAGTCTTGGAAAATGTCCCATGTGCTGATGAGAAGAATGTATATTTAGTAGTTTTGGGGTAGAATGTTCTATAAATGTCTTTTAGGTCCATGTGTTCTAGAGTCCTGTTTAAGTCCAATGTTTCTTTATTGATTTTCTGCTTTGATGATCTGTGTAGTTCTTCCAGTGGGCTGTAGAAGTCCCTGGCAATTACAATGCCATTGTTTATTTCTTTGCTTCAATCTGGTAGAATTTGCTTTATGAATCTTGGAATTCCTGTGTTGGGTGCATATATATTTAGGATTATCATGTCTTCTTGTTGAATTGCTCCCTTTACAATTATATAATGGCCATCTTTGTCTTTTTTTTTTTTTTTTACCATTGTTCATTTAAAGTCTATTTTATCTGATGTGAGAATGGCTATAACTGCTTGCTTTTCATTTCCACTTGTGTGGAATATTTTTTCCATCCCTTTAGACTGAGTCTGTGTGAGTCCTTGCAAGTTAGTTGTGTTTCTTGGAGACGGCATATACATGCGGTGTGTTTTTTCATCTATTCAGCCAGTCTGTGTCTTTTAAGTGGGGCATTCAGACCATTCATGTTCAGTGTTAGTACTGCTATGTGGGATACTGTTCTGTTCATCATGTTGGATGATTCCTTGTGGTTTTGTTTTCCCTCTTCTCCTATTGTTTTATTAGAGCTGTGAGCTTGGGTATTTCTACACTGGTATCTATCCACTGTGGGTGTTTCTATACTGGTATCTATCTACTGTGCTGATCCATGTATGATGTGTTTTTTTTCGTGTAGGGCAGGTCCACTGACAAATTCCCTTAGCGTCTGGAAAATTATTTATTTCTCCATCATTTATTAAATTTAGTTTTGTAGGATACAAATTTCTTGGCTGACAGGTGTTCTGTTTATGAGGACTAAAAATGGGGTCCCAATCTCTTCTGGCTTGTAATATCTCTGCTGTTAGTCTGATGAGTGTTCCTTTGCAGGTTAGTTGTTGGTTTCATCCTGCAGCTTGTAGAATTTTCTCCTTCAATTTGACTTTGGCTAGATTGGTGACCTGTCTTGGAGATGTCCCAATTGCTATGAATGTTCCTGGTGTTCGATGACCATCTTGTATCTGGATATCTGAATGTCTGGCGATTTCAGAGTTTTCCTCAAAAATTCCCCTGAATAGGTTTTCCATGCTTTTTGCTTTTTTTCTTCTCCCTCAGGGATACCTATAATTCTTATATTGGCCCACTTTGCACAGTTCCATATTTCTGTGAGTGACAGTTCGTTCTTCTTTCTTTATTTATTTTTTATGCATCTTTGACTGACTGGGTTAGTTCAAACGCCTTTTCTTCAAGCTCTGAAACTCTTTCTTCTGCTCAGTGTAGCCTGTTGTTAATGCTTTCTGCTGTATTTTGAAATTCCCTAAATAATTCTTTCATTTCTTTAAGTTCTGTTCTATCTTATGTTGTCTATCTCTTTAGCAAGTTTTCCATTTTGTTCATTCATGTCCTGAAACATTTTTGGCTTTGTTTTGTTGGTTTTCAACTTTCTCATCAATCCCATTCATCCTATTTGCTATCTATATTCTGAATTCCACCTCTGACATTTTAACAATTTTTAGGTTGGGATCCATTGCTGGAGACCTATTATGATCATTTGAGGGTATTGAAACAGCTTGTTTTTCATGTTGCCAGAGTTGTTATTCTGGTTATTTCTCATCTGAAATCTCTGCTTTCAGCTCAAGACAAATAAGCTTGCAGTACACCCATTCTCCTTTGCTGGAAGCCCTCCTACTTCAGGCAAAGGAGAGCTTCCTTGATGGCAAACAGCGTCTTACTCTGGAGGACTGACCTGGCATGAGATGGGTGGATGCATTCTCAGTGTTTAACATTGATGCTCTCTTTTGTCTCCTGCCTCACTCTTCCCCTATTCTTGTCACTGGTGTTTCCCACCTTGTAGAGTGAATGCCCCACCTAGTTCTGCCAGCATCAGTGACTGTCAGACCAAGCCAGCTTGAGTGCAGCCCCACCCATGCCTGTGGGTGGCTGTGATCGTCTGCCTGGACTGGACTAGGAGTTTCCCTGATAAGATCCATGGGCAACAGTACTGGCTGGAGCACAGCCCTGCCCATACCTATGGGCAGCAGTGATTGATGTCTCTGCTTTCTTGAGAGCTGCCCCACCAAGATCCATGGGTGGCAGCATTTCTTGGCCCACGTGGCTTTAGCATAGTCGTGCTCGCACCCTCTGGCAGCAGTTATTGATGGCCTGCTCTGGGTTGAGGGCTGCCCCACTTAGATCTGTGGATGGTAGCATTTGTTGTCTAGGTGCCAGCTTGAGAGCACCTCTGCCCATGCCCACAGGTGGCAATGACTGTCAGCTTATGCTGGTTTTAGAGCTGTCTGGATTAGATTCAGGGGCAGCAGAGTTTGTCAGCTTTTGCAGCTTGAGCATAGACCTGCCTGTGGGCAGCATTTATTAATGACCCTAGCCAACTTGAGGGCTATCCCACTATGATGCACAGACAGCAGCATTTGGCTGGGTGCCAGCTTTAGCACAGCTGTACTCATGCTTGTAGGTCACAGTGATTGTCAGCTCACACGGGCTTGAAAGCTACCAGTATTAGATCCATGGGTGGTGGCATTTGTCAACATTTGTGGCTTGAGTGTAGCCCTGCCCACACCCACAGGTGGCAGTGATTGTCAGCCCATGCTGGCTCAATAGCTGCCCCATTCAAATCCTTGGGCAGCTGTTTGTCCACTGGGCGCCAGCTTGAGTGAAGCCCCATCCATGTTGACAGGCGCCAGTGACTGTCAGCCTGACCAAGTTCTCTGGCGGTGGTGGGGGCACACGGCTCCTGCCTACAGGATGGGACTCACAAGAGTGCCCAGCCTCTCCACTACCTGCCCCCAAGACTAGGAAGGGTGATGGGGAGGCAGCAGCAATGGATCTTACCCCTGGGAAGAGGCAGTGCTCTGGGTCTAGGACTTTAAAATGGCACCAGCCACAGTACCCAGGGTTCATGAGTCAGTGGGTCACCACTGTGCCCTCTGTGTTGCTGTACAGTCTCTAGATAGCTTCCTATGTCAGTTCTTCACATTTCTGCAGTGGAGGGTTCCCCTGACCCCTGCAGCTCAGATAGCAATGACCATGGGGAGAATGGGGAGCCCTGGATCCCCTCCTTTGTGCCTTCCCCACATGCGTGCTCATCTTCCCTGTGGGCCTCTAAACTGTACAGCAGGTCACCTCTCTTCCTTCTCCTTCACTTTGGGTGTCTACCATCACCTCCCTTTTGATTCACAATGCTCTCTCTTAGACGATCTATCTGAAGAGGGATATCCTCTTGCCACCTTCAATCCTCTCCATGAGGGTAGCGTGTGCAGGCTGCTTCTGCCATCTTGGCCCTCTATCTATTTTTTTTAAAAATTTTAACTTTTTATTTTGAACCACTTCAAAAGACAACTTTATAGCAAAGCTGCAATAGTACAGAGTTCCTATATTCACCCTGCTTGTCCTAATGTTAACATTTTACATAACATGATACAATGATCAAAACCAGGAAATTAACATTGGTATAATACTATTAACTGAAATTATTCACATTTCACTAGTTTCTACACTAATGTTCTTTTTCTGATCTAGGATCCATGCTGCATTTAGTTGTTATTTTTCCTTAGTTTTCTCCAATCTGTAACAGTTCCTTAGGCTTTTTTTCATGAACTTGACACTTTTTTTTTAAGATTTAAAAGCATTTTATAACATAACATATATTTAACAGAGCAAAAGTTGAGGGGTGCAGGTAATACAATTGAGCACCAGGCCTGAGAGACCACCCCCCTGTTCAGGCCCAGGCTGTGAAGTTCATTCTTATCAATGCTATTCTGATTATGTAGTAAAATGAAAATTTGTCATCACAATAGTTATAGTGACAGAGAAATGCATGCTATGTATCAAATAGCAAGGTAATGAAGTAAATTATAACACAATGTGACAACCGACAAGCAAGTAATCAATAGAATAGCATTACTTTCTCTAGTAAATGCTCTGGTTCCACTTGTATACTTACCAATGATTTAAAGGGCTTATTAAACATCTAATTTTATTATACTTTACACTAGAATGATCTCAAACACACAATGAAATTAATTTCAGCAAAAAAATTAAAACACTATTAGTTTTTTATTCCTTCTTGTATACTGACATTCTTAACTATCTTCTCAGTTGCAGCTTCTCAGAAAAGCTGCCTGTCATGTATTAGTAAGTGCTACAAATGCTTTGGTCTGTAGAGATAATAGGAAGCTGTGTAATCGCTGCAGTGAGATCATAACACACGATCTATTTAATAAAGGTTAAACCTTTTTTTGTCACTTAACTCAGGAATAGCCAAATGAAAAAGGTGCATAGGGCAAGGTATGGGGAGGGTGAGCGCAGAACTTCCATGCCCTCTCTGGGCACGCCACTCTTCTAGCATCTCTATGTGTTCACCAACCTGGAAGCTCTCTGAACTCCTTTGCTCAAGGTTTTTATGGAGATTCCATTATGTAGGCATGATTGATTAAACTACTGGCCACTGATGATTTTTTAAAAAATTTATTTTCTAGTTGACAAATAATAACTGTATATATTCATGGAGTACAATGTGATATATTGATATATGTTTAAATTGTGGAATAATTAAACCAAACTAATTTACATATCTGCCACCTCACATACTTATCATTTTTTTGTGGTGAAAACACTTAAAATCTACTCTTTTAGCAGTCTTGAAATATACAGTGCACTATTTGTTATAGTCACCATTCTGTACAATAGATCACTAAAACTTATGCATCTTGTCTCACTGAAATTTTTTACCCTTGGCTAAGTATCAAGTATCTCTCCAACCCCATAAACCCCCAGTTTCTGGTTACCACCATCCTACTCTCTACTTCTATAAGTTCAGCTTTTTTAGATTCCACATATAAGTGAGATCATACAGTATTTGTCTTTTTGTGCCTGGCTTATTTCACATAACACAATGTCCTCCAGGTTCATCCATGTTGTCACAAGTAACAGAATTTCCTTCTTTTTAAAGGCTAAGTTCTATTCCACTGTGTATGTATACCACATTTTCTTTATCCATTCATCTGATAATGAACACCTATGTTGCTTCCATATCTTGGCTATTGTGAATAATGCTGCAATAAACAAGGGAGTGCAAGTATCTCTTTGGCATACTGATTTCAATTCCTTTGAATATATGCTCACAAATGGGATTGCTGGACCTTCTGGTAGTTCTATTTTCAATTTTTTTTTTTTTTTTTGAGACGGAGTCTCACTCTTTTGCCCGGGCTAGAGTGCCGTGGCGTCATCCTAGCTCACAGCAACCTCAAACTCCTGGGCTCGAGCAATCCTACTGCCTCAGCCTCCCGAGTAGCTGAGACTACAGGCATGCGCCACCATGCCCAGCTAATTTTTTCTATATATTTTTAGTTGTCCGATTAATTTCTTTCTATTTTTAGTAGAGACGGGGTCTCGCTCTTGCTCAGGCTGGTTTCGAACTCCTGAGCTCAAACAATCCGCCCGCCTCGGCCTCCCAGAGTGCTAGGATTACAGGCATGAGCCACCATGCCCGGCCCTATTTTAAATTTTTTGAGGTTGTATTAATTTACATTCCCACCAAGAGTGCAAAAGGGTTCCCTTTTCTCCACACCATCATCAACACTTGTTATCTTTTGTCCTTTTTGATAATAGCCATTCTAACAGGTGTGAGTGATAGCTCATTGTGGTTTTAACTTGAATTTCCCTGATGATTAGAGATGAGCATTTTTTCATATATCTGTTGGCCATTCCTATGTCTTCTTTTGAGAAATGTCTATTTAGGTCCTTCGCCCATTTTAAAATTGAGTTCTTTGTTTTCTTGCTATTGAGTTTTTTCAGTCCCATATGTTTTTGGATATTAATCCCTTATTAGATGTTTGGTTTGGAAAAATTTTCTCCCAATCCTTGGTTTGTCTCTTCACTCTACTGATTGTTTCCGTTGCTATGCAAAAGCTTTTTAGGTTGATGCAACCCCATTTGTCTATTTTTGCTTTTGTGGTCATATCCAAGAAAGCTTTGCCTAGACCAATGTCTTGGAGTATTTTTACTGTTTCCTTCTACTAGTTTCACAGTGTCAAGTCTTCTGTTTAAGTCTTTAATCCATTTGGAGTTGATCAGCCACTGGTGATTAACTCGATCTCCAGCCCCTATCTCCTCCTCAGAAGTGGGGAGGGAGAGATTGAGGGGTTGGGGTTTAAAGTTCTAATCCTCTAATAACATGGTAGGTTCCCCTAGGTCCCAGCCCCTAGCCTGAATCTATCTAGGGACTTCCAGCCACCAATCATCTCATTAACATAAACTCAGGTCTGGTTGAAAGTAGCTTGTTATGTATAACAAAAGGCACTCCTATCATCCCTATCACTCAGGGAATTACAAGGGTTTTAGGAGCTCTGTGCCAGGAACTGAGCACAAAGACCAAATACATATTTCTTACTATATCATAATATCACAAGCGCAGATGTGTTCTTATGTCTTTCTTACTGTATATTAACAAGTTTATGATGTCAATATGTCTGATGAATGATAATGTTAACCTTTATCACTTGGTTAGGTGGTGTCTACCAGGTTTCTCCTCTGTAAAATTACTATCTTTACCTGTATAGTTAATAAACATCTTGGGGAAATACTTTAAGACTATTTAAATACCCTGATTTTTCTCAAACTCATTAATTTTAGCATCATTGGTGTATCTTGTTTGCAGCAATTATTAATGTGGTGTTTGCCTAATGGTGATTTTCTATTTCCCTCTTCCTTACTAATGTTATTAGATTTTTTTCTGTAAGGAAAAGCCATTCCTTATTTCCTATTCATTTATTTATTAGATTATTTATTTATATCCTCATAGACTCATGGATATTTATTTTATTCTATGAGTTAAAAATCTAATACTTGCATTATTTATTTTATTGCATAAATTCTTTTGGCTTTGGCCATTAGGAGACTCCTGTATTACTCCAACTAACCTCTATCCTTTTTTAAGCACTTTTTCATTTCCTTACATCATAAGATGTTTCAGGCTCTTGTATTTTCCCTACCGAGTCCTGGAATCAACCGTTTCTCCAAGCAATCCTGGTTCCTTTTATAGGAGAATAGTGTTTAGAAACAAAGATCTGGGTGTTAAGTGTGCTCATTGCTACTGGGGTATCCTTGCTTTTATGCCCTCTAAGCAGACAGAGCTAAGAAATATATATGTATGCATATTAATCATGCCTATACATACATCTACTGTATCTATGTGTTTATATATATATTAAATACCATGAGCTCATACTGATACTTCTGATTCCAATCTAATACCACAGGGTTCATTTTAGTCATCCCTCTTTCCTTATTGGTAACTTCCTTCCTTCTTCAACAGTGAAAAATTGGTAGCTCTCTTTACCTACAATATATTTACTTATTTCTTCAATTGCGGTATACACATAAAGTAGTTTCAGAATTGTAAACTCACGCTCCTGTGAGAAACACATTTACTAACTTGATTACAGCATTTAAGTAGAATTATTTTTGTTTTTAGCTTTACAGTGCCTAGTCAAGTTACTGTTTTCTAAAGTTATTTAGGTTAGTTCTTTTCTTCCCCACCTTCTTCAGTGTGGTTATGTCATCCATTTGTAATACAGTTAGGTTCATTTGTTAGTGTTTATAGTCACTCTTTTTTATTTTTATTGTATGTATTCTAGGGTGGCTTCTCCCATTGCTATGGTTTCACTGATCATCTTTTCTGAGCTACAGAAACACATACAAACCCAACCACCCTGCTGGACATCCCTAGGTAGAAGTCCCTCATATTTCTCAAGTCTAACATTAATCTTTTGTCTTATACATGTTGCAAGTATTCAATTCTCTCATTCATTTTTAGCCCTTTGTTCTTTTTTTAAATACAGAAATTCTAAATTTTGCCATTGTAAAGAAAAATAAAAAATCTCAGACCGTCCCCCCCCCCCACAACTCCTTATGCAAAACAGAAGGTCAAGCCTGGAGGCTGAGTATTGCAACATCCAATTCCAAATGAATAGCAGTTACCAACATTTTGAATCAGCCAGATCCTCACAGAAAGGTAAAAGGCCTCAGACATCCACAAGGACTGCCCCCACAGATCATTCCTAAAGAAACTCCTAGCTGGCCTCCCATAAGCAAGGACATGCAAATTGTAACTCTGGGTCCACAAGCTAAGTCTAGCTCCTGAAACTAAAGTCTGTTAGATTCCACACTAATAAGTTGATTACAAGTTTATATTCCAAGGTGCAGAACAAAGATAAAACAAGATCAATCATTCCTCCACCTACCCAAGGACATTGACATAATTGATTCTTCCTTCTTCTCTTCAAACATTCATCTTATCTTACGTAAAATGTAGATTTCCTGAGCCTCACAAGAATATAACCATTTTGCCTTGCTGCCCACCCCTCTCCTCCTTTTTCCTTTCTGTGTGCTCTGTCCCCTTTCAATACTGAAGTTCCCAAATCCCCCTTTGAAAAAAGTCACAGATGGGTCTGTGACTTTTTTGTGTTTTTCCCAGGCACAGCCTCAAACTTTGGCTTAATAAACCTCCATTGATTGAGATCTTTGCCTTAGCCACCGATTTGGGGTTGTCGATACAATCAAACTAATGTATTTATCCCAGAGGGTTTTGTGTCCTATTTGAATAGTCTGGTGTAGCTGGAGGATAATAAAGTTCAAGGGTGTAAGGCAAAGGAAGATGCAATGTCAAGATCATCAAGTACTTTGAGGATACCACTAAAGAATTAGGACATTATCCTGATGGCAAGAGGGAACTATGTACAAGTCTTCAGCAATAGAGTGACTTTCAACCAATATTAGTCATTTAATAACTATTCACCTACAAAGTGCTAGAATCAAATCTTCCTTTTAAAAAATTATCATTTTTGTACTTTTCTGTATCTTTTATTTCTCACAATTTAGAGTAAGTTAAAACAAATAGATCATTATGTCAAGGGACATAATTAAGGGGGATTTGCTTAAAAAATTTAAATGGAAACAATGATATCAGTGCAGAAACTGTCAGCGCAGGGAAGGAAAACCGTTTAGAAACAGATTACAGTATACACACGGCTCCAAATTATAAGAAAAGTGTCATTGCAATTCAGTGGAAAAGCGATTCAATAGCTAATGGTAAGGCAACTGGGGAAAAAGGCAAATCCTTACCTAACACTTTACCACAAATATAATACCCAATAAAACACAGATAAAATGTAAAAAATATTTTAAAATCTTTAAAAGTATTAGAAGAAAATAAAGGTGAATGTCTGCATAACCTTGAGATGAAGAAAAACTTTCCAAAAAATGACACCTACCGACGTCCATACAAAAATAAACCGCAAAATTTTTTTTTAAGCCCCTGAGTCATTAGAAGATACTAGAGGAAAATGCGTTTTTAATATTGGAATGGGGAAGGCTTTCCAAAATCCAACAGGGACACAGGGTTGAGTGACAAGAACGTCTAGGAGAAGACTTCAGGTGGGCCACTGGGACCCCCGCCCATCCCCCGCCTGGCGCCTCTCCCTCGCGCGCAGCACTCACCAGCCTGACAGACAAAGGGCGCTCCGCGAGGCTCCGCCCCCTGACGACGCCGCCGCCCCGCAGCCGCCGCGCTAGTCCGGACCCAGGCGGGAGAGGGTGCTCAGGGCCCTGATGCCTGAGCCAATGACGCCGGGTGCCTTGGCTCCTGGGGCTGGACCAGCCGCCGGCCAGGCCGGCTCTGACGACAGCCTTCCCGCAATGGCGACCGTGCCGCGCTGGCTTCGGATCCCCGATACGCATGCGCCAGCGACGCCTTGGGCCGACTGCATACCACATTGTCGGGTCTGGTAACTCCCACCGGCTCTCCGAATCTGCTTTTCACAAGAGCTGGGCTGCCCGAAAGGTTCGGGCCTCGGCCCTCAGCCCTCACAGAATGTCCCGATCCTAGAGGGCCCGTCCCGTAGTCCCGCCAATCAGAAATGTTGGACTGCCCTGATCCCGCGCGGGTAGCGCTGCTCCGTCTCCAAGACGACGACCCAAGCCGTCGCTCTCCTCAGCCGTGGAACCGACCCTCCTACTCCCCTCCCCTCTATTATATATTCATGAAACTCATAATGATGATTTAATTATATATATTACGTATGTTGTGTGTGTGCGTGTACTACTAATAAAAAGAAGGGGATTCTTTTTATGGGGATAACATTTTGCTTAATTGGAGTTCGGAATTAGTGTTCTATATCACCAAAATCGTTTCTGAAGGTTCATCTGTTTATGCTAGTTATAATGAGATTTCACGTATTTCATCTTTTAAAACATTTTCAGGTAGATGAGTACTACCAAATGCTGCTATCATCCATGAGCATATGATTTAACTTGAACATATTCATTACTTGGAAGGTATTTATAGAGTTCTGTTATATTCTTCTCTTGATATTTGCATTTTAACATGTCATTATATGGGAGATTAATCACTTGCAAGTAAAGGTTAGGTGGGAACTTCTCAACTACAGAGTTATAAAGATTTTGAAATACAGAGATGTCTTTGCACTTGCATAGAGGTCCAAAAATGCTACCAGAACGATAGTTTGACAAGGAAAATATAGTCACTGCTAATTTTGGATGAGGCTGGGGAATCTCACTTCCTGTTTTAACTTTTGACAGCACTGAAAATACATAAAATATATCATGCAGCTTGACATAACTTGTGCTGCAACAACATTAGTTGTCATGGAAGTGACTTTACTGTAGTATAAGTTGTGGGTTATAAGGGCAGTTTTGCCTTGTAATTTTAGTTTGAATTCATTAAGAAACATTATCAAGTCTGCAGCAAAAGCTAATTTCCCAAACCATTCAATGTTTGATAGGTGGTTGAGGGTGGTTCTGTTACCAAAAAAACTGTGTTCTTTCCCTACTTTATATCAGCTGCAAAGAAAGCTGAAATGACTATCAGGAGCCCCCTGGATGTGTGCCCATCCTTGACCACATCTCCTTTCCTTCTCCCATAGAAATAACCTATATCTTGAATATCAATGTATCGTTGATCATATGTAGTTTGATTCCTAAACTACACAGTTTATTTTTGCCTGCTTTTGAAGTTGATATGAATATAATTTGCATCTTTCCTTGACATTATGTTTTTTAAATTAATCTATATTGATGAGTATGGGAGTGGCTCATTCATTTTTACTGCTGCATGGTAATTATATTGTATCAATATATAACATGGTATTTATTCATTATATTCTTTACAATTTTTAAAAATTTTACTAGACTTAGAGGGTACAAATTAAATTCTGAACATGTATATATTGTATAGTGGTGGATTCTTGGTTTTTTGTGTACCCAACACCTGAGTTCATTCCTCATCCATTCTCAACCTCCCCCTTATGAGTCTCCAATGTCCATTATAACACTCTGTATGCCCCTGTGTAGCCATCCTTTGGCTCCCACTTATAAGTGAGAACATAAGGCATTTATTTTTTTGTTCCTGAGTTACTTCACTTAGGATGATGGCCTCTCATTCCATCCAAGTTGCTGCAAAAGACGTTTCATTTTTTCTTATTGCTGAGTAGTACCACATGGTGTGTGTGTATATATATATCACATTTTCTTAATCTACTCATCAGTTGATGGGTACTTAGGTTGATTCCATATCTTTGTGATTGTGAATTGTGCTACGATAAACATATTCATACAGGCATCTTTTTGATATAATGATTTCTTTTCCTCTAGGTAGATACCAAGTAATGGGATTGCAGGATCAAATTGTAGATCACTTTTAGTTCTTTGAGAAGTCTCCATACTGTTTTCCACAGAGGTTGTACTAATTTGCATTTCCGCCAATAGTGTATAAGTGTTCCCTTTTCACTGCATCTGTTCCAACATGTAGTTTTTTGACTTTATAATAATGGCCCATTCTAATTGAAGTAAGATGGTATCTCACTGTGGTTTTAATTTGAGTTTTCCTGATAATTAGTGACATTGAGCATTTTTCATATGTTTTTTGGCCATTTGTACATTTTTTTTTTTGAAAAATGCCTTTCATATTACTTGCCCACTTTTAAATGGGGTTGTTTGTTCTTTTTCTTGCTGAGTTAAGTTCCTTGTAGATTCTGGATATTAGTCCTTTGTTGGACACATATTTTGAGAATATTTTATTCCATTCTGTAGGTTGTCTATTGACTCTTTCGATTATTTCTTTTGTTGTGCAGAAGCTTTTTAGTTTAATTGAATACCATTTGTCTATTTTTATTTTATTCCCATTTGTCTATTTTTGTTTTATTCTCATTTGTCTATTTTTGTTTTTGTTGCATTTGATTTTGGGGTTTTAGTCATAAATTCTTTGGCTAGGCCAATGTGAAGAAGAGTTTTCCTAGGTTTTCTTCTAGGATTTTTATTGTTTCAGATCTTACATTCAAGTCTTTAATCCACCTTGAGTACATTTTTGTATATGGAGAGACAGAGATCCAGTTTCATTCTTCTACATATGGCTCTCCAATTTTCCCAGCACCATTTGTTGAAAAGAATGTCACTTCCTCAGTGTATGTTCTTGTTGACTTTGTCAAAGATCAGTTGTCTGTAAATATGACTTTATTTCTGGGTCCTCTCTTCTGTTCCATTGATCTGTATGTCTATTTTTATATCAGTACCGTGCTGTTTTGGTTACTGTAGCCTTGCAGTATAATTTGAAGTCAGGGAATATTATGCCTCCAGCTTTGTTCTTTTTCTTAGGATTGCTTTGGCTATTTGGGCTCTTTTTTGGTACATATGAATTTTAGAATTGTTTTTTCTAATTCTATGGAAAAACGACATTGATATTTTGACAGAAATTGTTGAATCTATAGATTGCTTTGGGCAGTATGGTCATTTTAACAATATTGATTCTTCCAATATTTAAGCATGGGATATTTTCCCATTTGTTTGTGTCATCTATGATTTTTTTATCAGTAATTTATAGTTCTCCTGGTACAGATCTTTTACCTCTTTGGTTAAATATATCCTAGGATTTTTTGCAGCTGTTATAAATGGGATTAAGTTCTTGATTTCCTTCTCAGGTTGGCCATTGTTGGTGTATAGAAGTGCTATTGATTTTTATACAATGATTTTATAACCTGATACTTTGCTGAATTCATTTATCAAATCTAGGAGTCTTTTGGAGGAGTCCTTAGGGTTTTCTATGTATGATATTATATAATCAGCAAACAGAGATAAGTTGACTTCCTCTTTCCCAATTGGGATGCCCTATGTTTCATTCTCTTGTCTGATTGCTCCACCTAGGACTTCCAGTACTATGTTGAATACAAGTGGTCAAAGTAGGTATCCTGACCTTGTTCCAGTTCTGAGGAGGAAGCTTTCAGCTTTACCCCATTTAGTATGATGTTGGCTGTGAGTTTGTCATATATGGCTTTTATTATTTTGTTCTATGTTCCTTCTATGCCAGGTTTTTTGAGGGTTTATTTTATTTTCGTGAAGAGTGCTGGATTTTATCAGTTGCTTTTTTCATCATCTATTGAGATGGTTATATGGCTTTTTAAAAATTCTATAATTGTGGTGAAGCATAGTCATTGATTGTGTATGTTGAGCCATCCTTGCATTCCTGGGATGAAACCCACTCGATTGTGGTGAATTATCCTTTTGATGTGCTGCTGGATTCGATTTGCTGGTATTTTATTGAGGATTTTTACATCTATGTTCATAAGAGATATTGGTCTGAAGTTTCCTTTTTTTTTGTTGCATTCTGTCCTGGCTTTGGTATCTAGGTGATACTTGCTTCATAGAATGAGTTAGGGAGGATTCCATTCTTTTCTATCTTTTGGAACAGTTTTGGTAGAATTGTCACCTGTTCTTTATGCAACTGGTAGAATTTGGCTGTGAATCCATCTGATCTGGGGTATTTTTTTGTTGTTGGAATATTTTTTATTACTGATTCAACCTTGCTACTTATTGTTGGTCTACTCAGGAATTCTATTTCTTCCGGATCCAATCTTGGAAGGTTGCATGTTTTCAGGAATTCATCCATTTCTTGTAGGTTTTCTAGTTTATGAGGGCATGGTTGATTATAATAGTTTCTGATGATCATTCGTATTTCTTTCTTATCCATTCTATTAATAATTTCTCCTTTTTCATTTCTGGTAATGTTTATTTAGACCTTTTCTCTTCTTTTCTTGATTAGTCTAGCTAGTAGTTTATCAATTTTGTTTATCTTTTCAAAGAACCAATTTTTTGTTATATTAATACTATATATTTTTGTCTCTATTTCATTTAGGTCTGCTGTGATATTTGTTATTGCTTTTCTTCTACTAACTCTGGGTTTGTGTTTTTCTTGTTTTTTGAAAAGATAAACAAAATTGACAGCCCTCTTGCTAGATTGACAAGGACTAGAAAGGGAAGGAATCTAATAAACTCAATTAGAAATGAAAAAGGAAAGGTCACCACAGACATCACAGAAATACAAAACATTATCTTTGAATACTATAAAAATCTATATGCCCCCAAACTACATAATGTGGAGGAAATAGAGAAATTCTTGGAAATATACAACCTCCCTAAGTTCAACCAGGAGGAAATAGAATTCCTGAACAGACAAATATCAAGCACCAAAATTGGAGCAGCAATTAAAAACCTTCCAACAAGGAAAAGTCCCGGACCAGATGGGTTCACACCCAAATTTTACCAAACCTACAAAGAAGAACTCATACCTATATTGCAGAAATTATTCCACAACATTGAGAAAGATAGTAGTCTCCCCAACTCATTCTACGAAGCCAATATAACCTTGATACCAAAGCCAGGAAAGGACACAACAAAAAAAGAAAACTAGAGAACAATATCCCTCATGAATATGGATGCAAAAATCCTCAACAAAATTTGCAAATCAAATCCAACAACACATAAAAAAAATAATTCATCATGATCAGGTGGATTTTATCTCAGAGATGCAGAGCTGGTTCAACATACGCAAATCTATAAATGCAATTCACCACATAAATAAAAGCAAGAACAAAGACCATGTGATTCTCTCAATAGATGCACAAAAAGCATTTGACAAAATGCAGCGCACCTTTATGATAAAAACTCTTAACAAAATAGGCATAGATGGGACATACGTTAAAATGATTAAGGCCATATACGATAAACCCACAGCCAGTATCATACTGAATGGGGAAAAATTGAAAACATTCCCACTTAGAACTGGAACCACACAAGGTTGCCCCTTATCTCCACTTCTATTCAACATAGTGCTGGAAGTTCTTGCCAGAGCAATTAGACAAGAGAGGGGAATTAAGGGCAACCAAATGGGGGCAGAAGAGATCAAACTCTCAATCTTTGCCAATGATATGATATTATATCTAGAAATCCCCAAGGATTCAACCAAAGGACTCCTGGAATTGATAAATGTAAAGTCTCAGGATACAAAATCAATGCACACAAATCAGTGGCATTGATATATGCCAATAACAGTCAAGCCCCAAATCAAATAAAAAACAGCACCTTTCACAATAGCTTCAAAGAAAATTAAATATCTAGGAATATATTTAACAAAAGAGGTGAGAGACATATATAGGGAGAACTATGAAACACTGAGAAAAGAAATTGTAGAAAATGTAAACAGATGGAAAAATCTACCATGCTCATGGATTGCCATAATCAATATTGTTAAAATGTCCATAGTACCTAAAGTGATCTACAGAATTAATGCAATCCCTATCAAAGTACCATCATCATTCTTTACAGATCTAGAAAAAATAATTCTACACTTTGTATGGAACCAGAGAAGACCTCGTATAGCCAAGGCAATCTTTTTTTTTTATTTCAGGATATTATGAGGGTACAATCATTTTGGTTACATTTTATGACTTTGCCTCACCCAAGCAAGGACTAGAGGCATGCCCTTCCCCTCTACAATACTAACCACATCCATTAGTTGTGAGTTTACCCCCCCCCAACCTCCTAATCCCTGAAGAATATTACTACCGTGTGAACACCATAGTCTTGATCAGGTAGTGCCAATTTGATTAGCCAAGGCAATCTTAAGCAAAAAGAACAAACTGGGAGGTATCAGTCTAGCAGACTTCAAGCTTCACTACATGGCTATAGTAACCAAAACAGCATGGTACTGGCACAAGAACAGAGATATAGATCTTTGGAACAGGACTGAGAACCCAGATATGAAACCATCCTCATATTGTCATCTAATCTTTGACAAAGCAGACAAAAATATACACTGGGGAAAAGAATCTCTATTCAATAAGTGGTGCTGGGAAAATTGGATAACCACATGCAGAAGATTGAAATTGGACCCCCACCTCTCACCTCTCACAAAAAATTAACTCACAATGGTTAACAGATTTAAACATAAGGCATGAAACCTTAAGAATTCTAGAAGAAAATGTTGGAAAGACTCTTTAGACATTGGCCTAGGCAAAGAATTTATGAAGAAGATCCCCAAAGCAATCACAGCAGCAATAAAAATAAATAAATGGGACCTGATCAAATTTAAAAGCTTCTGCATAGCCAAGGAAACTATCATTAGAGCAAATAGACAACCTACGGAATGGGATAAAATATTTTCTTTCCACACATCTGGTAAACGGCTGATAACAAGAATCTATATAGAACTTTAAAAAATCAACAAGAAAAATTCAAGAATGGCATCAATAAATGGGCAAAGGACACAAACAGAAACTTTTCAAAAGAAGACAGAATAATGGCCAGCAAACATTTTAAAAAATGCTCAACATCTCTAATCATTGGGGAAATGTAAATCAAAACCACAATGAGATATCACCTAACTCCAGTGAGAATGGCCTTTATCAAAAAGTCCCAAAACAACAAATGCTGGCATGGATGTGGAGAGACAGGAGCACTCTTACACTGCTGGTGGGACAGCAAATTTGTACAAACCCTGTGGAAAATAATTTGGGGATACCTCAAAGAGCTAAAAGTAGAAATACCATTTGATCCAACAATCCCACCACCAGGCATCTATCCAAAGGAACAAAAGACATTCTATAACGAAGACATCTGCACTATCATGTTTATGGCAGGACAATTCACTATTGCAAGGATGTGGAAACAATCTAAGTGCCCTTCAGTCCATGAGTGGATTAATAAAATGTGGTATATGTATGCTATGGAATACTACTCAATTACAAAAATGGTGATTTAGCACCTCTTATATTATCCTGGATAGAGCTTAAGCACCTCCTTCAAAGTGAGGTATCAGAAGAATGGAAAAATAAGCACCACAGGTACTCACCATCAAATTGGTACTAACTAACTGATCAACACTAAGGCGCTCACATGGTAGTAATATTCACTGGATGTTGGTCGGGTTGGGGGGTCGGGCTCGGTAAACTCACAATGAGTTTACAATGGATATGATGTACACCGTATGGGGGAAGGGCATGCCTCTAGCCCTGGCTTGGGTAAGGCAAAGTCATTACTTGTAACCAGAATGTTTGTACCCCATAATATCCTGAAATAAAAAAAAATTATTATGTAGGAGGAAATTTAATGACTTGCCTAGATTTCATGGCATACTGTTAAAAGAATAAAGGAGGTTACTAATTAAAAAAAAAAATCCTTGGCTGGCAGTTTTTTTCATACAGCACTTTGAAAGTGCCATCTCATTCTCTTCTTTCCTATAAAGTTTTTGCTGATAGGACCACTGTTAGTATGATGGGGTTTCCTTTATAGGTGACTAGATGCTTTTCTCTTGCTAATTTTAAATTTCTCTTTTTCACTTTGATTTTAGTTATTCTGACTATTATATGCCATGCTGATGTTCTTTTTGCAATGTATTTTACTGTGAATCATTGGGCCTGCTGCATCTGAATGTCTAACTCTCTTGCCTAGCCCTTGGAAGTTTTCATTGATTATTTCCTTAAATAGGTTTTTGAAACTTTTTGATCTTTTTTTTTTTTT
>NW_012139414.1:7558123-7562252 GCF_000956105.1 Propithecus coquereli
ACCCCAGTGAGATTGGCCTCTATCAAAAAAACACAAAACAACAAATGTTGGCGAGGATGTGGAGAGACAGGAACACTTCTACACTGCTGGTGGGAATGTAAGTTAGTGCAGCCTCTGTGGAAAAGAATTTGGAGATACCTCAGAGAGCTAAAAATAGAAACTTTTTGATCTTCTCCTTTGGGAATAATGATCAATCATAAGTTTCATGGCTTTATGTAGTCCCAGCCATCTCAAAGGTTTTATTTATTCTTTTTTGTTCTTATTTTCTTAATTATGTCTTATTGGCTTATTTTAAATGACCTGTCTTTAAGTTCTGAGATTCTTTTGCTTGGTCTGGTGTATTCCTGAAGCTTTGAAATGTGTTTTGTATTTCCTTCAATTAATTTTTCAGCTCCATAATTTCAGTTTTTTAAATTATATCTGTCTCCTTCATAAATGTCTCATTCATATCCTGAATTGATTTTCTGATTTATTTTTATTAGTTTTCAGATTTTGCTTCCATCTCATTAAGCTTCTTTAGAATGACTATTTGGAATTCTTCATCTGGCATTACAAGGAATTCTTTTTGATCAGGATTCATTGCTGAACAATTATTGTGGTCCTTTGGTGGTGTCATGTTTACTTGGTTTTTCATGTTTCCTATGTCCTTCCATGAATATCTGCACATCTGACGTAGCAGTTGCTTGTTCCAATTTTTTGAGATTGCTTTTAAAGGGGAGAATTTTTTTCCTGAAGATGTATATATGTTGTTGGTGGAGTGGGACACTTTGGCTTTTATTTTGGGTGTGTGCAATAGTGTGATCTTCGTATGATCTTAGGCAGTACACAGGGTCAGTGGTATCTGTGAGTTCCTTTGTGGATCAGGGAACAATTATTAGTTGAGGCTGTGGTGAAGTTATGCTGGTGACCTGAATGGCAGCTGGGCCAGTCTTTGAGTCCCAGTGGTGGAAGCAGTAGGTTGAGTATCCCTCATAGCAGCTTACACTGACAACGGTTTTAGTGTGTCCTTGGGGGCCAATTCTTGGGCTTTCAGGTGGCTTTCTCAGAAGCTAGTAGTTGTAACAGAGGGCTGGGCATGTGGATGGTTTCTCAGGCCCCTGAGCAGCCAACGTGATGTGGAAGGTGGCAGTAGCAGTGATGGGGCCACCCACTAGGACCCAAATGTTCTGTGTTGGTATTACTGGTAGCTGCAATAGATTGGGTAGACTAGTCCCCAGTTCCACAGCTGATTGTAACAGGGCCACAGGTATTGTCCTAAGTGTGCTGGGAGTGTTTGGTCTTCTTGTCCTTCCCAGCCAGGCGGCAGCTGCGGTCATGTCACCTTGAACTTGGCCTGAGAGTAGGGCATGTCCTAGTGTTAAACGCTCTAAATTGTCCCAGGCGTGGACTTGCGATGAAAGAGGACAAGGCCCTTTCAAGAAAGCAACATGGGAAGAAACTGTAGGGAGTGCTGTATGCTCCCATCTCCGTCTCACAGGAGCCTGTAGCAGGGCAGTGGGAATTGTCCTAGGAGTAGGTGGGAGAGCTTGGGCTCCCTGTCCCTCTTGAACTGGGTGGCAGCTACAGCTTCGTCAGCCTGAACTCAGCCTGAGGGCAAGGTTCTATCCAGCTTTAAACTCCTAAACTGGCACCTTGAGCCTGTGATCAGAGAGGGTGGGGCCCCTTCGTGGCAAATACCATATGCAGGATGCTGGGGAGTGCCAATCACTCACAACTTAGTCCCATGGAAGCCCACAGCAGGGTGGTAGGAATTGTCCCAGGTGTGTTTAGGAGTGCTTGGGCTTTCCTGTCCCTCCTGAGCTAGGTGGGGCTATGACTTATCAGCCCAAATTCAGCACAAGGGTTGGGCTCTTCCCAGTTTCAAACTCCCAGAGTGGTACCCTGGGCCTTTGACCAGAAAGGGTGGGGCCCTTCTCAGGCAGGATTCACTGGCAGGTAACTGGGGAGTACAGTTTACTTGAGAATCAGTTCCACAGCAGCCAGCTGTGAGATGGTCAGCACCATCCTAGATGGATGCTGGAAAGCCTAGTTTCTCTGCCCTTTCCCAGCCAGGTGGGGGCTGCAGCCAGAGCAGCCCAAACGCAGCCCAAGGACAGGGCATGGCCCAGTGTCAAACCCTCAAAATGGTGCCTTGGACCTGTGACCAGAAAGACTGGGGCCCCACTCGGTCAGGCAGCGTGGATGAGAAACTGTGAAAAATATGGTCCACTCATGTCCTTAGTCTCAATGCTGCCTACAGCAGGGTGGTGGGCACCTTCCCAGGGGTGTGTAGGAGTGCCTGGGCTCCTCTTTCCTTCCTTGGAGCTGTGCAGTGTCTGCAGCTGTGCCTGTGGTTCTCCAGTATCTAGAATCTCAGAATGGTGCCCAGCTAAAGATGCTCTAGGCTTAGATGCCTGTGGCATTCTGCATGAGTGCCCTTTCTAGAACAATGTCTCTGTGCAATCTCCAAACAGCTCTCTAATTTAGGACCAATACCTGTATAAGTCAGAGGGTTCTCTTCTGGCCAAGATCATAAAAGCTTCTCTTAGCAAGTGGAGCCTTGAGGGCTTGATGTAGGTAGCAGTAGTTTTACCTACCATTGCTTTGAACTATCAGTGTAAATATCAACACAGTGGAAAAAGCAAATTAAACCCTAGTATTATTTAGAAAAAAATTGAACTAATGGGCCCCCTGAAAGAGTCTCAGGGGCCCAGGGACCATACTTCAAGAACTTCTGCTCTAGACTTATATGAAAGAAATAAACCC
Organism: Propithecus coquereli; assembly: GCF_000956105.1. Lineage (NCBI taxonomy): Eukaryota > Metazoa > Chordata > Mammalia > Primates > Indriidae > Propithecus > Propithecus coquereli. Next base: position 7,560,869 of record NW_012139414.1, read on the forward strand.
CTGTTTGTTTAGGACATTGTTAACTAGGATTTTAGATACAAGATAACTTGCGTCTCTGGTTTTCAAACAGTCTTTCAAATAAGCTGACTTGCCAAAAAGTGAGCCATTATACAGAGATTGAGACTCTTGAATTTATAGTAACTTACTTCAAATTCTGAGAAAGAATAAGAAGTTAAGAAGCAACCCCTTTTCAGTGGTTTAAATGTTTGTTGTTGATTGTAATTAAAGACTGGAAATCACTGTAATGTCCACCATTAAGTTTCTGCTAAAAAAATATAACACCTTCATAATGCACTAGACCATAGCAAACCATATCACAGAACTGAACACTGTCTGTATTAGAAAACACTATTCAATATTATGGAAAATGATATCAATTTATATACTACAATGGAATAATACTCAGAATAGAGCAAGTGAAGAGATAATGACACAGAGCCATCTTTGATTCTGTTTGCTTACTTTTTGGTTTACCCATATATAATATTTCCTTTTAAAACATGATTCATATTCTTAGTATCTTTGTGTGGGTTCAAAAGTAGGATAGCATGGCCTTCTCAGGCAGTTCTGTTTAGAAATCAGCACAGCATGCTCTGTTGTACCTCTCCTCCCTTGTTCCTAACTGTTACAAACACAGTGAATATTTATTTGGTCTACAACTGCAGACAGTAGAAAGATCACCATCTTTGGAGTCAGTTCAGACCTGTGTCTTCTGCAGAGCTGAAACCCTGAGAAAGTAAGTTACTTAATCTTTCTGATTCTGAAATTTTTCACCTGATATATGGCAATGAAAATATGTATTTCTCAGATCTGCTATGAGAACTAAAGGTGGTGAAGCACATAAGCACTCAGCACAATGCTAGGTGCGTAATAGGTGTTTCATAAATGAGAATTACCGTTATTTTAGTTTAGTGTCTAAGGGACTTGTTTAGATTTTAGAAACTCTGCTTTCCCAATTCTCCTTTAATGAATACACTTCAATGCCCAAGCCTTACTCTGGAAAGTTAAGTACTTAAAAGGGTCTTTATGTTTTCTTTTAAGCATTTTTAAAACAAAATTTTATACTTCCCTTCTCATGACCATAGCATCCTTTAAAAAAGAATGCTCTTTGTCCCCTTGACTTCAATAAGGAGTTTAACTTTGTTAAGATGCTTTCTGTGTATGTTTAAATGTATTACTGTACATTATAAGCTGAACGTTATATATTATTCATTGTACAGAAGCCTGTCTAGCAAAACAGCCACAATTTAAAACAGGTCAATAGTGTGAATTAAAAGTGAAAACTTGGTAAAATGTCTATATTAGACTCTCTTATTGATCTAAATTATATAGTAAGAATATAGCCTTTGCAAGTAATTAAAAAATGTTTGTTTTTCATTTCTAT
>NW_012139414.1:7565392-7567506 GCF_000956105.1 Propithecus coquereli
ATAGAGATGTTCATAATAGTCTTGGATAATCTTTTTTATTTCTGTGGTAGCCATTGTAATGTCCCCTTTTTCATTTCTGATTGAGCTTATTTGACTCTTTTTTTCCTTGGTTAATCTAGCTAGTGGTCTATCAGTTTTGTTTATCTTTTCAAAGAACCAACGTTTCATTTCATTGATCCTTTGTATTTTTTGTTTTAATTTCATTTATTTCTTTTCTTATTTTTGTTATTTCTTCTCTTCTGCTATCTTTGGCTTTGTTTTGCTCTTATTTTTCTAGTTCCTTGAGTTATGATATTAGGTTGTTAGTTCGTGATCTTTCTGTCTTTTTGACATAGGCATAAAACTTTCCTCTTAGCACTACGTTTTCTGTATACCACATGTTTTGATAACTCATGTCACTATTATGCATTTCCAAAAATTTTTATCCTGTTCACTTGATTTCATCATTGTCCCAAAAATTGTTTAATTTCCATGTACTTGTATAGTTTTAAGAGTTTCTCTTTGAAATGATTTATGGTTTTATTCTGCTGTGGTCTGAGAAGATACTTAATGTGATTTTAATTTTTAAAAATTTTCTGAGACTTGTTTTGTAGCCTAGCATAAGATCTATCTTGGGAAATGTTCCATGTTCTGAGTAGAAGCATGAATATTCTGCAGTTTTTGGGTAAAATGTCCTGTGAATGTCTGAAGATCCATTTGTTCTAGAGTCCAGTTTAAGTCCAATGTTTCTTTGTTGACTTTCTTCCTTGGTGATCTGCCTAGTGTTGTCAGTGAAGTGTTGAAGTTCTCCAATATTATTGTATTGCTGTCTTTTTTCTTAGGTCTAGTAGTATTGTTTTATGAATCTGGGTGCCTGGTGTTAGGTGCATATATATTTAGGATGGTTATATGTTCTTGTTGAATTGATCCCTTTACCATTATATAATGGCTATCTTTTTTTTTTTTACTGTGATTGATTTAAAATCTGTTTTATCTGACATAAGTGTGGCCAGTAGGGCTCACTTTTAATTTCCATTTGTGTGGAATATCTTTTTCCATCCTTTTACCTTGAATCTATGAAAATCTTTATCAGTTAAGTGAGTCTCTTGAAGGCATCAAATATTTGGATACTATTGCTTTTTATCCATTCCACCGTTCTGTATGTTTCAAATGGGGCCTTTAGCCTGTTTATATTCAAAGTAAATATTGATCAGTGAGCTTATGTTCCTATCATAATGGTAATTCTTACCTAATTACTTTATATATTCTCATCAAAAAACTGTTTTTATAGAACCTGTGAGTTTCATGGTTTGGTGTGTCTTTATGATAGTGAGTATCTACCTTTCATTTCCAGTTTAGAACTCTCCTGAGCATTTCTTATCGGGCCATTCTAGTGGTGACAAATTCCCTCAGAATTTGCTTGTCTGGAAAAGACTTTATTTCTCCTTCATTTATGATGCTTAGTTTAGCAGGGTACAAAATTCATGATTGAAAGTTCTTTATTTAAGAATTTTTACAATGGGACCCCAATCTCTCCTGGCTTGTAAGGTTTCCACCGAGAAGTCTGCCTTTAGTCTTCTGAGCTTTCCTTTATAGGTAATTAGATGTTTTTTGTTTGCTGCTTTTAAAATTTTTTCCTTCATGTTGACTTCAGATAGTCTGATGACTGTATGTCCTGGTGAAGACCTTTTTGGAATGTATCCCTCTGGTGTTCACTGAACCTCTTCCATCTGAATGTCAAAATCTCTAGCAAGATCAGACAAGTTTTCCTGAATTATTCAAACAAATAAGTTTTGTATACATTTTCCTTTTTCATCTTCTCCCTAAGGAATACCTATGACACACAGTTTTGGACACTTTATATAGTCCCATTATGGTTGAAGATTTCATTAATTTTTTTAAAATTATTTTTTCTGTCTTTTTGGTTTTTCAACTTTTTAATTTCAGCATATTATGGGGATACAAATGTTTTGGTTACATGGATTACTTTTGTACTGCCTGAGTCAAAATTAAAAGTGTGCCCATCACCCAGATAGTGTATATTATATCCATTACATATGGTTTCACCTATGCCCTCCTCCCCCTCCCACCTACTTGAGTTCCATTCAGTTTTAATTCCATCTGTGCACATGAAT
>NW_012139414.1:7567556-7569381 GCF_000956105.1 Propithecus coquereli
TTTCTTTTGCTGTGCAGAAGATTTTAAGCTTAATTAAGTACCATTTGTTTATTTTTGCTTTTGTTGCATTTGCTTTTGGAGTCTTAGTCATAAATTCTTTGCCTAGGCCAATGTCAGAAGATTTTTTGCTACGTTTTCTTCTAGAATATTTAATATTTCTGGTCTTACAAGTCTTTAATCCACCTTGAGTTAATTTTGTGTATGGTGAGAGATAGGAAACTAGTTTTGTTCTTCTCCACATGGCTATCCAACTCTCCGAGCGCTATTTGCTGAATAGGATGTCTTTCCCCCAGTATATGTTTTTGTCTGCATTTTCAAAGATCAGTTGGTTGTAGGTATATAGCTTTATTTCTAGGTTGTCTATTCTGTTCCATGAATTGATGTGTCTACATCTATACCAGTATGAGGCTATTCTATTTACTGCAGCCTAGTAGTATAATTTGTAGTCAGGTAATGTGATGTCTCCAGTTTTGTTCTTTTTTATTAGGATTGCTTTGGTTATTTGGGCTCTTTTTTGGTTCCACACGAATTTTAGGATTGTTTTTGTAATTCTGTAAAGAATGATGTTGAGACTTTGATAGGAATTGCATTCAATCCGTAGATTGATTTGAGAAGTATGGTCATATTAACAATATTGATTTTTCTAATTTATAACCATTAAGTGTTTTTTAATTTGTGTTATCTAGGTTTTCTTTCATCAGTGTTTTGTAGATTTCTTTGTAGAGTTCTTTCACCTCCTTGGTTAAATATATTCATAAGTATTTTATTTTATTACAGTTATTGTATATGCAGTTGAGTTCTTTATTTAGTTCTTAGCTTGGTCATTATTGGTGTGTAGAAATGCTACAGGTTTGTGTACATTGATTTTGCAACCTGAGACTCTACTGATTCATTTATCATATAAGAGACATTTAGAGGAGTCTTTAGGGTTTTCTATATATAAGATCATATCATCAGCAAACAGAGACAATTTGACTTTGTCTTTCCCAATTCGAATGCCCTTTATTTCTTTCTCTTGCCTGATTGTTCTGGCTAGGACGTCCTGTACGATGTTAAATACAAGTGGTGACAGTGTGCATCTTGTCTTGTTCCAGCTCTTAGCAGGTATGCCTTCAACTTTTCCCCATTCAGCTTGATGTTGGCTGTGGGTTTGTCTCATATGGATTTTATTATTTTGGGATATGTTTTTCCTATATTTTGGGGTGTAGAGATGCTTATAATAGTGTTGGATGACCCTTTATATTTCTGTGGTATCAGTTGTAATGTCTATCCGTTGTTATGCCTAACTGATTGAGGGTTTTTTTAAATCACGAAGGAGTGCTGGATTTTATTGAATGCTTTTTCCACATCTATTGAGATGATCATACGGTTTTGTTTTTAATTCTGTTTATGTGCTGAATCACATTTATTGACTTGTGTTGGTTGTAAAGTCTTCATTCACATGCCTGGAACAAGATCCACATAATCATGGTGTTTTATCTTTTTGACGTGTGCTTGGATTCAGTTTGCTACTATTTTGTTGAGGATTTTTACATCTATGTTCATCAGGGACATGGGGCTGTAGTTTTCCCCTATTGTGTCCTTTCCTGGCTTTGGTATCAGAGTAACACTGGCTTTCTAGAATGAGTTGGGGGGGGTTCCCTCCTTCTACCCTTTGGAGCATTTTTGGTAGGATTTGTACCAGTTCTTATTTGCATATCTCATAGAATTTAGCTGTGAATCCATTTTATCTTGGACTTTTGTTTGTTGGGAAATTTTTTTTATTGCTGACTCAAACTCACTAGTCACTATTGGTTTGTTCAAGATTTCTATTTATTCCTTATTG
>NW_012139414.1:7571916-7577835 GCF_000956105.1 Propithecus coquereli
GAATTAATTTTTGCAAGAGGTGAGAGGTGCACATCCTGTTTCAGCTGTCTACATGTGGCTATCCAATTTTCCCAGCACCATTAATTGAATAAGTATTCTTTTCCCCAGTGTGTGTTTTCATCTGCTTTGTCAAAGATCAGGTGGCAATATCAGTATGGTTACATATGTGTTCTCTGTTCTGATCCATTGATCTATGTCTCTGTTTTGTGCCAGTACGAACCTCTTTTGGTTACTATAGATTGTACTATAGCTTGAAGTCTGGTAAAGTGGTGCCTCCCAATTTATTCTTATTATGTAAGATTGCATTAACTATTTGGGGTCTTTTTCTGATTCCATGTGAAGTGTAGAACTATTTTTTCAGGGTCTGCAAAAAATGACATTAGTATTTTAAGGGGGACTGCATTGAATCTGTAAATTACTTTGGGTCATATAGACATTTTAACAATGTTGATTCTGCTGATCCATGAGCATGATATGTTTTTCCATCTGTTTTCATCCTCTGCAATTTCTTTCCTCAGTGTTTTGTAGTTCTCTCTGAATAGATCTCTCACCTCCTTCATTAAATATATTCCTAAGTATTTTATTTTCTTTGTTGCTATTGTGAAAGGTATTGTATCATTGATTTGATTTTCAGCTTGACTGTTATTGGCATATATGAAAGTTACTGGTTTGTGTGCATTGATTTTGTAGCCTGAGACTTTGTTCAATTAATTTATCAATTCCAGGAACCTCTTGGTTGACTCTTTGGGGTTTTCTAAATATAGGATCATATCGTCAGCAAAAAGTGATCGTTTGACATCTTCTTTCCCCATTTGGATATCCTTGATTTCCTTCTTTTGTCCGATTACTCTGGCAAGGACTTTCAACACTATGTTGAATAGGGGTGGTGATAGTAGACAACCTTGTCTGCTTCCACTTCTAACCTGGAACGCTTTCAGTTTTTCCCCATTCACTATGATGTTGGCTGTCAGTTTGCCATATATGACAAACCCACAACCAACATGGTTAATAATTCTGAGGTATGTCCCCTCTATGCCTATTTTGTTAAGAGTTCTTATCATAAAAGGGTACTGAATTTTGTAAAAAAAGCTTTTTCTGTGTCAAATGAGAGGAGCATATGGTCTTTGTTTTTGCTTCTGTTTATGTGGTGAATTACATTTATAGATTTGCATGTGTTGAACTATCCTTGCATCACTGGGATAAAGCCCACTTGGTCATGGTGAATTATTTTTTTCATGTGCAGTTGAACATGATTTGCCAAGAGTTTATTGAGAATTTTGCATCTATATTTATAAGGGATATTGGTCTGTAGTTTTCTTTTTTGTTGTGTCCTTCCCTTGCTTTGGTATCAAGGTGATATTGCCTTTGTAAAATGAGTTGGGGAGGATTCCTTTCTTCTCAATGTTATGGGATAGTTTCTGCAGTATAGGTACCAGTTTGTCATTGTGGGTTCATAAATTTGAGTGTGAACCCGTCTCGTCCAGAACTTTTTGTTTTGGATGATTTTTTATTGCTTCTTCAATTTTGGTGCTTGATATTGGTCTGTTCAGGATTTCTGTTTTTTCCTGATTTGACCTAGGGAGGTTGTGTGTTTCTAAGAATTTGTCCATTTCCTCCACATTTTCAAGTTTATAGGCATAGAGATTTTTATAGTATTCAAAGACGATGTCTTGTATTTCCATGGTATCAGTTGTGACTCCTCTTTTTTCACTTCTAATTAACCGTATTAAAGTCCTTTCCTTCATGTTTCTGGTCAATCTAGTAAGAGGCCTATCAATTTTCTTTATCTTTTCAAAGAACCAACTTTTTGTTTATTATTCTTCTGTTTATTCTTCTTCTTCTGTTCTCGATTTCATTTAGTTCTGTTCTGATGTTGGTTATTTCTTTTCTTCTGCTGTGTTTAGGATTGGTTTGCTCTTCCTTTTCCAGTTCCTTGAGACAATTCATTAGATTGTTGATTTGTGATTTTTCTCTTTTGGATGTGGGCATTGAAGGCTATGAGTTTTCATCTCAGGAATGCTTTTGCTGTATCCCACAGATTTTGATAACTTGTGCCCCATTGCCATTTAGTTCAAAGAATCTTTTGATTTCCATCTTTATTTCCTCCTTGATCCAACAATCATTCAGCAATAGGTAGTTTAATTTTCATGACTTTGTGTAGAGTGAGTGTTTCTGTTGTAATTGATTTCTAATTTTATTCCACTGTGGTCTGAGAAGATACATGGTATAATTCTATTTTTAAAACTTTTTGAGATCTGTTTTATGGCCTACAATCTAATCAATTTTAGAGAATGTTCTATGAGCTGAAGGAAAGAAAGTATATTCAGTGTTATTTGGGTGGAATGTTCTGTAGATGTCTGTTAGGCCCATTTGTTCTCGAGTTCTGTTTATGTCCATTGTTTCTTTGCTTATTTTCTGTTTGGAGGATCTGTCCAGTTCTGTCAGTGGGGTGTTGAAGTCCCTGGCTATTATAGCATTGCTGTTTATCATTTTGTTTAGATTAAGTAGGATTTGCTTTATGTATCTGGACACTCCTGAGTTAGGTACGTAAATATTTAGGATTGTTAAGACTTCTTGTTGAATTGTTTCTTTCACCATTATATAGTGACCGTCTTTGTCTTTCTTTATTTTTATTGATTTAAAGTCTATGTCATCTGATATCAGAATGGCTACACAAGCTTCTTTTGGTTTCCATTTGCAAGGAATATTTTTTTCCATCCCTTAACCTTGAGTCTGAATGAGTCCTTGTGAGTTAGATGTGTTTCCTGGAGATAGCAGATACTTGGTCTATATTTTTTTGTCCATTCTGCCAGCCTAAGTCTTTTCAGTGGGCAGTGGGCAGTTCAAGCCATTCACATTTATTAAGAGAATTGATATTTGTGGGGGATTTCTGTTCATCCTGTTGGGTAGACCCTTATTGCTTTGTTTTACCTCTTGAGATATCATGGTTTCTGGGTTCTGAACTTTATCTTTTGGGTGATTTTATACTGGTGGGTGTCTATTGCAATGATCAATGTATAATGCAACTCTGAGTACTTCCTGCAGGGCAGGTCTGGTCTTTGCAAATTCCCTGAGTGACTGCTGGTCTGGGAAAGTTTTTTTTTCTCCCTCATATAAGAAGCTTAGTTTTGCAGGATACGAAATTCTAGACTGGCCATTATTCTATTTGAGAACACTGAGGATGGGTCCCCAGTCCCTTCTGGATGTAAGGTTTTAGTTGAGAAGTCTACAGCTAGTCTGATAGGTTTTCCTTCATAGGTTACCTGTCGTTTTCACCTTACTGCTCATAGGAGTGCCTGTTTCATGTTTATTTTGACCAGCCTAATGAGTATGTGGCATGGTGATTTTCTCTTCATGATGAATCTCCCAGGAGTCCTGTGTGCTTCTTGTACTTGGACATTTAGATTTCTACCTATTGCAAGACCATTTTCCTCAACTATTCCCTCTCTTAAAAATAGGTTTTCCAACACTGTTTATTTTCTTTTTCATCCTCGTGGATGCATATGATTCTTATGTTTGGCCTCTTTATATTATCCCACATTTCTTATAGGCTTTGTTTGTTCCTCTTGTTTTTCTGTTCCTTCTCTTTGGCTGATTTATTTAGCTCATAGGTGTTGCCTTCAGGCTCTTGAGATTCTTTCTTCTGCATGATCCTACCTTTTCTTAAGACTTTCCACTGTGTTTTGTAATTCCTTGAATGCGTTTTTCATTTCTAGAATTTCTGTTTGTTTTTCCTTTAATACTTCAATTTCTTTAGAGAATTTTTCATTCATTTACTGCATTTTTTTGGCTTCTTTGTGTTGGATTTCTATTTACTCTTGTATTTCATTGAGCCTTCTTACAATCCATATTCAAAATTCTTCATCTGTCATTTTAACCATTTCATTTAGATTGGTATCCACTGGTGAGGAGTTATTGATTTATTCTGGAGGTGTCTTTTGTTCTGATTTTTCATGTTTCTGGAGTTCTTTTGCTGATTCCTTCTCATCTGGCCTCTTGGTTGAGAGCTGGGGGTACTAGGGCTAGTTTATGGCCCTGTCTCTGAGTTCCCAAATATCGATCCCTGACTATTCCTAGAGAAGCAGTGCTGGTCCTGAATTGCTTTAGTGGTGTTTTAGCAGGTTTGATGAACCCCTTGGGTTACCTTTGACCTGTTGTCTTCCACCTCTTCCCAATGGAGTACAGTGAGTTTGTTCCCCCAGCTTAAGCTCTGAGCTGGTGGATTGTACTTGTGGGTATATATCTACTGCACCCTAATAGCTTGAGATGGAAGGCACTATGTTTAGCTATGAGGTGGTTCCTGCTGTCATTTATTGTAGTTTGCGTGGAGTAGCCAGTTGTCGATAACATCTGTTGTGCCTGTGGTAGACTTTTGTCCCCCAGCTTGGGTTTATGAATGCCCCAAGCTTTGTAGCTTGGTAGCTCCCATGGTTTGCTTGTACCCTGCTCCCCCTGAGGAGGGAGAAGGAGCAAGCTAGGTCAAAGCTGGGATGCGAGAGCCTGGGTTCCGGGCTTTGCTGAACCTTTATGCTGCTCAGAGATTGCCTATCTGGCCGCTAGGGGAAGCCGCTGACATGGAGTTCAGGGCTATCTCTCCAGACAGGGAGAGCTTCCCCTAATGGTAGGGGCCTAATAGTATGATTGCTGAGGCCCCTAGCCAGTCTTTTTCCTTCCCTGTCTACTAACCCGGTTTCCCTGTGGGATGGGGCATGTGCCCTCCCTACTTGTTCCATGGGACCCCACAGCACTTTCTCCTCTAATTAGTCCATGTGCTTTCCCTCTCCACCCAAGACTGGCTGTTGAGCTACCCTACAGTTCGTATGTCTGACTCACTGGTTTGCATCTCCTTGTGATGCTGGCAGATGCAGCCCTTTTCCACCACTAGACCCCAAGGTGAGGTAGGAAGGCCTCTCTATCTGCAGAAGTCTTCACCAGGGGGATGTTCCCACCAGGGGAATAGTGGCGGCTCAAGAGACTTGGATCAAACTGCACTTCGTATTGAAGTGAGTGGTGAGCGTGGCAGGGCTCTGGTTCAGCCTGAGTGCCTGAGGCATTTGGTTGTCTTGGGAACCAGGGCCTCTGCAAATTCAGTCCCAGCACCTATGGCAATTCTCTAGTGTGGTGTGGAGGATGGGGCGCACTCACAGCCCCCTACTCTTCTGTGATGCTCCACACCCTCCCATTGGTTACGGTCAGGAGGGCTCTCTTGCCACCTGAGCCTGGAACTGTGATCTCTCCCCTATGACTCCCCACCCTGCTGTCAAGCCTTCAGTAGGTGAATGTGCCAAACGCCTGTGGGCGGGAAGATCACAAACTACGGCTCTCCCACTGGCTCAGGCAGAAATGTGCCCTGGGTGCCGAAAAGCAGGTCACTCAGCAAAGAGTACTCTTGTGGCTGGTATGGTACGGAGGGAGCTGCCGTCTCCCTGCACTGCTCTTGCGTCAGACCTGAGGCTGCGGCTATGCTCTGGGGTGTGGGGGTGAGGTAGCGGGGGCGAGGGGGGGGTTCACCTGGGAACACGCCCCTTTTGCGGGGAGCCAAGTCTCTCATTGCAAAGTGCTTTTGTGGTTTCTGTGGGGAGCGTGGGCTTTGGCTACAGGCTGGCTTGAGCCAAAATTACTTTCTTAGATTCCAGGAGTGAACGAGGTGCAGAAGAGGAGGCATCCAGATGCAGGGATGCTGGCTCTCTGGTCCGGCGTGGCACTCCCCCACTGGATGAGAGCGCTATGTCCCATTGCTGGCCTGAGGCACCCGGGTTGGGGAGGGGAGACTCCTTACCCTTCCGCTGGGCTCCAGAACTCCCTGGAGTTGGATCATGCTGCCAATTTCTCTTTTCTATCCTCCTCTTTCTCAGCTTTGCAATTCCTCTCGATGGGGTCCCCAGACTCCTCTGCTGTCTGCTTCTGTGGTCCACTTCT
>NW_012139414.1:7578190-7580265 GCF_000956105.1 Propithecus coquereli
AATACATTATTATAAAATAGGCTTTGTGTTAGTTGATTTTGCCCAATTGTAGGCTAATGTAAGTGTTCTGAGCATGTTTGATTTAGGTGAAACTAAGCTATAGTGATCAGTACGTTAGGTGTATTAAATTCATTTATAACTTACAATATTTTCAACTTACCATGGGCTTATTGGGACATAGCCCCTTCACATGTCAAGAAGAATCTGCATTAAGCATTAACATGTATTGGGTTTTCTTGACCTATTAACACACTAAAACAAAATGAAAGAATCCTGAAGTTTTTTCTTATGTAAGAAATAATTTATTATTTTAGAGTAATACACTGGTGTTTCTTTTGGTATTTCCTTAATTCCTTATTTCTTTTTAAATGAAAAAACAGCCTCTTTGAGTGTGATGAGAGATAGATTCACTTTTTTAATTAAAATTATATCAAAATCTATGTGTCTGGACACAGATTTCTGTTTTCACAAATTTACTTAATACACTTGCATTTTTGTCTGAGATGCAGTGGCTCATGCCTGTAATCCCAGCACTTTGGGAGGCTGAGGTGGGAGGATCACTGGAAGCCAGGAGTTTGAGATCAGCCTGGGTAATATAGCTAGACCTCATATCTACAAAAAAATTTTTAAAATTATCCTCGTGTGGTGGTACATGCTTGTAGGCCCAGCAAAATGATCAAATGATAGTCAGTACTAATTTATTTGATATATCGTTATCACTGTCTTTTCAAACTACTTCATTTCCTATTCTAATTAGAAACTTTTGATTATTCTTTTATTTAAGCAAAAAGAAGACAATATTCGTTGCTTAACTACACTTGGCCATTTTGGTTTTGAATGTTTTCCCTATCAGTTGGTGAACAGATCTATCCAACAAGGATTTGCTTTTAATATTCTCTGTGTAGGTAAGTGCCAAACACTTCATTTGAATTATTACTTCATTTTTCCCAATGCTTATTTCAACTTAAGTAGCATAATACTGGTGCTATTAATGCAAGACCATTATTCATGTTTATAATGGTTTCCATCTTCTTAACCATATTATGTAAACATTTTTAAAAATTTAAATACTCCAGTGCTCTTCAAAATCTGACATACCTTAGTGTATACTTTCTTTCTACATTATATTAATGACTGAGGCTATCAGGGCTAGCATATATACATTCAAGGCCATCCCAATCTTTAAAGTATTAGAGACCCTTTATTTATTTTTTAAATAATACTAATACTTATTATTATTCTTATTTTGAGACAAGCTCTCTCTCTGTTACCTGGGCTAGAGTGCAGTGGTGTCATCATAGCTCATTGAAACATCAAACTCCTGGGTTTAAGAAATCCTCCTGCCTCAGCCTCCCAAGAAGCTGAGACAACAAGCATGCATCACCATATCAAGACAATTTTAAATTTTTTTTGTAGAGAAACGGTCTAGCTATGTTACCCAGGCTGATCTTAAACTCCTGGCGTCAAGCAATTCTCCCACCTCAGCCTCCCAAAGTGCTGGGATTACAGGTTTGAGCTACTGCACCCAGCTGAAAGTAATATTATTTTTAATAGGAAAATCATAATTGCATATATTTATGGGATATGATGTGATGTTTTGATATATGTTTACAATGTGAAATGATTAAATCAAGCTAATATATCTATCACTTGGCTTATTTATCATTTTTTATGTTGAGGTATTTGAAATTTACTCTAAGTTATTTTGAAATATACAACATATTATTATTGACTATAGTCACCCTGATGTGCAATTATCTCAAAACTTATTCCTCCTATCTATTAAATATTTAAAACTTTGTACCTTTTGACCAATAAATCCCCATTTCCCTTCTCCCCTGTTCCTCAGCCTCTTTTAATCATTATTCTACTCTCTAATTCTATGAGTTCAACTTTTTTTTTTTATTTCGGCATATTATGGGGGTACAGATGTTTAGGTTACGTATGTTGCCCTTGCCCCCCTCCCCCCCTAAGTCCGAGTTTCAAATATGTCCATTCTTCAGGTGGTGCGCATTGTACTCTTTGTGTATGCATATACCCGTCCCTTCCGCCCTCCTCCGCCCTCCTCCCTCCCC
>NW_012139414.1:7580995-7583285 GCF_000956105.1 Propithecus coquereli
TTCACATTTCTGGGTCTTCATTGTAATAATTCCACTCTCTATGTCCATGTGTACATATTTGTTTAGCACCAATTTATGAGTGAGAATATGATATTTGACATTCTGTGCTTGGTTTGTTTCACTTAAGAAAATGAACTCCAGTTCCATTTATGTTACTGCAAAAGATATGATTTTATTCTTTTTTATAGCTGAATGGTATTCCATTGTGTATATATACCACATTTTCTTTATCTATTCATCCATTGATGGACATTTAGTTTGATTTCATATCTTTGCTGATGTGAATAGTGCAGTGATAAACATACAAGTGTAAGTGTCTTTTAGGTATACTGATTTCTTTTTCTTTGGGTAGACATAGTAATGGGATTCCTGGATCCTATTATTATGGCAGTTCTATTTTCAGTTCTTCAACAAATCTTTGCACTACTTTTCGTAGAGTTTGTACTAATTTATATTCCCATCAACAGAATATAAGCATTCCCTTTCTCTGCATCCTTGTCAACATCTCATTTTCTGTTCAGCCATTCTGACTGGGGTAAGATGATATTTCCCCGTGGTTTTAGTTTGCATTTCTCTGATGATTAGTGATGTTGAACACTTTTTCATATACCTGTTGGCCATTTGCATGGCTTCTTTTGAAAAATGTCTAGTCATGTATATTGCTGACTTTTTAATGGAATTATTTGTGCGGTTTTTTTGTTCAGTTGTTTGAGTTCTTTGTATACTCTGGGTACTAGTCTCTTATATAAATAGTTTGCAAATATTTTCTCCAATTTTGTAAGTTGTCTGTTCATCCTGTTGATTATTTCTTTGGCTTTGCAGAATGTTTTTAGTTTAATCAAGTCCCATTTGTTTATTTTTGTTTTTGTTGACTCTGCCTTTGAGGTCTTAGTCATGAATTCTTTGCCTAAACCAATGTCTAGAAGAGTTTTCCCCAGGTTTTCTTCTAGTATTTTTATAACTTTGGGTCTTACATTTAAGTCTTTAATCCATCTTAGATTTTTGTACATGGTGACAAATAGGGTTTTCCAGCTTTATTTTTCTGCATATGGCAACCCAATTTTTATAGCACCATTTATTGAAAAGGATATTCTTTCCCCAGTATGTGTTTTTGTTGACTTTGTCAAGGATCAGTTGGAGCTGTAGAGGTGTGGCTTTATTTTTGGGTTCTCTATTTCATTCCAATGATCTCTATGTCTATTTTTATACCAGTACAATGCTTGTTTTGTTTGCTATATAGTCTTGCAGTATAATTTGAAGTCAGGTAATGTGATGCCTCCAGTTTTTTACTTTGTGCTTAGGATCGCTTTGGCTCTCTGTGTTCTTTTTTGGTTCCATATAAATTTTAAGATTGTTTTTTCTAACTCTGCAAAAACTAATGTTGGAATTTTGATAGGGATTTCATTGAATCTGTGGATTCCTTTGGATATTATTGTCATTTTAATGATATTAATTCTTCCAATGCATGAACATGGGAAGTTTTTCCATTCATTTGTGTCATCTGCAATATCTTCCATCAGTGTTTTGTAGAGTTCCTTGCAGAAATCTTTCACCTACTTTGTTGACTATATTCCTAGATATTTTATTTTTTGTAATTATTGTAAAATGGATTATCTTCTTGATTTGGTTCTTGTCTAAACTGTGACTGGTGTATACAAAAGCTGCTAATTCTTATACATTGATTCTGTTTCCTGAAACTTTACTGAATTCATTTATCAAATCTAAGAGTTTGTTGATGGAATATTTAGGATTTTTTTTCACTATAACTTCATATCATCAGTGAACAGGAATAATTTGGCTTCCTATTTTCCAAATTTGGATGCCCTTAAGTTTTTTTTCTTGCGTGGTTGCTCTGACCGGGACTTCCAATAGCATGTTGAATAGCAGTGGTGAAAGTAGGCATCCTTTCTTGTTCTTGTCCTTACAGGGAATGCTTTCAATTTTTCCCCATTCAGATTAATGTTGGTTGTGGGTTCGTCATATAGAACCTTCATTATTTTGAGTTATGTTCCTTCTATGCCTAGTTTATTG
Source organism: Propithecus coquereli (assembly GCF_000956105.1). NCBI lineage: Eukaryota > Metazoa > Chordata > Mammalia > Primates > Indriidae > Propithecus > Propithecus coquereli. The sequence continues at coordinate 7,583,027 of NW_012139414.1, forward strand.
AGGATTTTATCATGAAGTTATGCTGATTTTTAAAAATTTTTTCCTGCATCTATTGAGATGAGCATGTGATTTTTGTCCTAAATTCTGTTTATGTGGTGTGTCACATTTATTTATTTGCATATTTGAACCATCCCTGAATCCTTGGGATAAAACTCACTTGATCATGGTGTATTATCTTTTTATTGCTGTTGGATTTAGTTTGCATTTTATTGAGGATTTATCCATCTATGTTCGTAAGATATATTGGTCTGTAGTTTTC
>NW_012139414.1:7591535-7597983 GCF_000956105.1 Propithecus coquereli
GGCACTAAGAAATAAGAGCCAGCTTCAGTGTTGGTGATAGGATTTATGCCTGACCTTTGTGAACTGGGAGAAATACTTGGGTATCTCAGGTAGTGGATTGGGCTGTGGAACCCTAAGGGGCCTGGATCTCATGGGGTACACAAAAGTAGGCAGAGCTGGACTTGGCAAGCCTGTACTCAGGCCCCATAATGAAGGGTGTAAGTGCCAACTTTGACGGGGGTGGTGGAGAAGTCCTCAGGCCCCTGGTTAAATGCCTGGGTAAGGGGCAACTGCTACTGGGTCGAGTTCTCAAAATGGAGAGGAAGAGGCAGTCCCAATGCCACAGACTTGGCTTGTGGCAGTGGGACCTGGTTTCCATTTATGCTCCAGTTACTGCATGGCTCTCTCCCTCACCCTGACTGTGGCAGTCCATAAAGGTATTCAGTTTGTCACTGCAGTTTGCTTCTAGTATGCAACATATCTCTGGCTGTAGGAAATGTCCCCTCAGTCATTCAATACCAAGCCTTCAGGGCAGTTCTCCTTCTGCTCAGGTTTTGGTGGTTGTAGGAGCCCAGTTTGAACAGCTTTTTAACTTGAAGTCTATTTTATCTAATATAAGTGTAGCACCCCTGCTCTCTTTTGCTTTTCATTTACGTGGAATATTTTTTCTGACTTTCATCTTATGTGTGTTCTTAAAGCTAAGGTGAGTTTCTTGTAGGCAGCATATAGTTGGATCTTGTGTTTGTTTCCATCCAGCCAGTTCATGTCTTTTTGTTGGAGAGTATATTTTGTTTACATTCAATGTTATTCTTGACAGATAAGAACCTACTGTTGCCATTTTGTTATTTGTTTTCTGGTTATTTTCAAAATCCTTTGTTCTTTTCCACCTCTCTTTTAATCTTTGCGATTTTATGATTTTCTGTAGTTCTATGCTTTGACTTCTTTCTCTTTATCTTTTGTGTACGTGTTGTAGTTATTTTTTTCTTTGTGGTTACCATGAGAATTACATTAATTGTTTTATATGGGCATATCTCTGAGATATTATGGGTTCAGTTTCTGACCACCGAAATAAAGTAAATATTAATATAAGCCAAGTCTCACAATTTTTTTGGTTTCCAATTGCATATAAAGTTATATTTACGCTATACTATATTACATGTACAATAGGACTATGTCTAAAAAATGTGTGTCCCTTTATTCAGATACTTTATTGCTAAAAATGCTAATGATCATCTGTGCCTTCAGGGAGTCATAATCTCCCTGCCGATGGAGGATCTTGCTTCAATATTGATGGTTGCTGACTAATCTGGGTGGTGGTTGCTGAAGGTTGGGGTAGTTGTAGCAATTTCTTAAAGTAAGACAATGATGAAGTTTGTCATATTGATTGACATTTTCTTTCATAAAATATTTCTCTGTAGCATGTGTGTTGTTTGATAGCATTTTACCCACAGTAGAACTTCTTTCAAAATTGGAACCAATACTCTCAAACTGTGCCACTGCTTTATCAGCTAAGTTTATGGAATATTCTAAATCATTTCTCGTCATTTCAACAATATTCACAGCTTCTTCACCAGAAGTAGATTCTATCTCAAGATACTACTTTCTCATCCATAAGAAGCAACTCCTCATCCATTCAAGTTTGATCATGAGATGGCAGCAATTCAGTCCCATCTTCAGGCTCCACTTCTCATTCTCATTCTCTTTCTATTTCCACCACATCAGCAGTTAATTCTTCCACTGAAGTCTTGAACCCCTCAAAGTCATCCATGAGGATTGGCTATCTTGTCTGTATTATATTGACCCCTTTATCAAGTTTAACATTACTAGCAATAAGACATATCCACAATATGTACCTCCTGTTAGGATACACTGAGAAAGGCAAATTGACTCCATGTTACTCATGCGAAATCTCACCACCTCAGTCTATTCATTAGAAAATATAAGAAAAAAACAAATTGAAAACCATCCTACAAAATAACATGTCCTATATCATTATATAATAACCTACTTTGCCTCTTGTGATAATTTTTGAATTAAAGTCTATTTTGTCTGATATAGGAATTGCTATTCCTGTTTTCCTTTGGTTACCATTTGCAAGAATTTTTTTCTATCTCCTTACTTCCAGCTTATGTGTGTCCTTGAGGCTAACATATTTCTTGTAGGCTGCATATGGTTGGATCTTATGTTTTTATCTATTTAAGCCACCGTATGTCTTTTGATTAGTAAACTTAATCCATTTACATTTAAAATAATTATTGATAGGTAAGGACTTCTAATTGTGATTTTCTCAATTGTTTTCTGACTGTTTTGTAGTTACTTTCTTTCTCTCTTGTTACCTTCCTTGGGATTTGATTTTTGTAGTGTTATACTTTGATTTTTATCTTTGTCTTTTGTGTATATAGTACAGAGTTTTTCTTCATGTTTACTATAAGTCTTACATAAAACATTTTATATTTGTAACAGGGTATTTTGTGCTTATAACAACTTAACTTTGATTGCAAATAAAAATGCTATGCTTTTACTTCTCCCCTCATTTTATTAGGTCATTAAATACGAAATGTTCAATTTTGAATCAAAAGTTTAGTTTACTATATCTCAAACAAAAAACAATACAATGAATCAAAGTATGCACCTAAACTATTGACACATCATTGCCATCTTAAAGGGTAGCTTGTTTATGCCAACAGCAAAGAAGCCTGAAGAGCAAGTGGTGATGAAATTTCAAAATGTGTTTTCCACAGCTTGTTGAAATTTGAATATTTTTTTCTGCAAGAAGCAGTCCAAAGCCTGGAGGAAGTGGTAGTCAGTTGGTGCAAGGTCTGGTGAATATGGTGGATGACAGAGAGTTTCCAAATCTAACCTCTGTAGTTTCAGCAGCATTGTTTTTTGTGACATGTGGTCTTGCAAGAGGATTAGTCTGTCTCTATTGACCAATCTCAGCTGCTTAATTGCAAGCATCCTCATCATTTCATCCAATTGATTGATGTAGACATCCACTGTAATTGATTGACCAGGTTTCATGAAGCTGTAGTGGATAATACCAGCGCTGGACCACCAAATAGACACCATTAGCTTCTTTTGATGAATATTTGGTTTTGGGGGATGAATGCTGGTAATTGCCAAAAAGAATCCATTTTTCATCACACATAACAATACAGTGCAGAAATGTTTTACCTTTATGTTTTGACAGCAAAGAAAGGCAAGCTTTGAGATGATGTTTCTTCTGACACTCATTTAATTCATGTGGTACCCATCTATCCAGCTTCTTTACATTGCCAATTTGTTTTAACTGGTCCAATATTGTTGGAATAGTAACATCAAACCTTGCTACTAATTCACACATAGTTTGAGATGGATTCGCTTCCACTACAGCTTTCAGCTCATCATGATCCATCTTGGTCTCAGGTCACCCACATGGCTCACTTTCAAAATTAAAATCACCATAATGGAACTTCTCAAACCATTGATGTACTGTGCATTCATTGGCCACATCCTTTCCAAACACTTCGATGATATTTTGAGCTATCTGCATTGCATTGGTTCCATGATGGAACTCACATTCGAAAATAACATGAATTTTTGACTTATCCATGGTTTCACAAAAATTCCTCTTAAAAAATGTGAAAGGTAATCACAAGCCAAACCATGCATTTGAAAGACTGAGGATATACCTTAACAACAGGAAAAAAACCAAGAAGTGTTAAAGTGAAATGTCAGAGATATCAACTGTCAAACTTAGTACTTAAGGAAATTGGACATTTCATACTTAATGATGTAATATATTATTGATGTCAATATTTATATTACTTTTAATATGTAGCCATTAACAAATTATCATAGCTATAGTTATTTTTAATACTTTCTTTTAACTTTTATAGCATTAAAATAATTTACGTATCAACATTACAACATTAGAATTTTCTGAATTCGACTGTGTACTTATCCTTACCAGTAAGTAGTATACTTTCATATGTCTTCATGTTGCTATTTAATGTTCTTTAGTTTCAACTTGAAGAACTCTCTTAAGCTTTTCTTGCAAGGCAAGTCTAGTGGTGATGGACTTCCTCAGCTTTTGTTTTGTTTGGTAAAGTCTCTATGTCTCCTTCATTTCTGAAGGACAGCTTTTCCAGGTTCAGTATTCTTGATTGGCAGGTTTTTTTTTCCTTTCAGCATTTTGACTATACTGTTGCATTCCTTGCCTGTAATGTTCTGCTTAGAAATCTGCTGATAGCTTTATGGAGTTTCCTTGCATGTGATGACTTAACTTTTCTCTTGCTGGTGTTCATGGGCAGGCCTCTTGCTGCAGTCTGTGTGCTTATTAGTAGTATCTGTGGCTGGTTTTTGAGATCTATGTGGTGATTGCTTGAGCTCCTTTTCCTTGCTCTATTTCCCACCAGACTATTCAGCCAATCTGATCCCTTCAGTGTTCTGGGTGAACCATGGCAGAATCAGGATTTTTTAGTAACTTTCTTCATGACTGGAGAAGCCTGGTGCTTACTCTGCTCTCACTTCACCATAGGTAAACTTGTGAGTTGATGAACTCTCTTTTTACACTGAATTATGACACTCTGGGAGAGAGATGACACTGGTAAAGTAAAACTGTTTTTAGCCTCTTCAATGTATTTATTCTTGGATATTTTTTGCTCAAATGGGGTGCAATAATCTCTCCACTGGGCTCCTGGGCTCCCACAGAGATATTCTTATCCATGGATGTTTGTCAAATTTGATGTTTCTTTGGGATTCTGAGGGCTAGAATTGCCTATTTTGCCATCTTTCCCCTTCAGAAATTTTAGACTTTTGTAATTCCAATTAGTAAAGAGAGCTTCTTTTACCATTTTTCTTTAATGTTAACATCCCATATAGTGATTATTAAAAGAAATTATTATTGCTACAATGCAATTTACCATACTATAAACTATTCAGTTTCACCTGTCTTTCCACTAATAACTTTTTTTGTTCCAAAATCCAATAAAGGAGCACACTTTTTATTTATTTGTCATGTCTCTTTGGTCTAACTTAATTTGTGGTAGTTCCCCATGTCTTTTTACCTTTCATGACTTTTAAATATTTTAAGAGCACTGGCCAGTTATTTTGTAGAACGTTTTTAAATTTTGGTTTTCTTAATATTTTCTCATGATTATATTGAGGCTGTGAATTTTGCGAGAATACTACAGAGTTGATTTACCTTTCTCAGTATATCATAACAGGAAGTACATGATGTGGATATCTTATTACTAGTGATGTTAAACTTCATTAAGATTAAGGTAACATCCACACAGTTTCTCCACTATAAAGTTATAATTTTTGCTTTGTAATGAATAAAAATCTTGGTTTGTGATATTTGCTTTGAGACTATGGAAATATTCTCTTTCTCCTTAAACTTTCACCCACTTTTAAAAGCATCCATTTTGGATTTTGCTTGTAACTATTATCATTCTGATGTTTTACTGTCAAATTTGTATCTTTCCTCATCTCTTCTATGTTTACTAATTTGAATTTTTGTCTAAAGCATAGTTTATTTCTCTCCCAATGATATATTCATTCATTCAATTGCTTATATACATCAGTTGAACTAATGAATATTTATTTTATGAGTTATAATATAACACTATAGAAATTAATTTTGTTGATCAAAATTTTCCAGCCTTGGTCATTGAGAAGTATTTTAGTTAGCTTTCAATTAGTTCCTAGGCCCTTTTGATACCCTCTTACTTAAAACTTTTAATTTTGAGATAATTTTTGATTCAGAGGAGTGCTAAAATAAGTCTACAGATAGTTTTTGTATACCCTTCACATAGTGTTTCTTTATGTTTACATTTTACATACCCAAAGAGTAAAGCATGGGCCTTATTACTGGTTTGGAATTATTTAATATTATCTTTGTATGGACATGTTATGCACATTTTTATCACTGTGGCAAACTGTTCAGTATGTATATTAACTATTTATTAAGTGGTGAAAAAGAAGACCATATTTTATTAATATGTTATGCTAAATGTTTAAATAATCTTTTTTTAGCTACCAACCAATAATTGACTACATAGATGCTCAACTTGAGGCATATCTTCAAGAAGAACTGAAGATTAAACGTTCATTTTTTGAGTACCATGATTCTCGAGTCCATGTGTGCCTTTACTTCATTTCACCTACAGGACATTCTCTGAAGTCCCTTGATCTATTAACAATGAAGAACATTGATAGTAGGGTATGTTTGGTAAATACATCAACCTTTCAATATTTAATATTAATTTTGAGATAATAATATATTTTGAGGGCATTTGCATACAAGTACAGTTATGTATAGCTTAATGACAGGAGTTTGTTCTGAGAAATGCACCATTAGATGATTTCATCATCATGGAAACATCATAGAGTATACTTACACAAGCCTAGAAGATACAGCCTATTACACACCTAGGCTATATAACCTTTTATGGTATGGCCTATTGCTCTTAGTCTACAAACCTGT
>NW_012139414.1:7598923-7602036 GCF_000956105.1 Propithecus coquereli
ATAACAGTATACAGTAATAATAGTTATATGGATGTTATCTTTGTCAGTCTCTCAAAATATCTTATTATACTGCACTCACTCTTCTTGTGATTATGTGAGAAAATACAATGCCTACATGATGAGATGAAGTGAAGTGACTGATGGGATGATTCACATCCAGGGTGAGAGAGAGTGGGACAGTGTGAAATTTCATCACGATATTTATAATGGTGTATGATTTAAGACTTATGAATTATTTACTTCTGGAAATTTCCATTTTCTACTTTTGAACTGCTGTTGATTACAAGTAACTGAAACGATAGAATGTAAAACAGCAGGTCATGGAAGACACTTGCTTTTTTGAAATTGATTTTACTATATGTTACTATAAAATAATACCATTAATGTTTGACTAGTACCACTGATGGTATGAAACATAAAGCTTTTGTGATCCTGGCTACAGGTCCTATCAGGGAAGATTCAGAATGCAAGAGCATGTAGGCAGCTACTGCTTGGTATATAGAAACAGCCAAAAAAGCATGATCCTTTCTAGCAAAAGTTTGGGACACAAATAAACTTGTTTCAACAGGCTGGTTAAGTCCCATGACTTTAGCAAAATCTTGGTAAAATTTATATGGGACCCTGTTCATTTGGTTGATTTTTCTAATCATTCAGCGGTTTTTCACAGTTTAGTTTCATTGTATAGAAAATCATTCTATTGTGTGTATATAAAAACCAGAACATGCAGCTTTGTAGTCTTATCCAGACAGAAGGAATTTTAATGTGTATGTAAAAGTCACAGGATTTACTGTTAGTGGAAGCAGCCTTTGAGTATTTACTTTATCACTTGTTAGCATTCTGTGACCTTGGGAAAAACTTTTGAGATTTCTGTGATTAAAAGCTTGGGCAGTGAGTTCAAGCTGTTAGCTTTCAAAACCTGACTCTACCACTTGCTGGCTATGTGGCTTTGGGAAAATTATAAAGCCTCAATTTTTTCTCTGTAGTATTTGTACAGCTTTTCTATAAGTCTAAATTATTATACATAAAAGTTAAAAATTACATCTTTTTTAAAAAATAGAGGGCCAAGGTACATATAAAAGGAACTGTCACATTATCAGATTGTTTTCTGCACTCAGCCCTGGTAAAACATGCTGTCTTCAACTTTATTTAGTTGGAAAGAGAAAAAGTTCTAAAGTTGGGTTTCTTTTCATGGAGGAATCCTAACTTTGCTATGTATTGTTCAAACTGAAAAGAAACTTGGTACTTAATTTCATACGTCACTAAGTAATTGAAAGAAATTAGATTTCTAGTAAAATTAAAATCTGCTTCAAGTTTTTAATTAGCAGTACACTCAATGGTCAGGAACAAAGAGTTTTACTTTTAATTTTATGATCACCTGTGATCATCAAGCCATTTTTCAGATATAGAAAACCCCTAGTTTTCACAAGGACCATTACATAAAGAGGTGGGCAAGAGTGTGTATGTGTTTGCTGCCTTCTCTTTCAAGTTTGTTCAGTTTTCCTTGAAATATAAAAAGAGCCTTTCCCCTCAAATCTGAACACCTAAAGAATTATTGACAAGAAAAGTTTTGGGTTTTTAAAAAACAATTTCAAACTATTAAGGGGTACAGATGTTTTTGTTACGAGCCTTAAGTCAGGGCCATAAATGCACCCATCAACCAAATAGTGCTCATTGTATCCATTAGGTAGGTTTTTGCTCCTCTGTTCCTGCCCCCAACCCCCACTTGATTTCCAATGACTTTTACTTCTTCTGTGCACTTGTGTGCCCATCAGTTAGTTCCAATTTATTGGAGTGTACAGGTGCTGTTTGTTTTCCCATTCTTGACATATTTCACTTAAGATAATGGTATCCAGTTCCTTCCAAATGGCTATAATTCATCCTTTTTATGGCTGAGTAGTACTCCATGGTATAGATATACCACATTTTGTTGATTCATTCATGAATTGATGGGCACTTGGGTTGATTCCACATCCTTGCAATTGTGCATTGTATTGCAATAAACATTTGACTTTAGGTGTCTTTTTGATAAAATGACTTCTTTACCTTTGGTAGATATGCAGTAGTGGGACTGCTGCACTGAATGATAGGTCTACTTTTAGTTCTTTGAGGAATCTCCATACTGTTTTCCTTAGAGGTTGTACTAATTTTCAGTCCCACCAATAGTGTATATGAACAGTATATAAATATTTCTTTCTCTCTGCATCCGCACCAGCATCCATTGTTTTGGGGATTTTTAATAAAAGCCATTCTCACGGGAGTAAGGCGATATCTCATTGTGGTTTTAATTTGCATTTCTCTGATAATTAGTTATGTGTTTGTTGGCCATTTGTCTGCCTTGTTTTGAAAAACTTCTGTTCATGTTTTTTGCTTACTTTTTAATGGGGTTGTTAGTTTATTTCCTACTAATTTGTTTGAGTTCTTTGTAGATTCTGGCTATTAGCCCTTTATAGAAGGTGTAGATTGCAAATGTTCTCTCCTATCTTGTAGGTTGTCTGTTTGGTCTGTTGATTATTTTCATAGCTGTGCAGAAGTTTTAAATTTAATCAAGTCCCATGTATTTATTTTTGTTGTTACTGTAATTGCTAATGGGGTCTTAGTCATAAATTCTTTGCCTAGGCTGATATCTAGAAGTTTTTCTTCCATTTTATTCTAGAATTCTTATGGTTTTATGCCTTACATTTAAGTCTTTTATCCATCTTGAATTAATTTTTGTGAATGGTGAGAAATAAGGGTCCTATTTCATTCTTCTGCATGTGGCTATCGAATTTCCCCAGCACCATTTATTGAATAAGACTTCTTTCCCCCAATGTGTAGTGTCGTGTGCTTTGTCAAAGATCAGCTGGCTGCATGTAGATGGTTTTATATCTGGGTCCTCTGTTCTGTTCCATTGGTATATGTCTCTATTTTTGTACCAATACCATGCTGTGTTTTTTTTTTACTACAGCCTTGTAGTGTAGTTTGAACTCTGGTAATGTGAAGCCTCCAGCTTTGTGCTTTTTAGTTGGTATTCCTTTGGCTGCTTGGGCTCTTTTCTGGTTCCAAATGACGCATAGAATTATTTTTTCTAGGTCTTTGAAATATGCTATTGGTATTTTTTTTTTTTGAGACAGAGT
>NW_012139414.1:7605366-7610259 GCF_000956105.1 Propithecus coquereli
TCCTGAGCTCAAACAATCCACCCGCCTCCGCCTCCCAGAGGGCTAGGATTACAGGCATGAGCCACCGCGCCCAGCCAGTTTCATAGATTTTTATAGCTTATGTCTCCTTTGTCATTGAGTTCAAGGAATATTTTGGTTTCCATTTTAATTTTGTTTTGACCCAATAATCATTCAGTAGCAATTTGTTTAATTTCCATGACTTTGTGTAGAATTGAGTGTTATTCTTGGAGTTGATTTCTAATTTTAACCCCTTATGGTCTGAGAAGATACAGAGCATGATTTTGTTTTATTTAAAATTTGTCGAGACATTGTTTTGTGGCCTACGATATGATCAATCTTGGGGGATGTCCCATGCGCTTATGAGAAGAATGTATATTCCATAATTTTTGATTAGAATGTTTTGTAAATATCTTTTACGTCCATTTGTGCTAGGGTCCCATTTAAGTCTAGTGTTTCTTTATTTATTTTCTGCTTTGATGATCTGTCCAGCTCTGATAGTGAGCCGTTGAAGTCCCTAGCAATTACAATGCTATTATTTAATTCTTTGCTTAGCTCTAGTAGAATTTGTTTTATCTATCTGGAAGTTCCTATGTTAGGTATATGTATAGTTGGGATTGTTATGTCTTCTTGTAGAATTGGACCTTTTACCATTACATAATGACCGTCTTTGTCTTTCTTTACCTTTGTTGGCTTAACATTCATTTCATCTGATATAAGAATGGATACACCTGCTCTCTTTTGATTTTCATTTGTATGAAATATTTTTTCCATCCTTTCACTTTGAGCCTTTGTACATCCTTGTGGGTTAGATGTGTCTTCTGAAGACAGCAGATACTTGTGTTGTATTTTTCTATCCATTCAGCTAGTCCATGTCTTTTGAGTACTGCATTTAAACTGTTAATGATTAGAGATAGAATTGACATGTGGGATGCTGTTCTGCTCATCATAAATGTTAGTACCTTAATCCTTTGTTTTCCTTCTTATGCTATTGTTTTATTGTAATTGTGAGCTTTAGCTATTTTCAGTGATTTTTACACTGGTGGGTATCTATTGTGCTTGTTCATGTATAATGCAGTTTGAGTAATTCTTGCTGGGCAGATCTGGCCATGACAAATTCCCTCAGTGTTTGCTTGTCTGGAAAAGACTTAATTTCTCCATCAATCATGAAACTTAGCTTTGCAGGATATAAAATTCTAGGCTAGCAGTTGTTCTATTTAAGAGGATTGAAAATGGGGTCCCACTTCCTTCAGGCTTGTAAGTTTTCCACTGAGAAATCTTCTGTTAGCCTGATGAGTTTTCCCTTATAAGTCAGTTATTACTTACATCTAGCTGCTTGTAGAATTTTCTCTTTCACTTTGACTTTGGCCACATCAATTAATATGTCTTGGAGGTGTCCTATTTGTTTTGAATCTTCCCAGCATTCGATGGCTATCTTGTATCTGGATGGCTGGATCTCTGGCAATACAGGGAAGTTTTCCTCAATAATTCCCTTGAATAGATTTTTCATCTTTTAACTCTTTCTTCTTCTCTCTCAGGGATACCTATAATTCATATGTTAGTTCACATCACAGAATTTCATATCTAAGTGATTGCTCCACCTTTTTTGTTCTCCACTCTGTCTCTTTAAATGACTGGGTTAGCTCAAGAGCCTTGTCTTCAAGCTCTGAGATTCTTTCTTCTCCTTGCTTTAGTCTGTTGCTGAAGCTTTCTGCTGCGTTTTGAAATTCCCTAAATGACTCTTACATTTCTTTAAGTTCTATTATATCCTTCCTTACTTTGTCTAGTTCTTTAGTGACTTTTTCATTGATTTCCTGAAATATTTTTTGGCTTCTTTTTGTTAGTTTTCAACTTTCTCTTCAATTCCTTTGATCTTATTTGCCACCCATGTTCTGAATTCCATTTCTTTATTTTGACAATTTCCTTGAAATTGGAGTTCACTGCTGTAGCTCCATAGTGATCCCTTGTGGGTGTCAATTTGTTTTGGTTTTTCATGTTGCCAGGGTTGTTTTGCTGATTTCTTCTCATCTGAAACATCTTTTCTCAGCTCAGGGCTAACAGGTTTGCAGAGCACCTGTTCTTTGCTGGGAACTCTCCTGCTTAATTAGAAGAAGGGGAGTTTGCTAGATGGTACTTTTTTTCCTACTCTGGAATGTTGATGTGGCAGGAGAGGGGCATTTGCACGAAATCCAGTAATACAGCTTTTCTGGTTTGTTCTGTTCTTTTGTGATTGCCTCTGTTCACGCCTGTGCTGGATGATTTTTTGTGCTGGGTGTTGGGTTGTTCACCATATAGTTGTAGGATGTTTGAATTAGGAGCTGGATGAATCCCTCTTCACCAAGGCAGGTTTTGTGTGGATTGTTTTGCCCAGGGTTTTCCTGTAGAGGTAACAGTAGCAGCTGGGTGATGCTATCTAGGCAGTCATCTTGTGTTCCTGGGCTGTGGGTGTTTGCCCAAACCAGGTCCTAGTGTACTGGCAGCTCAAGGCTGGAGTATCCATGTCAGTGTGTTGGACTTCTGAGCAGTTCCACCTGTGACAGTGTTGGAGGCTCTGGGCTGGAGTAGCTGGTCTTGGGGCCCAGGTGCATTGCAGAAATCTCAGAAGTGGTTTCACAGGTGTGGTGGGATCTGATCTCTAGAAGCACAGTGGCAGAGCCTTGGTCTTCTGTATGGAAGTCTCAGATCTGAGACTGAAGAGGAGCCAGAAGCAAGACTTCTGAGCAGGGCCTCAGAGCTAGAAGCAAGGCCATGGTGGGGCTGATCTGACCTGGGTAGTGGGGTCAGGGTCAAGCAGGCGGGATGCACTTGGGGCATAGAAGGTAGAATCAGGGCTGAGCCAATGGTAGTCTGTTCCACAGACTCAGGGACTGCCTGATGCCAAGTCATGCAGGCAGAGGTCAGTTCTAGCATCCCAGGGACCATGGAGTTCTCCTTGCCCCTACATGCCCACCAAAGCAGTCACCCAAAGTCTCCCAGGTTGGAGCCTGCAGCATCCTAGTTAATTCCTGTGCTCAAATCCTGTTGCACTGCAGGGGAAGGGTGCTTGGCTTCCAGTCACAGTATATCACTCAGGGGAGCCTCTGGTTAGTCTGCTCCCTCTCCAGCCCAGGGTGGGTATGTGAAGTCCACTGCCACAAAGCTGGATCCTGCTTTGACCTGGGACCATGCACCCAAGAGCTCAGGTTGGCTTTACCTACTGCCCAATCCCCACCACACCTCTTGTCTGGTGCAATGACTCTGCAGACTCCAGGAAGAACCCAGTCCATCCACATAGAAGTCTGTGGTGGCAGAGGGAGCCCTCTCACATCTCAACTACCATGCCCGTGGGGTGAGTGCAGTACCCCAGCACTCTATCCTCCTATTCTTCCCCACACATACTTTGATCTTATCAAATGTATCATCCCATTACCTTTTTTCCACACTAAGTATCCCATGTTGCTTCTCTGTGATTTCACAATATTCCTTCTGAGAAGAGCAATCCATATATAGACAGTTGCCTGCAATTTTCACTTCTTTCCTTGAGACCAGTGTGTTTGCAGGCTGCTTCTAGTCTGCCATTTTTTCTGTTCTCCATTTCTTCATGTTAATGATTTACTATAACTGTGTTTCATCCCATCAAATTTGAGATGTTGTGGAAGGGGAGTTCCCACAGGGACTACCCCAAAATGTACTGAGATGGGACCTGCTGGGATTGCAAAAAAAGAAGTACTAAATGCCAGAGTGATCAGTTTAAAGCATTTATTAGGAGAACTTACAAAGTTTAATAGCAATCCTCAGGATGAACAGTGAGTGAAACTTGGTGTTCTACCTAGGTATGTACACAGTGAGGGAGGACAGGGTATGGAGTTTTCATGAAAGTTTAAGGAATTTGGCTCAGGGCCAGGGCATTTCTTTCAGTGTTTTTGGCAACAACCTAGATAACTTTATCAGTGCCTATGAATATTCAAGGTCCCAGTTTTGGCTGAAGCTGGGAAAAACCTCCATTTGGCTGGGTCACAGAGATGTCAAGGCACTGTGATTTTTGGTCATGACACAGAAAGAAAGCAGGGAAGCTGGGGAAGCCTACATACTAGAGGATGTCTTTTCCTAGCTTTCTCACCCATACAACCTGAGACATTTACTTTAGTCTTGAATCCACCTTAACAGTTGTCTGCTCTTTACTGGGGAAGGCTTAATTTTTAGATATTAAAATTAGACACAATTTTGGACATATATGCTATAATATTAAAGCCTTGGATTTGCTCAAGGATTTTTTTTAATGTGCTTTGAGGAATCTAAAGCAAAAGCAATCTACCTAAAACTTATATTTATGCATTCCTACTACATTACAGATCTTGTCATTGTGCAGCTATGATTTAATAAGACATTTTAACAGTAATAAAACATTTCAGAATTTTGCTAATTGTTATTTTCTAAAAAGTTTAATTATTTCAATGCAAATACATGGAAATCTTGTAGAACTAGGAAAAAGTTTATGGGTAAAAATTCAATATCAAATATGTAAATATTCAACTTCTAATGTGGAAATCATTTATTTTTACAAATTACAAATGGTTATATTTGTTTGCAAGGTGCTTGTAACACACACACACACACACACACACACACACACACAGCCTTTAAAATATCATAACAAAAAACTGTTTTGTAAGAAAGGCATGACAGCCAATAGTTATCTAGTTAAACACAAATTTATTGTCAGAGATTGTGAGGTTTTAGCTGTGAAAACTGTAGGATGAACAACAAATAATCAATTCTAAGATTTTGTCTTCTCTCCTAATAGGTGAACATTATACCACTGATTGCCAAAGCAGATACAATTTCTAAAACTGATTTACAGAAGTTTAAGAGTAAGATAATGAATGAATTGATTAGCAATGGCATCCAGATATATCA
>NW_012139414.1:7610309-7613529 GCF_000956105.1 Propithecus coquereli
GTTTGCTTTATGTAACTGGGTGCTCATGTATTGGGTGCATAGATATTAAGGATTGTAAACTCTTCTTGTTGGATCTTCCCTTTCACCAATATATAGTGGCCATCTTTGTCTTTTTTTACTTTTGCTATTTTAAAGCTTATGTTATCTGAAAATGGTATAGCTACCCCTGTTTCTTTTGGCTTCCATTCATCTGGATGATAGTTTTCCATCCCTTGACCTTTAGTCTGAGGGCATCTTTGTGGGTTAGATGCATTTCCTGTAGGCAGCAGATACTAGGATTGTGGATTTTTATCCACTCTGCCAGCCTGTATCTTTTCAGAGGACAGTTCAGTCCATTCACATTTATTGAGAGGATTGAGATTTGTGGTAGATTTCCATTCATATTGTTGGGTGGAATCCTGTTGTTTTGTTTCGCTCCTTGAGCCATCACGAGGTCCACGTTCTAGGCTTTAACTCTTGAATGATTTTACTTTGAAGATTGTCTATTATGCTGTTCAGTGTGTAATGCAGGACTGTTCAAGGATTTTTTTAAAATGTGCTTTGAGGAATCTAAAGCAAAAGCAACCTACCTAAAACTTATATTTATGCATTCCTACTTACATTACAGATCTTGTCATTGTGCAGCTATGATTTAATAAGATATTTTAACAGTAATAAAACATTTCAGAATTTTGCTAATTGTTATTTTCTGAAAAGTTTAATTGTTTCAATGCAAATACATGGAAATGTTGTAGAACTAGGAAAAAGTTTATGGGTAAAAATTCAATGCCAAATATGCAAATATTCAACTTCTAATATGGAAATAATTTATTTTTACAAATTACAAGTGGTTATACTTGTTTGCAAGGTGCTTGTAACACACACACACACACACACACACACAGCCTTTAAAATATCATAACAAAAAACTATTTTGTAAGAAAGGCATGACAGCCAGTGGTTATCTAGTTAAACACAAATTTATTGTCAGAGATTGTGAGGTTTTAGATGTAAAAACTGTAGGATGAACAACAAATAATCAGTTCTAAGATTTTGTCTTCTCTCTTACTAGGTGAACATTATACCACTGATTGCCAAAGCAGATACAATTTCTAAAACTGATTTACAGAAGTTTAAGAGTAAGATAATGAATGAATTGATTAGCAATGGCATCCAGATATATAAATTTCCAACAGATGATGAAACTACTGCTCAAAGGAACTCATCAATGAATGTAAGCTTAAGTAAAAATATTAGTAATATATTGGAACTCGTATCTGACAGACTATAAATGAGTTGTGTTTTTTTCTAAAATCCAGTGTGACAAAATATTTTGTTTGCTTGATTTTGAAAAGTGTTGCTTACAATCAATTCTTTTTTTAAACAGCTTTATTTAGATTTAATTGAAATATCATACAATTCACCTGTTGAAAGTATGCAATTCTATTATTTTTGGTATATTCACAGATACGTACAACCATCACAACAGTCAATTTTAAAACATTTTTATCACCTTGAAAAAATCCTATACCTTTAGCCTTTTTCCCCACCTCTAACCCCACTCTCTGTCCCTCCCTCCCCAGTCCAAGGGAACCACTAATCTACTTTCTTTCTTTAAAATATTATCCTCTATTATATTTTTATCTACTTTCTACCTTTATAAATTTCTCTGTTTTAGATATTCCATATAAATGGGATAACATGTGGTCTTTTGTACCTGACTTCTTTCACTTATCATAATGTTTTAAAGATTTATTTATGTGGTAGCATGTTGTAATAAGCTCTTCATTTCTATTTATGGCCAACACCATATAGGGATACCACATTTTGTTTATCCATCATTTAGATGATGGGTATTTGGGTTGCTTCTACGTTTGGATTACTATAAAGAATGCTGCCATAAACATTTGTGTACAATTCTTTGTGTGGACATATGCTTTCATTTCTTTTGGGTATATGCCTAGAAGTGGAATTGTTTGGTCATATAGCAACTATGTTTAATCACTTGAAGAACTCTAGACCTTTTCCAAAGTGGCTATACCAGTAGTTTTGCTTTCTCCACTTCCTTGCTTTAATTGTTATTATATAAATCTTTTATTCTAACTATGCTAGTGGGTGTAAAGTGGATCCCATTGTGGTTTTGATTCTCATCAGATCCTTTACCCATTTTTAGATTGGGTTTTTATCTTTTTATTATGAGTTGTAATAGTTCTTTATGTATTCTAAATTCAAGGTCCTTGTAGGATACATTATATGCACATTTTATTCCATTTCGTGGGTAATCTTTTCGGTTTCTATTTGGTTTCTTTTAAAGCACAAAAGATTTTAATTATGAGGAAGTTCAATTTTTCTACTTTTTTCTTTGTTGGCTCTTTTGCATCATATCTAAGAATTCTTTGCTAAATCTAAGATTATAAAGGTTTACCCATTTTTTCATAAAGTTTAAAAAACAGTGGTAAAATACACACAACATTATAGCATTTACCATCTTAACTATTTTTAAGTGTATGTTTCAAGTGCATTATATATTTACATTGTGCTACCACCATCACCATCCATCACACAACTCTTTTTATCTTACAAAACTGAAACTTTATACCTATTAAACAATAAATCTTAATTCCTCTCTTCCTCTAATCCCTGGAAACAATCATAGTACTTTTTTGCTCTATAAATTTGATTATTCTAAGTACCTCATGTAAGTAGAATCAATATTTTTTTCTTTTATGTCTGGCTTATTTAACAGCATAATGTCTTCAATGTTCATCAATGTTGTGGCATGTGTTAGAACCTCCACACTGTCTACTATAATACCTAAATCAATTAACATTTCCACCAACAGTATGCAAGGATTCCCTTTTCTCCACAGTCTCACCAATACTTCTTATCTTTTGTCTTTTTGGTAACAATCTTTCTATTAGGTGTGAGGTGATATTTCTGTGTTTAATTTGTCAAGGAAGTACCATACTTTTTATCATAGTGGCTGCACTATTTTGCATTCTCACCAACAGTACAAACGATTTCAGTTTATCCACATTCTTGCCAACACTTGCTATTATGAGGTGTGCATTTTTTTTTTTTTTTTGAGACAGAGTCTCACTCTGTTGCCCAGGCTAGAGTGCCGTGGTGTCAGCCTAGCTCACAGCAACCCCAGACTCCTGGGCTCAAGCGATCCTTCTGCCTTAGCCTCCCAAGTAGCTGGGACTACAGGCATGCGCCACCATGCCCAGCTAATTTATGT
>NW_012139414.1:7614144-7614836 GCF_000956105.1 Propithecus coquereli
AATCTATCTAGAACTCAAAAAAATCAACAAGAAAAAATCAAACAACCCCATCAACAAATGGGCAAGCGAAATGAAAAGGTTTACCTATTTTTTCATAAAGTTTAAAAAACAGTGGTAAAATACACACAACATTATAGCATTTACCATCTTAACTATTTTTAAGTGTATATTTCAAGGGCATTATATATTTACATTGTGCTACCATCATCACCATCCATTACACAACTCTTTTTATCTTACAAAACTGAAACTTTATAGCTATTAAACAATAAATCCTAATTCCTCTCTTCCTCTAATCCCTGGCAACAATCATAGTACATTTTTGCTCTATAAATTTGACTATTCTAAGTACCTCATATAAGTAGAATCGATATTTTTTTCTTTTATATCTGGCTTATTTAACAGCATAATGTCTTCAATGTTCATCAATGTTGTGGCATGTGTTAGAACCTCCACACTGTCTACTATAATGCCTAAATCAATTAACATTTCCACCAACAGTATACAAGGATTCCCTTTTCTCCACATTCTCACCAATACTTCTTATCTTTTGTCTTTTTGGTAACAATCTTTCTATTAGGCGTGAGGTGATATTTCTATGTTTAATTTGTCAAGGAAGTACCATACTTTTTATCATAGTGGCTGCACTATTTTGCATTCTCACCAACAGTACAAACGATTTCAGTTTATCC
>NW_012139414.1:7614886-7616033 GCF_000956105.1 Propithecus coquereli
ATTTTTTAGTAGAGATGGGGTCTCGCTCTTGCTCAGGCTAGTCTCGAACTCCTGACCTTGAGCGATCCACCCGCCTTGGCCCCCAGAGTACTAGGATTACAGGCGTGAGCCACTGCGCCCGGCAAGGTGTGCATTTTTTTGATAGTAGCTTATATTAATACTAATGGGTGTAAAGTGGTATCTCATTGTAAGTTTGATTTGCATTTCCATAATGATTAGTGATGTTGAGCATTTTTTTATTGGCCATTTGTATATCTTTAACATTCTTGTATTTCCCCAATACAAGATATTAGGGAAATGTCTGTTTAAATTTTTTGTCCATTTTTGAATTGAGTTATTTATTGTTCAGTTTAAGAAGTTCTTTGTATATTTTTGATATGCATGGAAGTTTTTAATTTTTATGTTATCCAATGTATCTATTTTTCTTTTGTTGCCTGTGCTTTTGGTGTTATATACAATGTATCATTGCCATGTTCAATGTCGTCAAGTTTCTCCATGTTTTCTTTTAAGACTTTTACAGTTTTAGCTCTTACATTTATGTCTTTGATCCATTTTGAATTTATTTTTGTGTAAGGTAAGTCTTCTAGGAGTTTTACAGTTTTAGCCCTTACATTTAGATCTTTGATCCATTTGATTTAATATTTATAGATACGTAAGTTAAGGGTTCATCTTCATTGTTTTGTATGTGAATATATGGTTGTCTCAGCACCATTTGTGGAAAATACTATTATTTCCCCATTGGATTGTTTTGGCACACTTGTCAAAAAAAGGTGACCATAGATACAAAGGTTTATTTAATTATATATCTATACACACACACACACACACATATGTATGTGCATATATTCTTGTTTCAGCATTACACATCTTGATTAATGTTACTTTGTAGTAAGTTTTCAAAGTAGCAGTTGTGATTCCTACTACATTTTTTTTTTTATTGTTGTTGTTCAAGATTGATTTGGCTATTCTGGTTCCCATAAAAGTTCCATATAAATTTTCTTGTCAGCTTGTCAATTCCTATAAAGAAGTAAACTGGACTTTTTATAGGGAATGTATTGATTCTGTAGATTAATTTGAGGAGTATTGCCATCTCAACAATGTTAAATCTTCTGATTCCATTAACATGGAATGCTTTTCAATTATTTAG
>NW_012139414.1:7618689-7619905 GCF_000956105.1 Propithecus coquereli
CAAACAGAGCCAATTATTGTATTATTTCTATTCTTTTATATTTATTGAGATTTGTTTTATGGTTTATCATGTGGTCTATCCTAGAGAATGTTCCATGTGCACATGAAAGTAATGTGTATTATGTTGTTGGTTAAAGTGTCTAAAATGTCACATAAGTCTAGTTGTTTTATAGTGTTGTCCAAGTCTTCTCGTTACTTCTTCTCTTTGCTCTATCCATTTCTTATAGTAGGGTATTGGAGTCTTCAATCATTGTTGCTGAATTGTCCAATTTTTCCTTTTGTCCTGTTTTTGCTTCATATATATTAATGCTTTGCTATTAGATATGTATATGTTTATAATTGTATCTTTCTGATTGACTCTTTTATTTTCATAAAATATCCCTTATTATCTCTAGTAGCAATGTTTCTAAAAGTTTATTTTATCTGAGAGTGGTATTACTACTCCAGCCTTTTTGTAGTTGCTTTTTCCATGTTTCAGTTTTTGTAACATTTTACTTTCAATATAGTTATATTTTTAAATGTAAGTTTTGTCTTCTGTATACAGTATATAGCTAAAGCATACTTTTTATCCAGTTTGCCAATTTTTGTCTTTTTTTTACAGAAAGTTTATTGAGAGAGAGACAGACAATAGATCCTACTCCACAGACAGAATAGAGGTCCTTTCCCAAGTAGGAGGGGGACACATGATGGGGCAATGGTAACATTTTTTAAATGTTCAGAAACTCCATTAGGAAACAGCCATACATAGCCAGCATTGTCTTGAGGTCAGGTCATAAAGATTAGTCATAAACTGCTGTCACAGGAAGGTAAGTACAATTTGTAAGACATCCAGGTTAGTAATTCACCCACCCTGGTCCCAGGCCAGTGACTTGCTGACAACTTGTTCAGGGTGGTCAGGGTCCAGTATTGGCCAAAATGGCTGTACTCAGGCCCTCTCAGCCTTCCTTTTCTGCCTTATGCCTACCTTACTTCCACTCATGGTGGAAGATGAAGGGGAGCAGGCATCATATGGTGAGAGGAAGTGTGTGTGGGGTGGAGGTGTCAGGCTCTTTTCAACTATCAGTTCTGAGGGGAAGGAAATAATAGAGTGAAAATTCATTCATTACCATGAGGATGGCACCAAGATTTTCATGAGGAATCAACCCCCATGACCTGAGCACCTCCTACCAGGCCCCACCTCCAACATTGGGGATCAAATTTCAACATGAAATTTGGAG
>NW_012139414.1:7619955-7621463 GCF_000956105.1 Propithecus coquereli
ATCGTGTATATTTATAGGGTACAATGTGTTTCAATTTATATGTACATTATAGAAAGATTCAGTCAAACTACTTACCTATCCATCACCTCAGTAACTTATCATTTTTTCTGATGAGGATGTTAAAAATCTAATTCTGAAATATACATCACATTATTATTAACTGTGGTCACCATGCAGTGAAATAGATTACTAAGACTTATTCTTCTAGTCTAACTGAAACTTTGTATCCTTTGATTAATGTCTCCCCTTTTCCCACACCTTACCCTCCACCCCCAGCCACTGGTAACCACCTTTCTACTCTCTGTTTCTATGAGGTAAACTTTTTGAAATTCCACATGTAGGTGAGATCATACCGTATTTGTCTGTTTGTGCCTAGGTTATTTCACTTAGCATAATGCCCTCCAACTCTGTCCTTGTTGCGAATGACAGAATTTCCTTTTTAAAAAGGTTATACAGTGGTCCATTGTGTATATGTACCACATTTTCTTTATTTATCCATTGATGAACACTTATGTGCTTCCATATCTTGGCTATTGTGAATAATACTGAAAAAAAAATGGGAGTACAGATATACCTTCAACATACTGATTTCAGTTATTTTGGCTATATACCCAGAAGTGGGATTGCTGGATCGTGTAGTGATTTTACTTTTAGTTTTTTGAGGAACTTCCATACCATTTTCCAAAAAGACTGTACTAATTCACATTTTTACCAACGGTGTAGAAAAATCCCTTTTGCCACCTCCTCATGAACACTTGTTATCAATTGTCTTTATTTATTTATTTCAGAGATAGGATCTCACTCAGTCACTCAGGCTGGAGAAAAGTGACATGATCATGGCTCACTGCAGCCTCAAACTCCTTGTCTCAAGCAATCCTCCTGGATTGGCCTCTGGAGTAGTTGAGATTACAGATGTGAGCCATCATGCCTGGCTCAATTGTCTTTTAAACAGTTGTGAAGTGATATCTTATTGTAATATCTCATTTCCCTGATGATCAGAGATATTGAACATTTTTCATATATCTCTTGGCCATTTTTACCTCCTTTTTTTTTTTATAGATGTCTGTTCAGATCCTTTGCCTATTTTAAAATTAGGTATTTGTTTTCTCACATTTTAGTTGAGTTCCCTGTATAGTTTGGGGTTAGCCCCTTTCTAGATGTATAATTGGTAAATATTTTCTCCCAATCTATTGGCTGTCTCCTCATTTGGTTGTTTTCTTTGTTGTGCAGAAGCTTTTTAGTTTGATGTAATCTCATTTATTTAATTTAGCTTTTGTTGCCTGTGCTTTTTTGGAGTTATATCTAAGAAATCATTGCCCACACCAATGCCATGGATCTTTTTACATATATGTTTTTCCAGTAGCTTTATAATTTCAGGTCTTGAGTTTAATCCTTTTATGTATTTTGAATTGGTTTTTATGGATATTTTGAGATAAAACCCTTATCTAATTCTTCTGCATCTGGATATCTGATTTTCCCAACATCACTTATTGAAGAAATTGTCTTTT
>NW_012139414.1:7621513-7622694 GCF_000956105.1 Propithecus coquereli
TAATTGTGTATATTTATAGGATACAATGTGTTTCAATTTATATGTACATTATAGAAAGATTCAATCAAACTACTTAACTATCCATCACCTCAGTAACTTATCATTTTTTCTGATGAGGATATTAAAAATCTAATTCTGAAATATACATCACATTATTATTAACTGTGGTCACGATGCAATGAAATAGATTACTAAGATTTATTCTTCTAGTCTAACTGAAACTTTGTATCCTTTGATTAATGTCTCCCCTTTTCCCATACCTTACCCTCCACCCCCAGCAACTGGTAACCATCTTTCTACTCTCTGTTTCTATGAGGTGAACTTTTTAAAATTCCACATGTAGGTGAGATCATACCATATTTGTCTCTTTGTGCCTAGGTTATTTCACTTAGCATAATGCCCTCCAATTCTGTCCTTGTTGTGAATGACAGAATTTCCTTTTTAAAAAGGATATAGAGTGGTCCATTGTGTATATATACCACATTTTCTTTATTTATCCATTGATGAACACTTATGTGCTTCCATATCTTGGCTATTGTGAATAATACTGAAAAAAAAATGGGAGTACAGATATACCTTCAACATACTGATTTCAGTTATTTTGGCTATATACCCAGAAGTGGGATTGCTGGATTGTATAGTAATTTTACTTTTAGTTTTTTGAGGAACTTCCATACCATTTTCCAAAAAGACTGTACTAATTCACATTTTTATCAACGGCGTAGAAAAATCCCTTTTGCCACTTCCTCATGAACACTTGTTATCAATTGTCTTTATTTATTTATTTCAGAGATGGGATCTCACTCAGTCACCCAGGCTGGAGAGAAGTGAAATGATCATAGCTCACTGCAGCCTCAAACTCCTTGTCTCAAGCAATCCTCCTAGATTGGCCTCTGGAGTAGTTGAGATGACAGATGCGAGCCATCATGCCTGGCTCAATTGTCTTTTTGATAATAGGCATTCTAACAGTTGTGAAGTGATATCTTTTTGTAATATCTCATTTTCCTTATGATCAGAGATATTGAACATTTTTCATATATCTCTTGGCCATTTTTACCTCTTTTTTTTATAGATGTCTGTTCAGATCCTTTGCCTATTTTAAAATTGAGTTATTTGTTTTCTCGTATTTTAGTTGAGTTCCCTGTATAGTTTGGGGTTAGCCCCTTTCTAGATGTATAATT
>NW_012139414.1:7629836-7630934 GCF_000956105.1 Propithecus coquereli
GTATCCATTAACTAACTATTATAGTTTTAGTTATTTTTAATACTTCTGTCTTTTAATTTTTATACTAGAGCAAAAGTGATTTATATACCATTTCGTCAACATTGTCAGCGTAAAGATATTTCAGGGTAAAAATAGTGTGAAGAAAATAATATGTCTACTAAAAATCTTTTTTCTTTGTATTCTTCACAGCTGGATGCCTTGCTTTAGGCTATTCTCAGTAGATAGTTTTCAATTGTGTGCCCAGCCTGAGACTAATGCTTACAGAAATTAATTAGCACATATTTACTGCCAAGTTCTAAAATCTATGCAGGGTGGATCCCTGTCAGATTAAATTTAATATAATATTTTCCCCTCTGTTATTTTTATAACAGGAATAAGAGTAACATAGTAAGCTATAATTGTATTAGGGAATTCAATTCATGTCATTCTTATTTTCTAGGGACTGTTACCCTTTGCTGTAGTCGGGAGTATGGATGAGGTGAAAGTTGGAAAAAGAATGGTGAGAGGCCGTCACTACCCTTGGGGAGTTTTGCAAGGTAAATATAATGAAAGAGGGCAGGCTTTGGAATAATTAAGTTAAATATACCATGTGTATCATCCATAGTCTCAAAATAGCATTTAAAATTGATCCAATATTGGTGAATCTTGCTAATCTGTAAATTAAGTTACTAGTGAGGAACAAAGGTTCTGTTTCATTTAACTAACACTTACTTTGACTCATAGGAATTTGTTGCCTGCTGCTAACAAATTTTGAGCCAAAATCCACAGTAGCTGGGCAGAATCTCCTTGTTTATCCCAATGTGCCTTATGCATATTATCTCTGGCTACATAAACAATGACATTCAGAATTCTGGGAAGTACTTTGAACAAGATTGAAGCATAAATACTGGTGTTTAAACATGTTACATGAACTAATTACTACCTAAATTATAAAACATTTTTAACTGGTCACTAAAAAAATGAAAAATTATTTTAAAACAAAGATGTACAATTTACCTTTGGCTAAATTATACCTTTGATATTTATATTATTATTTGGCATCATGATGAGTTAGAATATCATAATAGGTAGTAATTTATTGTCTTATTCATCTACTTG
>NW_012139414.1:7630984-7632481 GCF_000956105.1 Propithecus coquereli
CCTTTAACCCTCCCCTCAGCCCATGTAAACCACCATTCTACTCTCTGTGTTTATACATTTGGCTATTTTTATTTGTTATTTATTTTATTTTTAATTGATATATAATAGTTGTTCATGTTTATGGGCTACATGTGATATTTTGTTACATGCATAGAATATTAATGATCAAGTCAGGGAATTTAGTCAAGCATTTATTACTTCTCTGTAGTGGAAACATGCTATGTTCTCTCTTCTAGCTATTTATAAATATAAAATATATTGTTGTTAACTGTACTCCCCTTACTCTGATATTAAACAATAACACTTATTCCTTCTATTTAATTATATGTTTGTACCCATTAACCAACCTCACTTCATTTCCCCACTGTCCACCCAACAAACACATTTTCAAACCTCTGGTACCTATCATTCTACTCTGTACCTTAATGAGATTAAATTTTTTAGTTCCCATACATGAGTGAGAACATGTGATATTTGTCTTTCTCTACCTGGATTATTTTGCTTAACATAATGACCTCCAGTTCCATCCATGTTGCTGCAAATGATAGAATTTTAATTTTTTTGGCTGAATATTATTCCATCGTATATACACAATACCACATTTTCTTTACCCATTCATCCATTGGTGGACAATTAGATTTGTTCCATATTTTTGCTATTGTGAGTAGTGCTACCATAAACATGGGGGTGCAGGTTTCCCATTGATATACTGGTTTTCTTTCCTTTGAATAAATGCCCAGTAGTGGAATTGCTGGATCATATGGTAGTTCTATTTTTAGGTTTTTTGTTTGTTTGTTTGTTGAGAAATCTCCATATTTTTTTCATAATAACTATACCAATAAACATTCTCAAAATAGCATATAAGAGTTCCCTTTCCTCCACATTCTCACCAGCATCTGCTATTTGTTGTTTTTTTCATATATCCATTCTAACTAGCTTCTAGCTTCTAACTTTTTTTTAATACAAATTAGTAGTTTATTTTTTCCTGTAGTATTACAACTCCAAAGTTTATGTTCCAAAAATAGACTAGAAGATCAACATGGAAGCTGCTGTGGTACAGGACAGAGTCACTTGGCAGCCCCCTCCCCCCACAAGTCCTCCAGTGGCCCAGCAGTGGCAGGACACTCATGGACATCCCGCCCATGTCCGGCCTCCACCTGCAAGGACGTGCGGGGCAGGACCGGCTGCCCAGAAGCTAGAAGCTTCTAACCATTGTTTCTTATGTCAACCAATCTATATCTTTTAAAAGGAACATTATGACTGTTCACCTTCAATGTTAATAATGATACATGAGATACTATTCTATTCATCATGTTGAATGATACCTTGTTGTTTCGTTTTCCCTTGTGCTACTGTTTTAAAGGAGCTGTGAGCTTAAGCTTTTGGGTGATTTTATTACTGGTGGATATTGATTGTGCTGTTCCATATATAGTGCACTTTTGAGAATTTCCTGTACGGCAGATCTAGTGGTGACAAATTCCCTTAGTGTTTGCTTGT
>NW_012139414.1:7635926-7637421 GCF_000956105.1 Propithecus coquereli
TTATTACTATTATTTTTTAATTTCAGAATATTATGGGAGACAAATGCTTTAGTTACATAGGTTGCCTTTGCACAGCCTGAGTCAGAGCTACAAGCATGCCCATCCCCCAGACAGCGTGCACCACACGTGTTAGGTGTGAGTTTACCGATCCCCTCCTCCCCCCACCTCCCAACACCTCATGAATGTTACTTCCATATGTGTACATGAGTTTTGATTGATTAATACCAATTTAATGGTGAGTGTATGTTGGTGTTTGTTTTTCCATTCTTTAGATACTTCACTTAGTGTAATGGCCTCCAGTTCCATCAAAATTGTTGCAAAAGGCCTTAATTCATTCTTCTTCATGGTGGAGTAGTATTCTATAATACACATATACCACAATTTGTTAATCCACTCATGAATTGATAGGCACTTGGGTTGATTTCACATCTTTGCAATTGGGAATTGTGCTGCAATAAACATTTGAGGGCAGGTGTCTTTTTGATAAAATGACTTCTTTTCTTTTGGGCAAATACCCAGGAGTGGGACTGATGGAACAAATGATAGGTCAACTTTTAGTTCTTTGAGGAATCTGCATACTGTTTTCCATAGAGGTTGTACTAATTTGTAGTCCCACCAGCAGTGTATAAGCATCCCTTTCTTTCCACATCCATACCAGCATCACTGTTTTTGGACTTTTTAATAAAAGTCATTCTACCTGGGATAAGGTGATATCTCATTGTGGTTTTAATTTGCATTTCCCTGATAATTAGTGATGTTGAACTTTTTTTATATGTTTATTAGCTATTTGCCTATCTTCTTTCAAAAAACTTCTGTTCATATCTTTTCCCACATTAAAATGGGGTTGTTTGGTTTTTTCTTGCTGATTTGCTTGAGCTCTTTGCAGATTCTGGTTTTTAGCTCTTTATTGGATGTATAGCTGGTGAATATTTTCTCCCATTCTGTAGGTTGTCTATTTGCTCTGTTGATTATTTCCTTAGCTATGCAGAAGCTTTTTGATTTAATCAAGTCCCATTTATTTATTTTTGTTGTTGTTGTGATTATCATTGGGGTCTTCTTCATAAATTCTTTGCCTGGGCCAATATCTAGAAGAGTTTTTACAACATTTTCTTCTAGCATTCTTCTGGTTTCATGCTGTATATTTAGGTTTTTTTCCGTCTTGAACGGTACGTGGTGAGAGATATGGATCCTGTTTCATTCTTCTCCATGTGGCTGTCCAATTTCCCCAGCACCATTTATTGAATAGGCCTTCTTTTGCCCCATGGTTGTTGTGGGCTTTGTCAAAGATCAGTTGGCTGCCTGTGGATGGTTTTATATCTGTGTCCTCTGTTCTGTTCCATTGGTATGTATCTCTATTTTTGTGCCAATACCATGCTGTTTTGGTTACTATAGCCTTGTAGTATAGTTTGAAGTCTGGTAATGTGATGCCTCCAGATTTGTTCTTTTTGCTTAAGATAGCTTTTGCTATTTGGGCTCTTTTCTGGCTCCAAAGTGT
>NW_012139414.1:7639436-7640519 GCF_000956105.1 Propithecus coquereli
ATAATATGGATATTTTAATGATATTAATTTTTCTAATATATGAACACATAAATCTTTCCATTTATATGGGTCTTATTCAAATTCTTTCATCAATGTTTTATAGCTTTCAGTGAAGAGATCTTTCATCTTTGCCTAAATTAATTCTTAATTTTAAATTTGTTTTTTGAAGCATTGTATGTAGGATTATTTTCTCGATAGTTCACTATTAGTTTATAAATATGGTAATTTTTGTTTATTGATTTTGCAACCTACACCTTTACCATATTCACTTATTAGTCTAATTTTTTTTAGTGGAATACTTAGAGTTTCTATATTTAAGATTATTTATTCTGTAAACAGGGATAATTTTACTGTTTCCTATTTAGGCACCTTTTCTTTTTTGTTCTCTTGCCTAATTGCTTTGGACTTCCAACACTATGTTGAGTAAAAGTGATAAAAGTGGGAATCCCTGTCCTGTTTATGATCTTAGAAAAAAAGCTTTCAATGCTTTGCCATTGAGTGTAATGTTAGGGGTGAGTTTGTCATATATGGCTTTTATTGTGTAACATTCTTTGTAGACTTTAATTGGTTGAGAATTTTTATCATAAAAGGATGTTGAGTTCTGTCAAATGCTTTTCTTGCATCTATTGAGATGCTTGTGTGGTTTTTGTTCTTCATTCTCCTAATGTGGTGGGTTACATTTATTGATTTGCATATGATGAACAATCCTGCATCCCAGGAATAAATCACACTTGATTATGGTGCATAATCCTTGTAATGTACTTTGAATTCAATTTGCTAAAATTTTGTTGAGTACTTTTTTGCATCTATGTTCATTAGAGATATTGACCTATAATTTTACTTTCCTGTAATATAATTGTATGGCTTTGGTATCATGGTAAATGCTGACCTTATAAAAAGAGTTTGAAAGTATTTTTCTTATTCTTCTTTGATTCTCTGGGAAGAGATTGAGAAAAATTTAAATTCTTTCTTAAATGTCTGGTAAAATTCAGTAGTGAAAGCATAAGGTCCTGCGCATTTGTTTGATGAAAGATTTTTATTACTGATTCAATCACTTTACTTGCTGTTGGTCTGTTCAAATTT
>NW_012139414.1:7643729-7645035 GCF_000956105.1 Propithecus coquereli
GGTGCTGGGAAAACTGGATATCCATATGCAGAATACCACATAAAAAAATCAACTCAAAATGGATAAAAGTCTTGAACTTAAGGCCTGAAATTGTAAAGCACCAGAACAAAACACAGGGGGAAATCCCCATGACTTTGTTCTTGGCAATGATTTCTTGGGTAGGACTTCAAAAGCACAGGCAAAAAAAACCAAAATAGACAAATCGTATTGTATCAAACTAAGAAGCTTCTGCACATCAAAGGAAACAATTAATAGAGTGAAAATATGATCCACAGATTAGCAAAAAATATTTTCAAATCACACATCTGATAAGGTGGGTGCTAATATCCAAGATATGTAATATTCTTGCTATTGACTCAAAGAATTCAATAGCAAGAAAATAAATAGCATAATTTAAAAATGGGCAAAGAATCTAAACAGGCATTTCCCAAAAGAAGAAATACAATTGACCAACAGATATATGAAAATATACTCAACATCTCTAATCATTAGATAAATGTAAATTAAATCCATAGTGAGATATCGCTTCATGCCTGTTAGAATGGCTATTATCAAAAACATAAATAATAACAAGTGCTGGAAAAGCATGTGGAGAAAAGGAAAACCTTACACACTGTTGGTAGAAATGGAAGGCGGTAGAGCCATTTTGGAAAATAGTATGAAGGTTTCTCAAAAACTAAAATTAGAATTACTATATGATCCAACAATCCCACTTTTCTGGGTATATATTCTAATTATTTGAATTGATAAGTCAAAGAGAGATATGCACTCTCATTTTTATTTAAATCTTCTAAAATTTATTAAGACTTATTTTGTGACCTAACATATAATCCATCCTGGAGACTGTTGTGTGTGTGCTGGAAAAAAATGTATATTCTGTTGCTGTTAGATAGAATATTCCATATATGTCTGTTAGGCCTGTTTGGTCTAAAGTGTGTTTTAAGTCTGATGTATTCTTATTGATTTTCTGTCTGGGTGATCAGTCCATTTCTCAAAATGTAGTATCTAAGTCCCCTACTGTTATTGTGTTACAGTCTATCTCTCCCTTAAAATCTATTAATATTTGCTTTATATATTTAGGTGCTCTGATGTTGGGTGCATATATATTTGCAATTTTTATATTCTTTTGATGAACTGACCCCTTTATCATTATATAATACCTTCTTTATCTTGTTTGACTTGTCTTTGACTTAAAGTCTATCTCATCTGATAGAAATATAGCTACCCCTGCTCTCTCTTGGTTACCATTTACATGGAATATTTTTCCATCTCTTTACTTTCAGTGTATGTGTATCATTAAAACAGC
>NW_012139414.1:7645085-7647104 GCF_000956105.1 Propithecus coquereli
TTGAAAGTATTTTTCTTATTCTTCTTTGATTCTCTGGGAAGAGATTGAGAAAAATTTAAATTCTTTCTTAAATGTCTGGTAAAATTCAGTAGTGAAAGCATAAGGTCCTGCGCATTTGTTTGATGAAAGATTTTTATTACTGATTCAATCACTTTACTTGCTGTTGGTCTGTTCAAATTTCTATGTATTCTTGTTTTAATATTGGTATGTAATATGTATATAGGAATTTATTTCTTCTAGGTTTATCCAATTTATTATAGTATAATTATTTATAGCAATATCTTATGATCCTTTGTATTTCTGTGGTATCACTTATAATGTGTCATCTTTATTTTCTGATCTTCCTTACATGAGTCTTCTCTTTTGTCCTTTGTTAGCATAGATAAAGGTTTCTTGATTTTGTTTATCTTTTCAATAGAACAAACTCTTAGTGGTGGCATCACCAAGATGGTGGAATAGAAGGTAACCCACACATATACCACCAGAACAACAAGAATTCAGCACCCATCCACAGTCCAAAGTTTCTCTTCAGGAGAAGTTTAAAAGACAAAACTATTTCTTTGGGTTTTTTTATTTCAAAATATTAAGGGGGTACAAATGTTTTTGTCAGGTCTTTTACAGCAATCCCACTACTGAGTGTTTATCTAATGAAAAGAAATCAAAGGGATACCTGCACTTGTATGTTTACTGCAGTATTATTTACAATAGAAAATACATGGAATCAAGCTAAGTGTCTATCAATGGATGAATGAAGAAAGAAAATCTGTCTGGTATAACATGGTATATACACATAATGAAATAATATTTGGCTATAGAAAATAATGAAATCATGTCATTTGTGGCAACATGGAAAACTGGAGGTCATCATGTTAAGTGAAATAAGCCAGTTACAGAAAGTTAAATATCACATATTCTCACTCATATGTGGGAGCTAGAAAAGTTGATCTCCTAAAGGTAGGAAGTAGAATGATAGATTACTAGAGGATAGGAAGGGTGGGTGAGTGGAAGGGGAAATGAACAGTGGTAGGTTAATGAGTACAAACATACAGTTAGATGAAAGGAATGAGTTCTGTTGTTCAACAACAGAGTAGAGTGACTATAGTTAACAATAGTGCATTGTATATTTCAAAGTAGCTAGAAGAAAGGACTTTATTTGTTCCCAACACACAGAAATAATAAATACTCAAAGTGATGATACCACAAGTATCCTAAATACCCAGGTTGTGCAAGTCTAGTCCCTGTGGTTTGCCAAAAGGCAATGAGATGGGAATCTTCCTCCCTGCTCAGGGTCTTGGGGTGGACTTTAAGGCTAAGCTGAGCCGCTATTTGAATGTTTGGGTGGTGCAAGTATATCGCCTGTGCTTTCCTGTAGCAGTCATTTCCCTCACTGAGTGCAGCCTTGGAGTGGGGTATGAGGCTAGGTGTGGATGCTGGCTATATAGGGATTCAACCAGAATAAACTTTCCACCATGTTTCTTGGAGCAATCAGCTTGACATTGTGGGTGGGCTATGTTGTTGACTGGTACCTCTGACTGGGCACCTTCACTGGCAATAACACGGAGCTACCCCTCAAAATCTACCTGCAGATTGCTGTGAGTAACACCTCCTTTCTTCATTTTTATCTGACCCCAGGTAGTCTACTTATGCCATCACCCCCTGTATTCCCCATGTGGTAAGACTAGGGTAGGTTTCCTGAGAGGCATCTGAGAATACTAGGAAAGCTGGATATCTGTCTCTTTTTTCCACCGTGGAAACTGGGGTCAGGGGAATCCTCTCTGTGTGGCACTGTGCCAACTTAGGGGAGGGGGAAAGGCCTTGCAGTCAAAGTAAGACCATCCCTCTTACCCTTCTGATGTGATATTTTTGGTTCTGTTTCCCACATGGGTGTCTCAGGCTTATTATCAAGTTATGGAGTTTTCACCAAGATGTTCTCGTCTATGAATAGTTGCTAACTGAATTTTCCGTGTGGGGGAAAGAAGCTTGAAATTTCTTATTTGACCATTATGCTAATGCCCAATC
>NW_012139414.1:7654174-7654524 GCF_000956105.1 Propithecus coquereli
TATTGACAAAGGTTGGCAAAGGATATTGAGAAGGGTTTGATGAAGGAAACATCTGAAAAGAAGCAATGCAATGTCCTGGAAGTCAAGTGAAAAACGTTGAGAGCAGGTGTATGTATCTATATTGAAAAGGAGTAGAAATTATGCTGCAAAAATATGGGAGAGTAGTATATATAATCCAGCTATATCATTTATGGTTCTTTGCAGACAACAAAAATTTAACTCTCTTAAATAATTAAATTGAAAGATATAGGCATCTTTATTTTAACTATTTTGAAAATAGTCTCAAACATTAGCAGTTTCTCCAAATTTTATCGTTAAAAGATGTGAAGAAGAGGCCGGGCGTGGTGGCT
>NW_012139414.1:7667927-7669273 GCF_000956105.1 Propithecus coquereli
TTACACATAAAAATTAATCTCAGAGCCTGAAGATAACACCTATGAGCTAAACAAATCAGTCAAAGAGAAAGAACACGGGAATAAAAGGCATGAACAAAGCATACAAGAAATGTGGAGAATTATGTAAAGAGGCCAAATATAAGAATCATAGGCATCCATGAGGGCAAAGAAGAAAATACACAAGGGTTGGATGGGAGGAAATAATTGAAGAAAATTCCCCTGGCCTAGCTAGAAAACTAGGTATCCAGATACAAGAAGCACACAGAACTCCTGGGAGAGTCAATGCGAAAAGACAGTCACCGTGTAACCTAGTTATTAGGCAGATCAAAGCAAACACAGATTCTCAACTGAAACCATATAACCCAGAACGGACTAGGGAACCAAGATCAGTCTTCAAAAACAGAACAATGGCCAGTCTAGAATTCTGTATCCTGCAAAACTGACCTTCTTATATGTGAGAAAGATAAAGACTTTCCCAGATAAGCAATCACTGAGAAAATTTGTGAAAACCAGACCAGCCCTGCAACAAGTATTCCAGACCTGCATTATGCATTGACCAGTGAAATAGACACCCACCAACGTAAAATCCCATAAAAGCTAAAGTCCAGAACCCAAATTCCACAATAGCTCAAGAAGTAAAACAAAACAATAAGGATCTACCCAACAGGATAAACAGAAATCCACCCCAAATATCAATTTTCTCAATAAATGGGAATGGCTTGAACTGCTCACTGAAGAGACCTAGGCTGGCTGATTAAATTAAAAAATACAAGCCACGTATCTACTGTCTCCAGGAAACAAATCTAACCCACAAGGACTCATTCAGACTCAAGGTGAAGGGTTGGAAAACGGTATTCCAGGCAAACAGAAACCAAAAGAAAGCTGATGTAGCCATTCTCATATCAGATAACATAAATATTAAATCACCAAAATTAAAGAAAGACAGTCACTGTATAATGGTGAAGGAAACAATTCAATAATAAGTCTTAACAATCCTAAATATTTATAAACCTAACACAGGAGTGCCCAGATACATAAAGCAAATCCTACTTGATAAAAACAAAAGGATAAACAGCAATCTCATAATGGCCAGGGACTCCAACACCCCACTGACAGAACTGGACAGATCCTCCAAACAGAAAATAAGCAAAGAAACAATGGACGTAAACAAAACTCAAGAACAAATTGGTCTTACAGACATCCACAGAACATGCCACTCAAAAAACACTGAATATATGTTCTTCCCTTGAGCTCATGGAACATTCTCTAAAATTTTTCACATCCTCAGCAGCAAAACAGACCTCAAGAAATTTTTAAAAATAGAAATTATACTATTTATCTTCTCA
>NW_012139414.1:7669323-7671713 GCF_000956105.1 Propithecus coquereli
GTAGTCTCTAGGTGGTGAAATTTGAGGTGGTTTTTACTTTGTTATTGCTTTTGATAATTAACATATTAAAATGAGCCTTATTAATTTTCTCATTGGAAAAGCACATATATTTTCTCACTATACTGGGTTGATACTTTTGTTCAATTTAAATTTTTTTCAAGCTTCATTGAGGTATAACTGGCAAATAAAATTAAGTACATTTAAAGTATACAACAGGGGAGTGAGCCAAGATGGCCCAATAGAGCCACAGCTTGTGGGACCATCCTGGCAGAAGAGTTGAAGGTTGGACTGAGGAGAGTGGAGAGTGATTACTGCTTGGAAGTGGACCACAGGGACAGACAGCAGTGAAGTCCAGGAACACCACCAAGAGGAACTGTGAAGATGAGAGAGAGAAGGATAGAAAGGAGAAATTGGCAGTGGGAATCAAATCCAGGGAGTTCTGGAGCCCGGGGAAAAGATAAGTGGTCTTCCCCCTCCCTACCCAGGTGCCTCAGGCCAGAAATGGGACACAGGGCTCTCATCCTGCTGGGGAGTGCCATGAGGGACCATAGAGCCAGCATCCCTGCATGTGAACACTTCCTTCTTTGCAACTCCTCCACTCCTGACATTCCAGAAAGTAATTTTGGCTCAAGCTGGCTCTAACCTTGTGGCCACACCCTCTCCATAGCAACTGCCCAAGTCTCTCCTCCCAAGACACCTGGCTTCCACAATGGGGGCGCATCCCCAGCTGAACCTGCCTCAGAGAGTGTAGCCGCAATGGTAGTGACTCAGAAAAGAGGGTGAACCCAGTGCCCCCTGACATGAGAGTGATGCAGGGAGACCGCAGCCCCTGCCCCCACCATAGCAGCCACTAGAGTATTCTGTCCTGAGTGACCTGCTTTCAGTGCCAGGGGCGATTTCCCGCCTGAGCCAATGGTACAGCCACAATTTGTGATCTTCCTGCCCATAGACATTTGGCGTGTTCACCTACTGACAGCTCAGACAGCAGGGTGGGGAGATGAAGGGGAGAGGTTTCAGTTCCAGGCTCCAGTGGGAGGGTGTGGAAGAGCACAAGATAATAGGGAGCTGTGAGTGTGCCCTATCCCCCATGCCCACTGCAGAATTGCCATACAGAGTAGGCTGTGGCACTGAGAGGGGGAATTTGCATAACTACTGGTTCCCATGGCAACTGAAAGCCTTGAGTGCCACAGGCTGAATGGGAGCAGCTGCCCTCCACCACCAGTCACATCAATAGAGAGTGCAGCTTGATCTAAGAATTTCATCAGCTGCCACTATTCCCTGGTAGGAGTGTCTCCCTGGCAGAGACCTCTGTAGATACAGAGGCCCACCCACCTTGCCTTGGGATCTAGTGGCAGAAAAGGGGTGCACAACTGGAAAGCCCCCATCTGCCAGCATCACACATAGATGCACACCAGTGGGTCAGACACACAAACTATTTAGTAGTTTAAGAGCCCATCTTGGGCAGAGAGGGAACACAAGTGGACCTATTAAAGGGGAAAGTACCCAGGCTTGTGGACAGGGATGGAAAAAGCCTGGCTAGGGGCCTCAGCAACCACATGATTAGCTCCTCCCAGCAGGAGCAGCCCTGCAAGCTTGGAGAGGTAGTCCTGAACTCCATAGCAGTGGCTCCCCCTAGTGGCTGAATAAGCAAACTCTGAGACCCATAGAGGCTCAGCCAAGACCTACATCCAGGCTTTTGCACCCCAGCTATGATCTATCTTGCTCCTACCCCCACCTCACATGACAGCAGGGTCCAAAAACCCTTTGGGAGCTACAAAGTCCCTCACAAATCATAGCGTATTTGTATACTCAAACTGGGGGACCAGAGACTACCAAGGGCACAATAGATTACCTTGGTAACTGGCTCCTCCATGCGAACTACAATCAATGACAGCAGGAACAACTTCATAGCTAAACATAGTGCCTTTCATCTCAAGCTATTAGGGAACAGTGGATTCATACTGACAATGACAATCCACCAGCTCAGAGCTTAAGCTCAGAGACCAAACTCACTATACTCCATTGGGAAAAGGTGAAGACAACAGGTCAGAGGTAACCCAAAAGATTCATCAAACCTGCTAAAACACCTCAAAGGCAATTCAGGACCAGAACTCCTCACTCAGGCCCAATCAGGGAACGATCTTTGGGGACTCAGAGACAGGGCCATAAACCAGCCCTAGCACCCCCAGCTCTCTACCAAAAGGCCAGCTGAGTAGGAATTAGGGAATGAACTCTGGAAACATGGAAAGTCAGAGCAAAAAGAAACCCCCAAGAGAAATCAATATCTCCTCGGCAATAGAATCTAACTTAAATGAAATGATTAAAATGACAGATAAAGAATTTCAAATATGGATTGTAAGAAAGCTCAATGAAACACAAGAGAAACTAGA
>NW_012139414.1:7674013-7675040 GCF_000956105.1 Propithecus coquereli
CTTGATACCAAAGCCAAGAAAGGATGCAACAAAAAATAAAACTACAGACCAATATCCCTTATAAATATAGATGCAAAAATTCTCAATAAAATTCTAACAAACCAAATTCAGCTGATCATCAAAAAAATAATTTACCATGACCAAGTGGGCTTCATCCCAGAGATACAAAGGTGGTTCAACATACACAAATATATAAATGTAATTCACTATATAAGTAAGAGCAAAAACAAAGACCATATGATCCTCTCAATAGATGCAGAAAAAGCATTTGACAAAATTCAGCACCCTTTTATGATAAGAACACTTAACAAAATAGGTATAGATGGTATATACCTCAAAATTATTAAAGCCATATATGACAAACCCATAGCCAGCATTACATGGGGAAAAATTGAAAGCATTCCTGCTTAGAACTGGAAGCAGACAAGGTTGTCTACTATCACCACTTCAATTCAACTTAGTGCTGGAAGTTCTAGTGAGAGCAATCAGACAAGAGAAGTCAATCAAAAGCAACCAAATGGGATAAGAAGAAGTCAAACTATTGCTCTTTGCTGATGATATGATCTTGTATCTAGAAAACCCCAAATACTCAATCAAGAGACTCCTGGAATTGATAAATGAATTCAGCAAGATCTCAGACTACAAAATCAATGCACACAAATCAGTAGCTTTCATATAGCCAACAACAGTCAAGCTAAGAATCAAATCAATGATGCAACACCTTTCACAATAGCAACAAAGAAAATAAAATATTTAGGAATATATTCAACAAAGGAGGTGACAGACCTATAGAGGGAGAACTACAAAACACTCAGGAAAGAAATTGCAGAGGATGTAAACACATGAAAAAATATATCATACTCATGGATTGGCAGAATCAATATTGTTAAAATGTCTAAAGTGATCTACAGATTCAATGCAATCCCTATTAAAATACCAACATCGTTTTCGCATATCTAGAAAAATTAATTCTATGCTTTGTATGGAACCAGAGAAGACCCCATATAGCCAAAGCAACTTTAAGCAA
>NW_012139414.1:7676710-7691057 GCF_000956105.1 Propithecus coquereli
TTTCAGTTGAGAAATCTGCCAATAGTCCGATAGGTTTTCCTTTGTAAGTTAACCTGCTGTTTTTGCCTTACTGCTCAAAGGAGTGCCTCTTCTGTGTTTACTTTGGCCAGCCTAATAACTATGTGACGTGGTAATTGCCTTTTCACATTGAGTCTCCCTGGAGTTCTGTGTGCTTCTTGTGCCTGGATATCTAGATTTCTGGCTAGGCCAGTGATGTTTTTCTCAATTATTCCTACAAATAGATTTTCTAGCACCTGTGTATTTTCTTCTTCACACTTGGGGATGCCTATGATTCTTATGTTTGGTCTCTTTTCATAATCCCACATTTCTTGTATGCTTTGTTCATGTCTCTTGCTTCTGTATCTTTTTCTTCATCTGATTTGTTTAGCACACAGGTATTATCTTCAAGCTCTAAGATGCTTTCCTCTGCACGATCCAGCCTATTCTTAAGGCTTTCCACTGTGTTTTGTAGTTCCTTGAGCGCCTCTTTCATTTCCAGTATTTCTGTTTGCTTTTTCCATAATACTTCAATTTCTTTAGAGAATTTTTCATTCATTTCCTGCGTTGTTCTTGTGGCTTCTTTGTGTTGGGTTTCAATATTCTCTTGAATTCTGTTGAGCTTTCTTACAATCCATATTCAAAATTCTTCATCTGTCATTGTAACCATTTCATTTAAGTTGGTATCCATTGCTGAGGAGCTAATGATTTCTTTTGGGGGTGATTTTTCATTCTGATTTCTCATGTTTCCTCAGTTCTTTTGCTGATTCTTTCTCATCTGGCTTCTTGGTCAAGAACTGGGGGTGGTAGGGCTGGAAACTCCAATTCCCCAGGGATCATTCCTTGACAATGCCAGGGAGAGGAGTGCTGGTCCTGTATTGCCTTAGGGGTGTTTTAGCAAGTTTGATGAATCTCTTGGGTTACCTCTGACCTGATGTCTTCACCTCTTCCCAATGGAATGTAGTGAGTTTTGTTCCCCAGCTTGAGCTGCAAGCTGGTGGATTGTACTTGTGGGTATAAATCAACTTCTCCCTAATAGCTTGAGATGGAAGGCAATATGTTTAGCTATGGGGTTGTACCCTCTGTCATTGATTGTAGTTTGCATGGAGGAGCCAGATACCAGGGTAATCTGTTGTCCCTGTGGTAGGCTCTGATCCCCCAGGTGTGGTATACGAATGCCCCAAACTTTGGCCTTGTAGCTCCCTGGAGTTTCTTGGACCCTATTCCCCCCTGAGGTGGGGGGTAGGAGCAAGATAGATTGCAGCTGGACTGCGACAGCCTGGGTGTGTGAACGTCTATGGTTGCTTATCCTGCCACTAGGTGGAGCCACTAATATGGATTTCAGGGCTATCTCTCCAAGCTTGGAGGACTGCTCCTGATGGGAGGGATCAACTGGTGTGATTGCTGAGGTCTCTAGCCAGGTTTTTCCTTCCCTGTCCACAAACCCGGGCACTTTCCCCTCTGATCTGTCAGTCCACTTGTGTTTCTTCTCCATCCAAGATGGGCTGTCGAGCTCCCCCCCACAGTTCATGTATCTGGCCAACTGGTGTGTGTCTCCCCACGTGTCAGTGGTAGATAGGGGAATCTCCAGTTGTGCACCCCTTTTCCGCCACTCGACCCCAAGGTGAGGCAGGTGGGCCTCTCTATCCTCAGAAGTCTCCACCAGGGCCATGGTGAGCCCCATCTTCCCTCCCTCTGGCCAGGGGAGGTGGGGATGGGGCTCACCCACAGAACGCTGCTCTCTTGAGCTCCTCCACACCTGCCCTATGGGCACAGGCTTTCATTTGCCACCCTACCCTAGAACTGGGTTCTCTCTCCCACACTGCCCCACCCCGCCATCTATGCTGTCAGCAGGTGAATGTGCCAAATGCCTGCGGGCAGGAGGATGGAGACAGAGACCTGTCTCCAGCGGTGAAAGCAGGTCACTCCGCACAGAGAAATCTACCGGCCGCTATGGTTTGGGGGAGGGGTTACGGACGTCTTGGACCACTCGTAAGTTGTAGGGGTGGCACCCATCTGCCACCCATCGGCTGCAGGGACTTTGCTGACTGAGGTAGGCTCAGCAGGGAGTGCACTCTCCTTGCAGGCAGTCAAGTTCCTTAGCGCAAGGCGCTTCGGTAGTTGCTGTGTGGTGGATGTAGCCACACGGCTACGAGCAGCTTGGGCCAAAATTACTTCCTGGGATGCCTGGAGTGCAGGGGGTTGGGGGGGATGTCCAGATGCAGGGATGCCAACTCTTTGGTCACTCATGGCACTCCACCATGGGATGAGAGCCCCATGTCCCATTGCTGGTCTGAGCCATCCGGGTGAGGAGAGAAGAAAAATCCCTTACACTTTCCTTGGGCTCTGGAACTCCCTGGAGTTAGTTCGCGCTGGTTGCTCCCTTCTCTCCTCCTCTCTTTTGGTTGCTCAGTTCCTCCTGGTGGTGCTCCCAGACTCCACTGGTGTCTGTCCCTGAGGTCCACTTCCGAGCAGTAATCACTCTCCGTTCTCCTCAGTCCAATCCTCAACTCTTCCGCCGGGATGGTCCGACAAGTTTTATCTCTAATCGGCCATCTTGGCTCCTCTCCTGTATTTTCTAGTTTATATAAATTGAATCTCAAATTATGTACTTTTTTGCCTTCTTCTCTCACTTGGAAAAATTTTTTGGATATTTACCCCAGGTCGTTGCAAGTATCAATAGTTCATTTCTTACTGTTGTATAATATTCTATTATATGTATATACCACAATTGACTGTATCCATTCCACTTTTGAATGAATAGTTGAGTTCTTCCAGGTTTCGACTCTAACAAATACTGCCTCTTTGAACATTCTTCATATGATATA
Source organism: Propithecus coquereli (assembly GCF_000956105.1). Classification (NCBI taxonomy): domain Eukaryota; kingdom Metazoa; phylum Chordata; class Mammalia; order Primates; family Indriidae; genus Propithecus; species Propithecus coquereli. Next base: position 7,679,536 of record NW_012139414.1, read on the forward strand.
CAAGTCTTTGTGTGGAGATATACTTTTATCTTTTGGGGGCTAATACCTAAGAGAAGAATTTCTGGATCATATGACATGTGCATGTTAAACACATTAAGAATTGTCAAACCATTTTCCAAAAATGTTTGCACTATACTAAGATTCTTACTAAGAGTGTATTAGAATTCCAGGATAGCATTACTTCATCATAGTAGTAATGTACATTTCTGCAAAGAGTATTATATTAAGCAACGTTTTCTTCTGCATACTTGCCATCTGTATGTCTTACTTGGTGAATTGTCTTTCCAAAATTTTTGCCTACTTTTTTGAGGTTGTTTTCCTAGTATTGAATCTTAACAGTTACTTATACAGTCTGAATACAAGCCCTTTTATAGATATATGATTTTCAAATATTCTCTTTTAGTCAGATGCTTGTTTTTTATTCTCTTAACGGCATTTCAAAAAGAAGTTATTTTGATGCTGTATTATTGGAGAAGTCCTTGCCTAAACCAAAGCCACAAAGATTTTATTCTATTTTTTTCTCGTAGAAGATTTATAATTTTAGATTTTATGTTAAATATAAGATTCAATTTGAGATAATTTTTTGTTTTATGGTGCTATGTACAGATGAAAGTGTTTTCTGAGTATGTATATATAATTGTCTAGAACTCACATTTTGAAAAGTTTATCTTCCCTTAACTGAAATATACTTGCATTTTTTATTGAAAAATCAATATACTATATATGTTTTGGGCTGTTTCTAGACTATTTTTGTTATTCCATTGGTATGTTTGTCTACTTGATGCCAACACCACACCGTCTTGATTACTATAGCTTTGTAAGAGTTCTTAAATCAGGTAATACAAATTATACAATTTTATTCTTTTTCAAAAATGTTTTGTTTCACAATAAAAATACAGCTACATTAGAACCATTCAAGCAAAAGGAATGGGATAGTAGCCTTGTAATACAAAGTGAGAGAAACTAGCTTGCATCTCAAATGTATCTCATGGAGTCTTGGTTCAGGGTAGCTTAGTCAAATGTTCAGGAAGTCCAGGCATGGAAAGAAAACATGAGATACAGAGATCTCACTAACAGATGATCAAAGTCATGTACTTTTACAAAAATAAAAAAATTCCTATCATTACTTTCTAATTTCAAAAAATGAATCAATAAAAAAGAATCATTGCAATATATACTAAAAATAAATTTAAGAAAGAATCACTGAGCAGCAGTATAGGTCAAAAGCACTGTTGGCAGAGCTGGCAGCAGTGTACCAAGTCAGTGAATGTGTATCCTTAAGAGCACTGATGACTAGTTATCAACAGCCCAAAGAATCATTGCTCATTTATCTACTGAGCATTTGATAATACATTTAAATTAAATGCCTGTCAGACATGTATTAGATCATTGTTATCAAAACCTGTGAAACACAAAGCTACAACCACATTATGCTGCACAATTGAAGCTTTCCTGTTTCTAATTTTCCAGAAATTTGTAATCAACCTTACGAATCACATATTACTGTACCATTTGGTAATGCTTATTATGCATAGGTCACTCTCCATTCTATTAAACACAGCTATTTACTTAATAGAAGATGCTGCATTTCCACCCTTTCCATGTCTCAAGAAACCTTCTATTCCCTCCCAAATTTATGTGTACACACAGGCTAATCTTTAAACACCCTGGCTCAATCTTTAAGCACATAGAAACACAATTACTATGTCTGTGCTTTTAAAGTATGAACACTTTTAACCAGCAAGTATTGATGAAATAATTGGATACTCTCTGAAAGAGGCATTACATGAAATCTCTTAGATTTATAAGTGACTTATTAATCATCTATTTTCACTTCTCATTCAAAACATACAGCTAATCACTCTGTCATTGAACTTTCTTCAGGTTAGCGAGCTTACTTACTCAGAAGGCCACCCATTCCATTTTTGAGTGGTTAAATTTTAAATAGTTAACATATTGGGATGAAGTTTAGCTGTCTCTCATTTCTACTCTTGCCTTCCCACCTTTAAATGAAATACTTTCTCAGTGATTTTATGCCATCAAACCATAGGTTTAAAAAAACATACCTTCTGTAATGCACACAAGCAATCCTTATGTTGTTAAGCAAAGTTATGTTAAAGACTTAGGTCTGCCTCTAATGAAATTCAAGGTGTCATTGCCTCCTTCAGATGGCTAATTAAGTTGATTTTAAGTCCCACAAATTAAATTAGACCTGTGAGGAAATGAAAAGTAAGTGAATGAAGTCCTTGAAATTTTTTTTCTACAATTGAGCTAACTTTACTTCACAAGAAAATTATCGGACTTTCTTTCAAAGCGTATTTACTAGGTCTAAAGTACTGTTTCACAATCAATGCTATGTCTTAATGTACATATTTTTAGTGAGCATGGATTTATCAAGCTTTATTAGAAAAGACTTTGTGGAGGGTATGTTTGATAACCAGAAAAAGACAAGCATTTTCTTTTGGATGTTCTACCACATTGTGCTTTGAGTCATAATTGCACATTTATTTCACAGCTACAAGACAAGTTTGAACACCTGAAAAGGGTCCAACAAGAGGAGACAATGAAGCTTGAACAAGAGAGAAGACAATTGGAAGAAGAAATAATAGATTTTCATAAAATGAAGGCTTCCTCTGAAACATTGCAGACTCAGGTGTGCACCAACACAAAGAAAGACAAAGATCGTAAGAAATAGTCCTCTCTTGCCATTCTATCTGTTGTAGAGCCCCATTATTCTCTATCCCATCCTTCTGTGAGACTGTCTTTACAGCATTTAGCTCTAATTGCAGTTCTAATTTTTTAAAATTCTTTGCTTATTATATATTTTACCCAACTAAAATGTGAACTCCTTGAGAGCAGGTACATTGTCCATCCTGTTAAATGCTGTATCTCCGGCATGTAGAACATAGACTGACACAAAGATGGCACTCTATAAATATTTGCCAAAATGGAAAAAAAGAAAGAAATGGGAAGCCATGAGTAGTATTTGGATGATAATATTATGCCTCATAGATTTTGGGTATATATTAAAGTTATCAAAGTTATAGACAATAAAGTGATTTTTTTGTATGTTTGAAAACTTCCATCTGACTTTAGATGCTGAATTTCCTGCATATAAAATGTTTTTGTTAGTTCACCTATTTGAGAGTGGCTGATTTTCACCATGACTCATTGTACTGAAATGATAACTTTGAGGGTCTTTATCTCTGTTTACTCCGACTGCATCTGATTAGTACACAGAGTTCTCATGTTTCTGAAACAGTTCCAACAATTTTTCTGTTGAAATTTATCATTGCATCCACTTCAAATGCAGCATTTTTTCAGGATATTAGAATGTTGTAACTTAGTCTCAAAATATTTTTGAAAATATTATCCCTTATAAAGTTTACTTCATGAAAAGGTTTTATATGAAAAATGTGCAGAAAGGGAGGTAAATCCACAAGGATTTTTATATATGTTGTTAAATCATCTTACAGATTTCATAATTTGGGGGAAGAAAGATTCCAGTACAAGATCTTTTAATGGAAATGCTATGAGGATCAGGAACTCTGTTTTGTTCCCTTATGTATCCATTCCTAGACCTAGAACAATGCCAGACACATGGTGGCAATTATTAGTTGAATCAATGGACACAATAATAATACATCAGCTATATTATATCTGTGAATAGTTTAATTTAGATCATTGACTTTTAAAAGATAATGTGATTTATTACCGCTTTTTTACATGTTCATGAGTTATACTGCTGAGGGGCTTTTATCTTCTCATTCTTTCATCTGAATCCAATGTTATTAAAATTGAAATCACCAACGTTATCCCATATATAAAAAATAATGACATTTATCCTGTAAAAATTATCACTCTGCTACATTTGAGAATCGACTTTTTAGGTAATAATGGGAGATCCATAGGTATATTTTTAGAGAAGAATTCATGCTAAAAAGAACTATGTTTTTGTTTTTCTTTTTTTCCCAAAGGTATAAAACATATTATATAATAGTATAAGGTACATTTTTGCTATTTCCATAATTTTTTGTAAAAATTAGTGTTTGTTTCACATATCTTTTAACTTCATGAATAAAATCGTTGTTTTTCTCTTTCAGCTCCAGTGTTATATGAAATAGAGGTTCCAGATTTATGTAGCACAGGAATTTTTAATAAGTCAGTTACTAACTGTTGTCATTTATTTTCTCAATTACTGACTTCTTTTGTGTTTAGTTGATTTTTTACAGTGATATTTTTGTTTCCATTCTCAATTCTTTTTGTGTATATTTTCTTTTTGGTTACTATAAGGATTATATATGACATCCTAAAGTTATAACAATCTAATTTGAATTGATTTCAACTTAACTTCAATCACATACCAAAATGTGAGCCCTCTCTAACTCCCTGAGTGAGTTTCTGCTTAGCAGGCTCATATCAATACATTCAGTCTGATTCAACTTTATGTTTCTTTCACCATTATCACAGACCCTTAGTATCCATTCCCACACATGCTTCTTGGATTTTTCCATGTAAATTAAAATATTCCAGTTGTTCTTTTGGAGTATAATGCACCTGCTCAGGTCACACTTTGTACCTTACCGTTAAGGGTCTGCTGGGACTTGAATCTGGTTATAGCTCTAGAAGCAAAGAGAGGTGATGGGTTGCGTCCTGGGTGCAATCAGCAATGTCTTTTATTGCAACTGTGTCAGGAGAGGCCATTACAGTTTCCTTGGACAATGCAAGGTTAAGCCCCTTAAATGAGAAGTAGAGAGGCTAATCTACTGTGGTAAGGATGATGCTGCCACTGTGGCTAGTGAATCCACTTCCACTGGGGTCAGGAAGGCCACCTCTGCTGGGGGTGGAGAGGCTCTCCTGCTAGGGATGGATCTTCCATTTCCACTGGCAAAGAGGTTCTTCAGGATTTAAGGGCTCAATTACACCAAAATCATCAGGGCCTTTCCACATGTTCCCATTTCGACCTGCAGAATCATATTGTTTCCCAGTGAATGCCCTCGCCTTAACAGTAGACATCCTGTGAGGCTGGGAGTTCAACTTGTAATTCAGCCAGTCACAGGATGAGTTTATGAATTTGATTTTCAGTAATTTCAGCCCAGTTGCTACAGAAGATGAGTCTCTTTCAGGGAACATATAGAAGCTCTGTAGGGTCCCCCTGTTTCCCCCACTTTTTTGTGTGTCCTCACCAAAAATCACAGAGTGCCCTGACTGTTCTGTGACCTAGCCAACTGCAGGTTTTCCCCGGCAGGCTTGAACCCAAACTGGGGCCTCGAACATTCCCAAGCACTGATAAAGGTGCCTAGGTTGTTTCCTAAAGCACTGAAAGAAACTAGTCTCATCCTTGAGCCAAATTTCTTTTTTTTTTTTTTTGAGACAGAGTCTCACTGTGTTGCCTGGGCTAGAGTGCCGTGGCGTTAGCCTAGCTCACAGCAACCTCAAACTCCTGGGCTCAGGCGATCCTCCTGCCTCAGCCTCCCGAGTAGCTGGGACTACAGGCATGTGCCACCATGCCCGGCTAATTTTTTCTATATATTTTTAGTTGTCTGATTAATTTCTTTCTATTTTTAGTAGAGACGGGGTCTCGCTCTTGCTCAGGCTGGTCTCGAACTCCTGAGCTCAAACAATCCGCCCGCCTCGGCCTCTGAGAGAGCTAGGATTACAGGCGTGAGCCACCGCGCCCGGCCCAAATTTCTTGAACTTTCATATAAACTCCATATCTTGACTGCCTTGCTGCAGACATACCTAGGTAGAACATCACTTTTCTCTCACTATTTGTCATGAGGATTGCTGCAGCACTCTATAAGTTTCCCATTGCTTCAAACTGATAACAATGGAGTTTAGTGCTTCTTTCTTTGGAATTTTAACCAGCCCCATCTCAGGATGGTTTGGGGCATTCCCTTATGGGAATTCTCCTGCTACCACCTTTGGGGAGACTCTAGCCATGGATTTGATGGGAGGAAACAATTAGTGTAGCTGGTAGGATTCCAAAGAAATGAGCTGGGGAAGAGAGGGACTTATTGGGACATCGCAGGATGGCTGCCAGGATCTATTTGGGGCTCTGTGACCCACTTGTTTGATGCTTATGGGATGCCCTGGGAGTACTAAAATGCTCCAAAAGCTCCAGAAGACTTGGCTAGCCTTACAGAAGATTTAAGGAAGCTGATGCTTAGTGGAGGGGATAGACTGGCCTCTGTTGTGGGCAGTCTGCCTGGCAACAGAGTCTCAGCTGGCAGCCAAAGCAAGGTGTGCAAATTAGAGGAAGAATTACAACTGGAAAGAGACATGCACTCCACCACTACTCCGTTAGTTACCCACATGATGGGGAAAATGGAAGAGGGGGACACTGCCAAAAAGCACCCAGGGAGCTCACAGCCTCAGTCCTGGCACCTGGAAAGCTTTGGGTGGTGATGGCTGCATCTCTGAGTCCCACCTGCTGGCAGTAAGGATATAGAAGAAAAAAAAAAGGAAAAGACACAGCACCCTGTACCCCACGTTGGTCAAAAACTTGGTGTTGGCTCTGAGTGGCCGGTGGCAGCAGCAGTAGCTCAGTCAGCCCACACCAGATTGTGTGTGAGGTAATGCATATGTTAATTAGCCTGATTTGACCATACCACAATACATACATATTTCAAAACATCATGTTATACATGAAAAACATATAAAAGTTTTTGACAGTTATGAAAAATAATTTTTAAAAAGGAATGATGGTCAATGTCTGGGTCAGCGTAAGGCACAGTTTCAAGATCAGGATAAAGATGCAAATTAAAATCAATGTCAGGATGAGCTTCATAGTCAGAGTCAGGGCGATGGTCAGGGTCAGGGTCAGGTTGAGGATCAGAATTTGGATCACAGTGAGATATGGAAGAGTGTGAGAGTCAGAGTGAGTGTCAAGTAAAGCTCAGGGTAAAAAGGAGGGTCAGAACCAAGGTAAGGGTCACAGCCAGGATCAGAATCATGTAGATTGTCTTTGGAAGGGTTAATGTGAAGGTCACATTTAGGTTGACAGGCAGCGTGAGGGACACACACATAAGTGAGTGAGCATCAGAGTTGGTGTCAGGGTGAGCATCAAGTTCCAGTCAGGGTGAGTATCAGGGTCAGAGAAATGGTCACTTCAGGATCAAGGGGAAGGTAAGTGTTAGAATTGGGTGAAAGTGAGGGTCAGGGCAGTATCAGAGTAAAGGATGAGAGTATACACTTCAGGGTCAAGAATCATGGTTATGATCAGTATCTAGGTCAATTTGAGGATCAACGTCAGGGTCATGGTGAGGGTCAGGATCAATGTCATGGTTATGGAAGGGTCATTGAGGGTCAATTTCAGAGTAATGGTCAGGGTAAGATTCAGGTTGAGGATCAAGGTCAGAGTCAGGGTGAAAGTTAAGAGTCAGGTAAAGTTTAGGGCCCAGTTTAGCATCAGGATCAGTGTAAGGTTGAGAATGAGAGACAATGTCAGTATGAAAGTCAGGGTCATGGTGAGGATAAGGTGTCCATCATGGTCAGGGATAAGGTGAGGTTAAAGGTGAGGCTCAAGTTCAGGATCAGTCCCAGGGTCAGGGTCAATGTCAGTGTGAGGATCCTGATGGTTCATACCACCATCTCTGAAAAATAAAACTATTCCAGATTTTACTTCTTGTAGATTTCCAACCAGGCACTTGGGTGAAAGGAATGTAAGAACAGGAAGTTCAGTTCGATTTTTTTGTCCTAAAAATATTTTTTTACAACTATTTGATTTCGCAAGCTTATGGAATGGAGTTTAGATGTTGAACTTCCCAACCATTGTAAGAATATTTTCTACCACATACCTGATAATTGATCATCTTCCTTTGTCGGAGCACATGAGGAATGATTAACTAAACAGCTCCAAAAGCTGGATAGTTCTAAATTTACGGGAAGTTCGTCTTCAGTAGTTGAGCCAAAGTGGCTTCCGACCATTCTTTTCAGCTAAGCTACACAACCCAACAGAATAACTCAAATACAATGAGCTCTCCATACCTTTGGGTTCCACCCATATCTTTGGGTCTGTGGATTCAACCAACCACAGATGGAAAATATCTGGGGGAAGAAATGAATGGTTGCTTCTGTACTAAACATGTACAGACTTTTTTTTCTTGTCATTGTGTTTATTCCCTAAACAATAGAGTATGACAACTATTTACATAGCATTTACATTGTATTAGGTATTATAGGTAATCTAGAGATCATTTAAAGTATACTGAAGGACGTGCGATAGTTATATGCGAATACTACATACACCATTTTATACAAGAGACTTGAACATCCGTGGGTTTGGGTACCCATAAGAGGGAAGACTGTACTTTTTTCATATAGTCCCTAAGTCACTCTCCTCCGCTCATGCACAGGTCTTTTTGCAAAGGCGAGGCTGTTCACTGTCTGGCTGTTCACTGAGCCGGCCCTGGGTTCCCATTAACAGACTGAGATTTCCTGAGGACTGCAGTGGGAAGGCCCCGGCCTCTGCCTGGGCCACAGACCACAGCTCAGAGGTGCTCGCTGCCTGCTTCCCTGGGAGGCCGCCACTCTCAGGCTGGGTCTGAGGCCTCTGCACACCCCATGGTTGGAAGGATGACTGGGGACACTGAGCTGGTTCCCTTTTCACCCTGATCCAAACTGCAGAGACCCAAAAGACAAAGTCGGAGGTGAAGGTTCACAGACCCAAGGGGAAAGCCTGCTGGAGGTTGGAGCGAGGGAACAATCTCTCTCACCCCCAAACTTTTCTTTCCCCGGCTGAAGAAAGAACACAGAAGGCCGCCAGGAGAACGCCCACTGCCTTCCCGGGCGCCCGCGCAAGCGCGCTGCCCCGCATCTGATTGGTGCGCTCCGCCTCCTGGCCCCGCCCCCGTCCCGCGGCCCCGCCCCCAGCGCGCCTCCTCTGTGCCCCGAGGCTGTCTGTGAAGTCAGCCCCGCCGGCCTGACACCCTTCTGAAAAATGTACTGAGCCTGGCCGGCGCTGGTTCCACCCAGAGCCCTAAAATAAAGAGGTTTAGAGTGTGGAGGTCTAAGAAAAAAGAAGTCTAGTCCGGGAAGTGACAGGAGAAGGTTGGGGCAGCGGGGAAGCTGGTTTCTCTGCTTCCCAATCCTGGTCTCTGGGACCCTTGGTGGAGCCAAAGATAAGGGGTTCCCCCACCTGAAATATAAGGGACGTGCCAAATGGTTCCAAAATCCTTTCCAACTCTAAATTACTGAGATACTCGGGGAGGTACTCTGTGGTAGTCTTAGAATCAGAATCAGAAGATCCTAGCTAAAACGTTTGAGCTGGGGCTAAGGGCAGGGGATTGAAAAATCCAGGCAGTGGACCTGGCACAGGGTGAACAAGACTGGAAGACTTCCAACAGTTTTCTCCTAGACAAGTATGTCACAGGACAATTTCGGGAGGGCTTCTATCCCTCTATCCCTTCTATCCCTTTCTCTTTTCTACCACCCCCTTGCCCCAGCACTTTCTCTTTAGTCCCTGCCTGCCCAGCCCCTTGTTCGGCCTATGTTAGTACTCCCTAACAGTTACTTAGAGCTGCTAATCTCTGCTGTAAGGAATTAAGCCCCAAGATCATACCTGAGAAGGAAGGCTGAAGTAAAATGGACCCACTGCCACTACAATTCAGGACAGACAATGAAAGAAGAGCCAGGGAGTCCAGCAAAACCAGTACTGGTCTTTATTGAGATGTCAAGGCAGAGTAACACCAAGAGCACAGCCTGGGGACATGAAGAACACAGAGCCAGAATTTAAGAGTCTTTTAGAGATGAAGGCCTGGGTCTCTGGGCTAGAAGGAAGGCTACGGGTGATTTTGGTGCTCCTGGGACTTCAGGAAGGCCCTATATTTGCCCAGGAAATTGTTGGCCAGAGTGTTCAACTCTTGCTGAAGTTGCTGCAGAGCCCTGTCTCGCTCTTCCTGCTCCCCTGTCACCTGCTGCCTGTAATAGTTGATGTAGAAGTTTATCCAATCATCCACCACAGTCACCATGGCTTCTTCAGAGACAAGAAGATCATTAAAGACCTGGGGGATCAGGATAGGGTGAGTTGGCAAGGGAGAATGTGGTCAGCAACCCGATTCCGGAATACCCAGAACAGTCCCACAAACTCTCACATCCTCTTTCCTCTGATTTGTATTCCCTGTTTCTAATGGTTTCCGTCAACTCCACCATTACCTCCCAGCTCCAAATTATCCTGTATTCTCTTCCCTTATCCCCCACAGCCTCCCCACACTCCCAGTCTCCAGGCCTGTCCTTTGAAACAGAGTGCCTGGACTTACCTGTTGTTTCAGCAGAGCATTAAATTCCTTTGTTCCCGTGGAAATGAGATCCTTATTGGTCTGAAGAAAGGCCATCTGCCTGGTTAGAGAAAGAGGTAGAATTTAAGTATCCATTTCACTCATCCTCGGGTATGTCCCCCAATCCTCTCAATCCCCTTAAAAATCCCTTATGCCTTGCAGGGCTGCCTCCTTTCCAAAACCTTTCAAATTTTGCTCTGCTCTGAGGTCACATTTCCCCCAGGCTGGGCTCACCTGCAGGTCCAACAACGCTGTGTATGTCTCACCCACACTCTTAAGGCTATGAATGTCCCTCTGTGCCAAGCTAGATGTAGGCAAGGAGTCAAGTATCAGCCTAAGAGGGACACGCCCTGTGCCTAGGTCCTGAGGGAGAGTGATAGGTCAACTTGGGGAGGAGAAGGAGGGAGAGGCTTCCCTGAAGTTAGAAAGATAGCAAGGCCAAGAGAAACAGAAAATTGAAGAAACCCAGAAAACACAAGAGCCAACTCAGGGATATACCCTTACCCTTTGCCCCACATCCCAGTATCCAGGCTCCAAACGCTAAGGAAACTGACATTTACTGAGCCCCTGTTACATGACAGGCATTTTTGTGTAATCACAATAATGTGATGGCAATTATTCTCCCAATTCACAGATGATATATAGATAGCAGCTTGCATTACATTTATTCATTTGTGCCAGGCACTGTTTCAAGCATGTATTAAATATTTATCCTTATAAAAATTATTTTTTAGACACATTTTGCAGATGAACCATTTGTAAGAGGTGAGGACTGGACTGTACCAGGTTGTGCTCCACAAGAATGGAGGTGCATTTGTCTTGCTTGCTACCATATCATAAGGTACTCAATAAAGCAGAAATACTCTTTTTCTTCTTTTTAAATGCCTTTCCTGGTACTTTCCATTTGCAGTAGATGTTTTTCAAATTTCAAACTTACTACATACTAATTGAAATAATTTTAAAAATGCACAAAAAAATTGATCATTTTTGCCCCTCCCCAGAAGTAATCAGCATTAAAGATGCATATATTTCCTGTAGCATTTTTTCCATTCAAAACTCAGCATTCATAGTCATAGGCACCTATACATCAATAGAGGTTTGTTAATTTGCTTTATTGGTTACAGCATTTTCTGTATTAACGTACAGGAAAATTGACTTCCTTTTGGTGTACAATTTATTAATTTTAACACATTTATAGATTTATGTAACTACCACCATGTGAACTAACATAGAATCTTAAGGCTT
>NW_012139414.1:7691842-7693558 GCF_000956105.1 Propithecus coquereli
CAAACCAATGTATGCCTTCCATGTACTGATTTATGACTACCTATAATTCCTGTCTCCCTAAAAAGTGTAAAACCAAACTGCAACCCAGCCACAGCGAGTCCACTCGCTCAAGGTGTCTTGGGTGTGGCTCCAGGCCATGGTCCCCAAATTTGGCTCAGAATAAACCTCTTTAAATTATTTTACAGAGTTTGGCATCTTTTCCATTGACAACCACAATCAGGAAACAGAACATTTCCATCACCCCCAAAAACTCCTTCATGCTACTCTTTTGCAGCTACCTCCACCCACACCCCTAAATTCTGGCACCCTCTAATCTGTTCTCCTTCACTACAGTTCAGTCTTTTTGAGGATGTCACATAAATGGAATCATATAGTATATAACCTTTGAGACTGACATCTTTCAGTCAGCATAACGTGCTCGAGATTCGTCCAAGTTGTTGCAAATATCAGTAAGATGTTCCCTTTTCATTGCTGAGTGTGTATTGCATGAATGCACCACAATTTGTTTATTCATTCAGCCCCTGTAGGACATCTGGATTGTTTGTAGTTTGGGGAAAATATAAATAGAGCTACTAAAAATATTTGTGTACAAATTTCTATGTGAACATGTTTTCATTTACATAGGGTAGAAAATATTTGTTACCATGAGAGGAAATCATTGCAATATAACCTGACAAAGGATGTACGTACAGAATGTATAACAAACTCTTACAGTTCAACAATAAAACAACCCAATTTCTTAAATTGCCAAAAGACTAGAACAGATACTTCACAAAGAAGATGTACAAATAGCCAATAAGATGTTCAACATCATTAGTCGTCACAGAAATGCAAATTAAAGCCACAATATGATACCACTACATGCCCATTACAATGACTAAAATTAAAAAGACTGGTTAAGTGTTGGTAAGGATGTGGAACAACTAGAATTCTCATATGTTGCTAGAGGGAGTATAAAATGGTACAACCGCTTTGAAAAACAGTTTGGCAGTTTCTTATAAAGTTCAATATTTACTTACTATATGACCCAGTAATTTCACTCCTAGGTACTTTACCCATAAGAAAACAAATGTGCATGTCTACAAAAATACTTACATGCAAATGCAAATGTTCATAGTAACTTTATTTATAATAGCAAAACTTGAAACTGTTACCAAAAGCTCGGCACTTGTCCTTGATGCCGCATCAGAAGAATGAGAACAAGTGATTTGAGGAGAAGGAAAGAGAAGTTTATTAATTTGCCAGCAAATGAGGAGGATGGAGACTTCTGTCTATAATGCCATTGTCCTAATAAAGCAGAAATACAGAGCTTTTAAAGGGAGGCCATTCAGCTTCAGGCAATTGCTGTTCAACTACAGTTGATGTCCCTGATCCTTTCATCTCCAGAACCTGCTGGGAACTCTGCCACCTGGACCTCCACCTAGATGGCTGTGCTGAGCCATCCCCTGCAGTGCAAAGAACAGTAGACACTCCCATGCCTCACCCGACCGACTGACCGACCCTTGGCCTGAGTCAGGGATGCAGGCTCCAGTTGAGTGGGGGAAGCTTCGTTTTAAATATCAGATACCTTTCTCCAGCAATTGAAACAGTTTCAACTTTGCATTTATTTGTATGATTATTTGATTAATATCCTTCTTTAACTGTAGGATATAAATTCCAGAAGACCAAGCCCCATGTCTATTTTTGCTTACTATCCCAGTGAGCACATAATAGATA
>NW_012139414.1:7694343-7796913 GCF_000956105.1 Propithecus coquereli
TGATTAACTCCTGTCCTCCCCAAAAGTACACTGTGATTAACTCTACAGAATGCTAATTGCTTCTTTACTATGCATATTTACACGCTCAGTTTGATGTTGTTTTACAAAGGTTCTTAAAGTGTTTTTCAAATATATGTTTTGGTCACTCTTAAATAAAAGTACTTAGTCTTCAAATTTTCTGTTTTATTTTTTTTTGTCCTCTATTCAAACCAGTACCTGAATATAGAAAACATTACAGAAATGTTAAGTGACTATGCCATCTGTATTTTGAAACTCAAAATTAAAAAAAAAAAAAATGAAGTGCTCAAGTTTATCTCAGCCTCAGAGTCACTCTGCGTATGTGTCAAGTAAGGCGAGGTCGGGTAGAAGGGCCTTACAGGCTGAAGTCCATGGAGAAGGTGATAGTTTGGGAGAATCAGAAGTCTCAAGTAAGGAGTTGTCAGTTGGAGTCAAACGGTGGGGTTCCAAGAATGCCAGGCTAAGAAACCTTCTGATAAAAACAGGGTGCTTTTGGCAAATTTCTACGTTAGAGTGAATACATTGCACTAGACGGGAAAGAGAAAGGGAAGGAGAAAAAGAGGTGAATTGGCAGGGAGAGAAACATTCTCTCTTTAGACTCTCCCCCCAGTTTCATGGACCTTCTCCCCCAAAAAACACACACCAACTTCCTATTTTTCTTCTTTTCTGACATTATTGCAATCCCTTGACTTTCCCATCCCTCAGATTCTTTAGGATCCTTTCAGAAGTAATAATCCTCCAATCTCGGAGAAGGCTGAAAGACAGAATTCTAGTCGATGCCAGGGACGCTCAGAAGAAAAAAACCAAAAAACAGAAAACTAGGAAGCTTAACAGGGCCTCATCTGGTCCAATTTCTTCTCATCGGGCATTCATTCATTCATTCATAAATATCTTTTGTGTACCTACTGTGTTAGGCAGGACTGGGTTTAAAATAAGGAGTAAAAATATAGTCCCTGGCCTCACAGCAAAAAAGGCAACCGACTTGCCCAAAGACACAGCTAAAAATTCTGTGGCCAAACGGGTTGTTGAACATAACTGTTTCCCTAGGGTCCCCCTCTTTCCTTCTCCCCATTACTGGAAGTTGCGGGTCACAAGGAATTCAGGTGCCTCGGGGACTTGGCGGGCCAAAGGGGCCCCGCTACGCCTGCCGCCTAACTACAAAATGCTACAAAGAAAAAGGGCCAGACTAGTGCTGGGGAGTCCGAGAACGGGCACGGGAGGCCTGAGAGCGGGATCCTGTGAGTTCGGAACACAGCAAAGGAGGACGCGTAGGCCGGGTGCCCTTTCAAGAAGGAAGATTGCCCCTCTGCAGCCACCGTAGCCGAGCCCGACGTGCAGCCCAGCCACGTTTATCGTCGGGACTCTGACGGAGAAATTTGGCATGGCTGAAGGCGCGAGTCGGGAGGCCCAGCTCTGCTCGGAGCAGTTTGGCTCCGGGGCCGCACGGGGCTGCCGCGCGGCCGCCGACGGGAGCCTGCAGTGGGAGGCCCGGGGGTGGAGCTGGTGGGGGTTCTCGGGGGCCTTCCCGGTGAGACCCGAAGGACGAGATGAGGGCGGCGCGGGGGCTCCAGGGACGTCGTCACCACCTCTCTCCGGTCTCCAGGCAGTGTTCCTGCCGCAGGGCTTCCCTGATAGCGTCAGCCCAGACTATCTGCCCTACCAGCTATGGGATTCCGTGCAGGTCAGCCGGGCCGTCTGGGGCAGGGGGTGGCCTATGTCTGGGGGTGAGGGAACACTGCAGGCTACGTCTCTCTCCCATTTATAGACGGAAGACTGAGGCCCAGAGCGGGGCTCCGACATGTCCCGGATCAAACACCAAGAAGGAGGGCCGATAATAGAACGTAGACCTCCATGCTCCTGCGCCCACTCCTTACCCCACTTCTTTTCTTCTCCAGGCCTTCGCTTCCAGCCTCTCGGGCTCCCTGGCCACCCAAGCAGTCTTGCTGGGCATAGGGGTGGGGAACGCAAAAGCCTCTGTTTCAGCTGCCACGGCCACCTGGCTTGTGAAAGGTGAGCTAGACCCCTGGAGTCACAGCTGTTGCTGCTCTCAGCCCTGCCCCCTCTGGGTTCTGATGTGTGTTTATTTAAGGACTCTGCCTGATTAGGTAGATACAAGCGAGTCTCCCCAGTGCCTAGAGCAGTGTTTCTGTATCCCAGTCTTATCGCCCGCAACTGAAATACCCTCATCCCCACACACCATTCCCCATACAAACTTCAGAGTCCCTAAATCATTTGGATCCCAAATCCGTAAGTTAACCATCCCCGGCCCCTTTATCTTTTATCCCTCGTCTCTTTGTGAAAGACTGCATGAGAATGCAATTTATTGAATAAAACTGGCAGCTACCCAGCGTGGGGGAAGTTGGTTAGTTCCAGGAAAAAAGTACGTGTTTGGTCCTGAGTAGGAGAGAGGAGATTCTGGAAAGGATGAAAGGTGTTCTGTATCCTCTGGGATACTAGATGATGCCACAAATAATACGGTGACCATCTGCTGAGTGTGTACAGCTTTTTGAAAAACCATTAAGAAAAAAAGATATGATATGTTACCATGCCACCTAGAGAGTGACACAGAGAAGAAAAGGGAAACTGCTATGTGTTGCACATCAGGAGGGCCCATGGTTCTTGCCACTGTCCTTTGTCTTTCACTACTGTTCCAGTGGATATTTAAATCAGACCCAAGGAGAGGTTCATTTCACTCCTAGTATCACTTGGCCACATCTCTGGTGAGTGTCCCTGAATCTTCTGGAGAATCAAGAGCCTACTGCTCACACTTTTAACCTTTGCCATTAAGGCAGTAAAGTGGCCAGATATGACTCAACTGTGGAAAGCAGCTTTGGCTGACGGTGCATGTTAGTGGAGAGGTGGTGGTGATCTGTGGCTTGTTGTCCTGGTTGTCTCTTCTTTTAGTAATAATAATGGTTCATGCAAACAGTACTTACTACATGGCAGTCCTTTATATGTATTGACTCAATCTTCACAATATCTCTGAGATAGGTATTGCCATTATCCCCATTTTATTAATGAGGAAACTGAGGCATAGTAACTTCCCCAAGGGCACACATCCAGTAGGTAGTAGGGTGTAGGTTGGAACCCAGGTGATTTAGCTCCAGAGTCCATTTTCATACCACTGCACTGTGCTTAATTTGGATCTTTATCGTTGCTCTCCTGTTGGCTGAGTTTTGGAAACACATTTGGAACTTGGATCATTAGTTGATGGTTTCGTGCCATATCACCAACATGTTGCCCGTACAGGTTGAGTATTCCTTATCTGAAATGGTTGGGACCAGAAGTGTTTTGAATTTTGGATTTTTTTTGGATTTTAGAGTATTTGCACATACAATGAGATTTCTTGGGGATGAGACTCAAGTCTAAACACAAAATTCATTTATGTTTCATATGTACATTATACACATAGCCTGAAGGTAATTTTATAAAATGTTTTTAATAATTTTGTGCTTGTAACAGAGTTTGTGTACATTGAACATTGTGTCACTGTCTCAGCCACCCATGTGGACAATCTGGTTGTTTGACATCACCATTCCTGACTCTGAACTTAACATTACTGATAAACAATCATATTCTTACATTTATTCACACATAAGTGTTCAACAGTGTAAAAATGTGACACACCATTAATACAGTGAAAAAATAAGGTGTTCAGATTAACTAAGCCACACATTAGCATCACCTGAATACCTGTATTGGCTGTTAAAAACAGCAATAAGAAATGACAGGCTTTCAGTCACCACTTACAATGTTTTGATTAAAAGATTGTCATATGCTGTCTTTTATTTTTTTAGGTGAAAAGAAACATCAGAAGCAGCTGAGGGACCAGAAAGTGGTTCCTCTAGGGATGAGACATTCTGCTAGGTGGCAGAATCATCTGCCTCATTATCAATGGTTTTTATTTTAGAAGTCTCTCTTTGATTCTATAAACTGACATGATTTCTTGTTCTCTTATGAATGCACATTGCTTTAGTCCTGTAATATGCCCATCACACATTTTCACCATGTCATATATAGGCACTTTTTCTGCTGTGTTAACAGTGTCATTTTCGTTGTCACTATTATCACAATCACTTTTATTCAGAACCATTTTGGATATTTTGGAACCATCGGCTATTTCCACTTGTGGCATAGTGTCAGTACTCAAAAAGTTTCAAATTTTGGAGCATTTGAAATTTTGGATTTTCAGATTAGGGATGATCAACCTGTGTATGTCTTTAGCTCAGGCAGGTTATTAAAAAAAATAAAAACCATTTTAAGATACGAAAAAAAAATCCACTTGTTTTAGAGCCTGTTATTGGTATTAAAAGATGACCTCTTAATTAGAAAGGATTTTACAAGCTCTTATTTATCAAATGGGGTATTTGTATGCAGAACTTCATATAAGAAACTCCCTTGGAATTTTTCGATGTGATCATTTTCAGATACAGATCTCTTAATGGAATGTGTTAATTGTCGTAACAATAATACTACTACTGGCAACTAATATTTTGGTCAGCCAGACATTTTGCTCGGTTACATGTAAAATGTATCTTGATCTCTGCAGCAGCCATATTAGTTAGCTGCCATTATTAATTAATTTTTTACCTGGAGAAACTGAGGCACAGAGAGGTTAAGCAATTTGTCCAAGTTCACTTAGGGCCAGGATTTAGACCCAGACAGACTTATTCCTGTGTCCCACTCTTAACTACCACACTCTTTTGCCAGTTAGGATTTTAAAGTAGAGCCAAGCACAGTTTGTAGATAGCTGATTCCTTACCTAGGACTCAGAAGTTTCTAGATCTTACAGGTCAGCTAATTGTAAATGAAGCAAAAAAGCAGGTGGGAGATTCTAGGCCAGGCGTGGTGGTTCATACCTGTTATCCTAGCACTCTGGGAGGCCGAGGCGGGAGGATCGCTTGAGGTTAGCAAGCAGTTCAAGACCAGCCTGAGCAAGAGTGACACCCCTGTCTCTACTAAAAATAGAAAAAATTAGCTGGGAGTAGTGGCGTGTGCCTGTAATCCCAGCTACTCGGGAGGCTGAGGCAAGAAGATGGCTTGAGCCCAGGAGTTTGAGGTTGCTGCGAGCTAGGCTGATGCCACGGCACTCTAGCCCAGGTGACAGAGTGAGACTCTGTCTCAAAAAAAAAAAAAAAAAAGATTCTAATGGACAATGTTGACTTTTCAGATAATAGGAAGGATATGTGTCATTAATACATCCTAGTGCTAACCTTAGGATTCTAACAAGGGCCCTGCAGACTGCCTCAGATGATCCGTAAAAAGGTAGACTCCCTTTCTGTCAAGTGGCCCAAAGGACATACACCTGGTTGGTTATGAGTATGCATTCAAAGGGAAGAAAAATAGAGTCTGGCCCAGTGGGCTTCTCAACCAGTAAAAGTAATCTTGCCATGTTCAGTCATTAAGTTGATCTAATAGAAGGATATTAAATGGAACAATGAAAATTTTGTGTAGAATATAATGTACCTTATCCAGATGTGGTGGCACTTGCCTGTAGTCCCAGCTTCTCAGGAGGCTGAGGCAGGAGGATTGCTTGAGCCCAGGACTTTGAGTCCAGCCTGGGCAACGTAAACAAGACCCCGTCTCTAAAAAAAAAAAAAAAGAGAAGAGAGAAAAGAAAGAAAGAAACGTGAAAGGATTGAAAGAAAGAGGTTTAAAAAAAAAGATAATGTGCTTAAAGGGAAGAGGTTAAGGTGAGTGATAGGAGGGAAGGGCCCTGTAAAGCCACCCTAGCGGATATTACTTCCAAAGCCAGAAAGGGGACAGAAATGGAGAAGCAAAGAGGCCAGATGGGAGTGTGTTGTACACATACGTCCTTTGAATGAGGACACTGCTTGGCTCCAGCTGGTTTTGGCAGTGAGAGAAGGTGGGCCCAGTATTGCTGTGTGTTCCGGTTCTTACAGAAAAGCTATAAATCCAGATTTTCTTGTAAAACATCCTCATTTTGTTCACCTATCTTCTCTGAGCTTCAGTGAAAGGGAGTGATCTCTCCCAAGCTCATAGGATTGTTGTGAAGATTGAAAGGCTTAGGTATTTCAGGCATCCACCAGAGGGCTTAGCACTCTCCCTGCAGTCCAGGGTTGGGTAAGCATGTCTATTAGAAGACCTCAGTGCCCAAGAATAGAGGCTCTGGAAAAGAGTGAGCGCATCTGTTTTCAGTGGAGAATGGGGAGGGCTGGCCTATGTCACTACTTCTATATATTGTGGGAAGCTCCCAACCCATCTTCCCACAACCTAGTTTCCCTTCTTACATCCCCCACTTCGGGGTCAATGCCCTCAAGCTCAACGAATTGGAATCCTCTGCCCACAGTATGTGTCCTTTCCGGTATCTGCTGTGTGAGTCCCTCCCGGTTGTCTGATTCTAAAACAGTCCTTCTTTGTGATCCCCCTACTGAGCTTAATGGGTGCTACTCAGTATAAGAGATGATCTAAATTGGCAGAGTTTTCCTGTAAAAGGCAAAGTGATATTTTATGCTTTGCTGATCTTACAGTCTCAGTTGCAGCAACTCAGTTCTGCCCATTGTATCTCAAAAATAACCATAGACAATCTGTAAACAAATGGGCACCGATGTGTTCCAATAAAACTTTCTTTACAAAACCAGGGAGTGGAAGCCTGCAGACTATAGTTTACCAATTGCTGGTTTAAATTTGTTTTTTGTACTGATTGCTCTCTTAGGCTGGATTTTGAGCCTGGAACCATGACTGTGCTTCACTGCAGTATCCCCCATGCTTCATGAAGTACCTTGCACAGAGTAGGTAGCCAATAAGCATTTGTTGTGCAAATGAAGGTCCAGCTGGTTCTGGAGGCTTCTCTTACTCTGCCCAGCTTGAGGAGACCTCTCCCTCCTCCCTGCACCCCCAGCTCTCTGTCACCAACCAGAGTTTAAATCCTTTTTTTATTTATTTGTATTATAATGACCACCTGTGGTCCCACTGCCCAGCCTAAGAGCTAGAACATCAGCAATAACCTTCGAATTTCTACTTAAGATTCCCTGCTTTTAGGCCGGCGCGGTGGCTCACGCCTGTAATCCTAGCATTCTGGGAGGCCGAGGCGAGTGGATCCTTTGAGCTCAGGAGTTCAAGACCAGCCTGAGCAAGCGCGAGAACCCATCTCTACTAAAAAAATAGAAAGAAATTATCTAGACAACTAAAAATATATATAAAAAAAAAAAATTAGCCAGGCATGGTGGTGCATGCCTGTAGTCCCAGCTACTCTGGAGGCTGAGGCAGTAGGATCCCTTGAGCCCAGGAGTATGAGGTTGCTGTGAGCTAGGCTAACGCCACGGCACTCACTCTAGCCAGGGCAACAGAGTGAGACTCTGTCTCAAAAAAAAAAAAAAAAATACAAAGAAATTAGTTGGACAACTAAAAATATATAGAAAAAATTAGCCAGGCATGGTGGTGCATGTCTGTAGTCCCAGCTACTCAGGAGGCTGAGGCAGTAAGATCGCTTGAGCCCAGGAGTTGGAGGTTGCTGTGAGCGAGGCTGATACCATGGCACTGTAGTCCCGGCAACAAAGCGAGACCCTGTCTCAAAAAAAAAAAAAAAAGATTCCCTGCTTTTTTGAATAGTTTTGCCAAATAGATATGTATTCCTAAACAGTATATTGTTTAGTTTTAGTTGTTTTAGAGCTTTGTGAAAAGTAAATATACTATATATGGTCTTTATAAGTTACTTTTTAATGCAAGATTATAATATAATATAAATATAAATGTAAATGTAAATTCATCTATGTTGATGTGGGTAGTTGTGGTTCTTTGCATTTTCACTGTTGTCTAATATGCCTCTTAGGGAATGTACTAGAATTTATGCAGTCTATCAGTGAACATTTGCATTAGTCCCAGTTTTTTGCTGTTATGAACAATGCTACAAAGAACATATCTTGTTCATGTTTCTCAGAATTCATACTGAGGAACTGCTAAGTCTAGGCACTCTGACTCCATCATAAAACTAACTGGGTCTATCCAGAACTTAATCATACAGGACTGAGCTTCCAAGGACAGTGATCCAGGGTGAATTGGCCAATTCATTGCCAGGATCTGCTAGGCCCTGCAGCTGCCAAGCCTCTTGTTTCTTACCAGTACCTCCGTCTCTTCCCTAGATTCAACTGGCATGCTGGGCCGCATCGTCTTTGCCTGGTGGAAGGGGTGAGTTTGTCTTCCTAGTCAACAGACTTCTGGCAACTCTCCCCAGTGATAATAGTAATGATAGTGATAGTATTAGCCATTAACTGTGCTTGTGAGGGTTCAGTGAGATAATCTATGCAAAGTGCTTAGCACGTTGCATGGTACATAATAAGTGCTCCGTAAACACTAGCTACCCTTAACAGCTCTAACTATGCCACATAAGCACTCTGTATATTGTCTCTAATCCTTATAAGAACTTTGTAGGATAGGACTGAGTGTATACATTTTACAGACGTGAAACATACCTAGAAGAGGGAAGTTACTTGCCCAAGCCATACAACTTTTAACTAATGAGATGGGATTTGAACCTGAAGCCTGTATTTTTTGCACGGTGTCAGGATGGTTCATTGGGCAGCACCCTAGACCAGGCCCATGTGTTCAGGAGCTCCCCATGTGTGTCTGATACGCCACCCAGGAATGTTCTCTTTCCCTCCAGGAGATTTCAAATTAAGGCTCAAGCCTAATGTTGCAAATTCTGAGCTGTGCTGGAGGCTGCAATATCTCCTGCCACTAGGATCTTAGAGAAGTGGTCCCCAGGTGTTTGTGCACAGGCTAGGGAGTCACTACCTGACAAAGAGGGGCAGATGAGGTAGTCATTCACAATGTTGTATAACAGAAATATCCTAGGCCTACATGTTGAAGCCTAGCCCTTTCTCCTGGCCTTTTCCTCCTGCTCTCCATGTGATCTAAGGGAACCATATCCCCTGTCTGGGCTAGTTATCTGTAACATGAGAGGTTACACTTAACTTAGTGTTTACCAGTCCAAAATGTATAGACTTCTTGCCGGGTGCCCTCAGTGAAGCAAGAAAAAGAGAGGAGAGGCAGAGAAACCCAGGAATAGTCTCTCTAAAAAAATGGCCAAAGGTTGGGAAGCAGCTATAAGACAGTCAGGTTTTTTCCCTGGTAAGTCATGGTTAATAAGGGGGAAACACCAGGTGATCACTGAAGGTCCTCTCAGTTAATGGTGGCATTTCAAGTTGCAGTGACAGGCTATGGGGACAGATGTCTGCGTGGAGTATGAGTTTTCCTGAGCCCTTCAGACCTTACCATGGCCTAAGACTCCCCACACTGCCCATAGGACATGTTTTCTCCCTAAATCCAAATGGCAACAACCTCTCCTCCCCTACAGGAGCAAACTGGACTGTAATGCCAAGCAGTGGAGGTAAGAAGGGGCTGGGACAGGGGTAGGAGAGTCTTCTATTATGAAGGTCGCTTAGCTCTGACCTCTAACTTCTGATCCCACCCCCAGGCTTTTTGCTGACATCCTCAATGATGTAGCCATGTTCCTCGAGATTATGGCTCCCATATACCCAATCTGTTTCACCATGACTGTGTGCACCAGCAACCTGGCCAAGGTACCCACCTCTGGGGCACCCCTATGCCCAAGCCTTGGTAGTGTTGTGTGTGGGCTCTCTTGGGCTCTGTGCTTCTAGGAGAGTGAGGAAGTTCAGATGTTTCTACTCGGACCCAACCATATTTGATCCTCCTCCAGCCAGGCAGCCTCTTGTGCTTCAGTCAGCCTAAAGCAGGCTAGAATCACAGGACTGGTGAGGGAACTCTAAGCCGAGAAGTAGAAGGAGTGGTTTAATGTCAAAATTCTTCCAGTAAAATATTTATCGAGTGCCTACCACATGCTCAGCACAGAACGTGGCCCTCCCATCTTTGAAAGTAAGCCACTTATAATTACAGAAATATTTACGGAATGATAGTACAGGTATTCCATATGAGAAATGTAGGGGGCTGCGAGAGGGATCAGCAGGGAACCCAGCATGGTCAGAAGATGCAGGAAGGCCTCCCTTGGAGCTGGGTCCTGAAGATTGAGCTGAAGGTGCAGAGTGGGTGTTCTGGGCAGAAGAAACAGTATGGGTTAAAGTCCTAAGGCAAGACAGCACGGACCAGGCAGTGAGGCCGGAGGAGTAAGTGGGGCAAATGCAGGCTCTCCTTCTGTGCCAGGCTGCCCACCCTCGCACCTCCTGCAGGTTGGCCTTGTTCAGACACTGAGGCCTAGCAAGGATCAGTAAAGAACGTAGCCTGTCCTCACTAGAGTCAAGTACCTGGCACAGAGTAAAGACCCAAGAAGACAAGTAAGACCCACATCAAGGGCCCAGCTATCTGTTTAAAATCACTTTAGGGTAGTGTTTCTCTACAAAGCACTACTGGCATTTTGGGTGGAACAGTTCTTTGTGGTGGAGGACATTTAGCTTCCCTGGCGAAGGCACTAAATGCTATGAGCACCCCTACTCACCCACCCCCAGGGTAGAAAACCCCAGAGAAAACATGGCTGTAGCTGTAGACTAAGGTTTGGGACCTCTGACATGTGCTTTAAATTCTATACTAAACTCTACTTTTGGGGCCTCCATCTGTCCATGTGTCAAATAAGGGAATAGCACAGGGCCATGAACTTACCCCCTTAAAACCCCTCTCTAGAGTTCCTGTCTCAGTAACTAGCACGTCCATCCCCCAGCTATACCAAGAGAAGCCTGGATGTCATCCATGCCTTCTCATCCCCCTTCAGCTGTCACTCTCAGCTAAACCTCCACTCAGTTCTATTATTTTTCCCTCCTAGATCTTTGTAGTTCATTCACTCCTCCATCTCCCCATCACCACCATCTCATTGCTGGAGAAGCACAGTTACTTCCTAGGTAGTCTCCCTGCTTCTACTCTCACCCCTGTTCTCAGAGCAGCCCAATAATCTTGCAAAGTGGAAATCAAATCAGGTCACTTCCCTGCCCCATAGCTCTTAGGATAAAGACCTTAGCAAGGTGCCACGTGGTCAGGTCCACATTTTGTACCACATTCCTCTTGCCTTTGAACAAACTATTTCCTCTGCCTGTATAATAACTTGTTTGTTTACTATCTATTGACCTATAAGCTTCATGAGGGCAGGGCCTGTGTCCGACTTGTATAATAGCACCTAAATCTGTGACTGGCATCTGAAAGAACCTTGATAAATACGGAATGAATGAGGGTGATCAGTGACCCTCATCGAAGAGCTTTATCACCTGAGATCTCAGAGGGAGAGATCCAGGTTCCCTAGGAGGTCGAGGCCACCAATGTCACTCTTTAACTGGCCTGGAAGGCTGGATAGGCCTTCACTGCAGCAGGAAGAGAGTACAGGAACTGCAGGCAGAATGTAAACATTAAGTTGGAAGGCAGACTGGGCCCGGGAGCTCAGCAAGGGAGAGGGTGTAGCCAGAGTAGGAGTAGAAGGGTCAGGAAGCTGTGAGCTAAGAATGGTCTTTGGGCCTCCACCTTGGGGAAGGACATTGAGTTTCTGTGGGGCCACATCCCCAGGGTGATAGTGGCAAGCAGGACTTTAGTTTTCTCCTGGAACAAGATGGGGGAGGAGGGCCTAAGGGAAGTGCAAGGTAAGAACTAGCTAGCAAGGGTAGCATTCAGGGTCTTACTGGGGGTCACCAGGCCTCCTGGACTGAGCGCCTGTGTTTCCGCAGCACACAGCTGCTCTGACCTTCACTCTTCCCTTTCCCGACCCAGTGCATTGTGAGTGTGGCCGGCGGGGCCACTCGAGCTGCCCTGACCATGCACCAGGCCCGGAGA
Organism: Propithecus coquereli; assembly: GCF_000956105.1. Lineage (NCBI taxonomy): Eukaryota > Metazoa > Chordata > Mammalia > Primates > Indriidae > Propithecus > Propithecus coquereli. The sequence continues at coordinate 7,706,107 of NW_012139414.1, forward strand.
AACAACATGGCCGATGTGTCAGCCAAGGACAGCAGCCAGGTGAGGAGCCAGGGTTGCAGGGATGGTGTGGGGGAGAGGGAGGGGCCAGGTCACAGTTTAGGAATATGGAGAGAAGCACCTGAGTGTCCCGGGGGGCTAGGGGGCACACAGGAAGAAATACAGGTGCTCCCTGCTGACTTTCAGGACACGTAGTCAGGTATGAGGGCACAGGCTCTGGCGACAACACGTCCAAACTGATCCTCTCAGGTCCTGCCCACTGCCTGTGAGGCTGAGAGTAAGCCCTCACCCTTGCCCTCTGTGCGCCACAGCCCCACCCTGGGAGTGGGGTGTCCTGATCACGTGAGGCCCCACATGTGAAGGCGCTTGGCGAGTCAAAAGGTGCTCAGCATCTGGATTGCTAAGGTCACTGGCTCAGCCCCTCCACTTGCCCAGAGGATCCTGGAGGCAGGGTAGGGACACCCCTGAGACTGAACCCTGCGTGTATTAGATCCCCTGAACCCCTGTGTTGAGTGCTTGTGTGCATTGCTTCATTTAACTGTCACACTAATCCTGTGAGGTAGATGCTGTTGTTATTCTGTTTCACAGATGAGGAAAGTGAGGCGCAGGGAAGTCCCAGAAGTGAGAGATGGTTTTCTTTGACACTGAAGAAATTTAGAAACCTCTGTTGTATCCAGTCCTGTTTTCTGGCACAGAGAGGACCTGAGGCTAGAGAGTTCTTTTTACCTAGCCCTTCTGGCAAGGGGGTGGGCTGTGAGAGTAAAGGCTGTGGGTGTGGCAGTAAACTGAGGATCAGGGACCTTGGGAGTTCAGGAGCAAAGGGTCCTCCACTCTCGCGGGTGGGAACAGTCATTTCCTGCAGCCACACTGAGTGGCAACAAAGCGCCATCAGCAGAAAGCAGGGGCCTGCTGCAGGACTGAGCACATGTCCCAGGCTGTCCCTATGATGTCTACTGCCTCGTAGACTGAAGAAGCCCTGGGGCCTTGGGAAAAACGGCTTGGGGGTAGGGGAGGGTTGGGGGCCAGCAAGAGAGCAGGTGAGAAGGAGCACGCATAAACCTGGGAGACCCTAAAGTGAAGGGCCTGGGTTGTACTTGTTTTCCCTGGGACCCCAGTAGTCGGGTGCCAATCCAGACAACTCCTTCCTCGTGATGAGTTAGGGGCAGGCGACCTGGGATCTTTTCACCTAGAGTGACTTCAGTCTGGCCTTCAGAGGGTTCTAATAACATCGATTCCTAAGGGAAGAGGTTCGGATCTTGTTCCTTTTCTTCCTGTGTGGTTCCTTGATCCCTTTGAAATTTGTCTGCCAGTTACTGCATACTAAGGGGTTTGGTAGGGATCAGCCTTCTTAAACCGCTAAATAAAAGTGGTTCCCCACACTGAAGAACTACTCACAGAGTAGTGAGTACCTGAGTGTGGGGCTACCCCGATGACTCTTGCAGAACAAAAGCATGTCCAAAGTGTGTTCCGATGGCGTTGTGTCTACCTGGGCAGAGAAGCAGCTGGCTCCTTATAAATGGTAGCTCACTCACCAAAATCATTAAATATTTACCTGGCACTCCTGTACCCAGTCATCCATTCTTCCCATATTTAACTGTAAATATTTAAGTAGGGAGCCCTGGAAGGTTCTGGAGCAGGGAAGAATGTGGTGAAAAGTACTCAAGGTTAGTCAGTCTGGCCTGGAGGAAAGCCCTCCAACTCTCAGCCCCGCTGCCATTTTTCAGGAGACACTGGTGAACCTGGCAGGGCTCCTGGTCAGCCTCCTGATGCTTCCTCTGGTGTCGGGTTGCCCCAGGTAAGCTGGGAGCAGGGTGGGAAGGAGACCCGCAGCTGGGCCTCTGCCCCCATCGGCTGCCTCATTCTCTCACCCTAGCTTCAGCCTTGGATGTTTCTTCTTCCTCACTGCCCTCCATATCTATGCCAACTACCGGGCAGTCCGAGCCCTTGTCATGGAAACCTTAAACGAAGGCCGGCTCCGGCTAGTCCTGAAGCACTTCCTTCAGAGGGGAGAAGTACTCGACCCCACCTCAGCCAATCAGATGGAACCGCTGTGGACAGGTGACCCAACCCCTTGGGCTCAAGTCCTGTGTCTCCCTCCCAGCCCCTCCCACTGGCTTGGCATGCTGACTCCAGCTTCCCACAGGTTTCTGGCCATCCCTGTCTCTATCCCTGGGGGTCCCCCTACACCGCCTGATCTCCAGGTGAGTGGCACAGTGTCTCCCTCCCATCATTTTTGCCACCCACACTCCCCACGCATGCTCCTTATTCCGGTTACACACTGGCCTTCCCCGATAATGTCCCACCTCTCTGTTCTAGGTTCTTCATTTCTACTAACAGACTTGGGGGTCAGTGTGGGTCTGGGAGAGAGAAAGGGGTACATGGCATAAAGTAGATATAAGGGATATGTTTGTTGGATGAAGGAAGGATGGGTGGGTGGGAGAATGGGTGACCGGATACAGGAAGAAAGGAAGGATGGGTGTGGGGTGCGTGGGTAGTGGCTGAGGGGGAGATAAGTGAGCAACATACAGATAAAGTATGGACAGTCATGGCTAACAGTTCGGTGGCTGTTCAGTTGACGGGATGAGTACCCCTGCCTTTGCTTTTCCCCTCCCCCACTGCACTCTCTTCTCTCCCCCAGCGTCTTTGAGCTGCAGCAGCTGGTTGAGGGGCACCAAGAACCTTACCTCCTTTGCTGGGACCAGTCACGAAGTGAGTGTGCCTCATTCCCCCAGCCTAAGACTCATCCTCCTGAGATCAGCCTCTCATTCCTCCAATCAGAGCCCCAAGCCCTGGGCATTGTGGAGGCTGCTAGTTATTCTGGAGTTTAGACTAAGACTTTGATGCATTCAAATTATAGCTGCATGTCCCAATGAAATTCACTTTACCCCTCTGTAAAATGAAGCTAACAATACCTGCCTTATTACCTGTAGTGTTTTTATGAGGATCAAATAAGGTGATTATGCAAAAGCACTTTGTACATTGTGGCACACTTCCTCAAATAAGGAAGTGACTTTTGGCTCTCCCTGGGGCACCACTCTTCTCTCCCATTCTGGGTCACCTCTTGGGTAAACAAGCCCATGATTTTATTGGTCTGCTGGTCACATGTTAAAAGGTGGTTATTCTTACTAGCCATTAAAGAAATGCAAAATAAAACCATCTCTGTGAGCTGCTGAGGTGGGTTTATTTTGAAATTGTATTTGGAAATTGGGCATTTCAGTTTGACCAGAGCAATGGGGAGCAACAGGAGATGAAGTTGAAAGGAAAGGGTGAGGAAGACAGCCTTCCATGCCAGGCTAAGGCCTCTGGGGACAGACAGGTGAAGCAGGGTGATAGGATTGAGGGTGTTGGGGGACGTGGCCCTTCCCTGATACCAGTATGTCTCTGGGTCTCTCTAGACCGCGTACAGGTAGTTCTGAGCCAGATGGCGGGCCCTGAGACCATCCTAAGGGCCGCCACACATGGGCTGGTGCTTGGAGCCCTGCAGGGAGACGGACCCCTTCCAGGAGAGCTGGAGGAACTGAGGAACCAGGTGCGAGCAGGTAAGAAAAGGCCTCATGATCTAGACTGCTGATGACACAGTGCAGAAGTGGAGAGAGGACAGGAAAGCTCGTTCTGCATTCCACCCCAGGTCCTGAGAAAGATAGCTGGGTCATCGTCAAGGAGATACACCAAGTGCTGGATAAGCTTTTCCCAAAGTTCTTGAAAGGTAACATCCTTCAGCCCCATGGCTCCTTGGTCCCTGAAGCCTTCTCCCTGGGGACCCTGCCTATTCCTACCTCCACCCTCCCACCTGGAAGATAAAAGACTTGGGTTCTCTCTGTGATCTTGACTCTGGGACTCAGTTTCACTGTCTGTAGGATGGAGAGGTTAGGATGGTCTCTGAAGCTGTGTCAATGTCTACAGTCTGTATAATCCTAGTTGGCATTTAGGAAACATTTGGGGGGATCAAGGGAGGTGGGGCTGACATTTACTGGTGATGACCTTTATTTAGCACCTATTCCATTCCAGCCCTTTTTATGTGCTATCTCAATGAATTCTTGCTGCAACCAGATGAGGTTTTAGCCTCATTTTAGGCCAGACATCGCCCAGGCAAGGAGAGCTAAAGTAGTGCACAAAGTCTGCTCCCGGCTGTGCCTCTCCTTCCCCCTCTCCCCAGGGTCAGCCTGGAATCTCTTACCCAGCATTCCCGGCAGCACCCCATGATCTCTCCCTAGGACTACAAGATGCTGGCTGGCAGACCGAGAAGCACCAGCTAGAGGTGGATGAATGGAGGGCCACGTGGCCCCTGTCTCCAGAAAAGAAGGTCTTGTGAGCAGCCCAGGTGGAGGCCCAGGGCTCAGGACAGGAGCCTGGAGCAAGGACACTTTGACCACAGCAGGCCGTGGGAAAGGCAGCTTTATTTTTGCTTAGGGGAGCTGCTATGGCAGATTGGCCAAGCCCTCATGGGAAGTGACTGCCAGTCAGATGGACTGAGCCCCAGGCGGAGATAGACAGAGAAAATGAGAACCAGGATCTTCCCACCCCACTCCTGCCCTTTCCCCTTTTCTGGGGACCACTGAGGGCCACCCACTCCCACTTATTGTGAGGGTGGGCCCTGCCCTTGCTGTGGTTTATGTTGTCCAACACAGTTGGCCTTAGGCATAGAAGCCCCAGAGGAACACCGCCACGGTCATCATGAGCAGGGCATTGAGGTTGACCACACGGGCCCAGCGCGGGTCCTCGCTGATATCCTCCAGCCGCCTGGCTGCTGTAGCCACCTCCTCCTGGGTAGGGGGTGGAGGACCACCTGCCCCACCCCTGCTCATTCCACAGAACCAGAGCAGACACTGGCGGAATAGGCTTGGTGATGGGGACTGTGACTCTGGGAGAAATTGAGGCTCCACAGTTAGTTTGCAGGAACTTGGCTGCCCCGTCCCCCCGGCCCTCGTCCTCAGACAGTGCCTTACCCTCCATCTCTACTGCGTGCTCTGGGCTCCCATTCTGTACGGGGAGCGAGGAGCCTTGCAGCTCATCAGCATCCAGGTCCTCTCGTTCCTCCTTGCTGTTCCGGAGACTGAAAACCAGGCGGTGGAGCTGGGGAGTGACGGGAGCAGGGACCAAGTGGGCCTTCTGTCCCCTCACACCAAGCTCTAAAGTATCCTGTCCACACTGGCCCACCAGCCCTTTCCCTACCTTCCTTTACCTCACTCTGTCCAGTCTGCACACCTAGCAGGAGGCTCAGCTCTCGAAACTCCACCTTCCTTAGCTGCCCCTTGCCCTCAGGCCAAACCCCAAGCCCCTCAGCTTGGAGTTCAAAGCCATTGGCCCTGCTCCCCCTGCCTTTCTCACCTCAAGTCTCCTGTCTACACCCAGACTGTGGTACTTTAGACTCTGGTCTTAACAGTCCTGCCAACACAATGTTCCTTCCTGTGGGTATTTGCTCACAGTTTCCTCCTACTGCTTTGGAATCCTGTCCGTCCTTCCAGGCCCAGGTCTTTTGCAGGCACCCACCCCACCACCATAAGCCCTGCCCCAGAGTAGCATGAAACCAAACCTGTTTAGGGGGCTTTCAAGATGGTACTTTGTCCCTCTCAGCCACTAGTCAGATCCTGTGTTTTGAATCCCAAAGGCCATGCCAAGGATGGGCTTTGGTGGGCTTTAATTGCCAACTCACCAAAATCTTTAAGCCACCTCTCGCCAGACCACTTCAAATAAATGGTATTTAAATTCAAATGTGCTTGGCCTGCAAATGCAGCTTCCAACTAAACTGCCAGCCTGCTCCCCACAACCCTCCGTATAGAGAAATGCAGGTCCTCCTCACTGGGTGTTCGCGGAAGCAGACCGGCAGGGAGGGTGGAGATGGCCGCTCCAGCCCACACAGTGCATGTTAGGGCACTCAGCCCATCCAGAAGCCGGCACTTACATGCTTTCGAGGGATGGGTGCAGTGCACAGTGAGACTATGAGAATGAGGAGGCCGGAACAGAGGAAGAGTACGATGGCAAAGTAGAGGTAGTGCACGCCACAGAGCAGCGCTGGGCACGCCGAGGGCTGCACACAGCTGCCGGTGCCAATGGAGAATTCAGGAATAAGGCGTGCCAGGCCCATCAGCAGGCCCCCAATCAGTCCCCAGAAGGCACCCTGTGAGGGAGACAAGGTCAGCAAGCACAGGATGTCCAAGCCCTGCCCCAAGTTTACAACGTGCTCGCACCACTCACCTTCTCGTTGACGCGGGGCACAAAGAGCGCCAGCAGGAAGACAGCAAACACGGGGGGTGCCAAGTAGCTGGAAACTGACTGGATATAATCGAAGAGCTGCCCACCCTGTGCGGCCTGCACCACGGGTAGCCAGGCCACTGACACGGCCACGATGAACACCACCCAGAGCCTGCAGTTGGAGGTCATCAGGAGATCCTACCCAGGACCCTCCTCTCCCCAGAACCCTGCAGCTGCTCCACGCCCCCACCGTGGGCTGATTCGTGGAACAGGAGATGGGGAGGAGGGGGCAACCCAGGCTGCACCTTCCTACTAGCAGCAGTTCCCGGTCGCCTGCACGAGGCCGCAGGCGTGTGTAGATGTCCATGGTGAAAAGCGTGCTGCTGCTGGTAAAGATCGAGGCCAGTGAGGACATGAGCGCTGCCAGCATGACGGCCAGCATGAGTCCGCGCAGACCTGCAGGCCAACAGGAGCTGTGTGGTTGGAGTCACCAGAGTGTCCTGAGCGGTGTGGGCTTGGCAAGGGGTGACCCCTCCCAGCAGCAGTGGCCACAGCGCCCCTGCACCTGTGAGCAAAGGGCAACCCAGGTGCCTGCCCTCACCGTTGGGCATGAGCTTCACGACTAGCCGCGGGTAGGCGATGTTGGAGCAGCCCACCTCAGTGCCACACACACGCTTACACACCTCAGGCACCACACACGCCACTTCGTCTGCAAGAAAGAGGCCACGGTCTGGGAACTAGAATCCCTGAAGTGGGGACTGGGAATCCTAGCAGAGGAGAGATGGGACCCCTTGTGGGAGGCAGGAGTAGGCGGCCAGATCAGCAAGTCTTGGGAGGATAATGGAAATGGAAGATGGGCCCCTGGATCTTTGCACAAGAAAGGGGCTGGATGGACATAGGACCCTGGGGCTGGGCGGGGGTGCAGACGTTACCCGGGTAAAGAATGCGGCTGATCATGCCTGGCATGACCATGAGGAACATGGGCATCAGCTTCAGATAGCCGCACAAGATGCAGCCCGCCTTGATGTGAGTCAGGCTCTTCCCGGCCAGGCAGCGCTGCACTATGACCTACAAAGAGGGGCGTTCGGCTACCTGCGTACAGTCCCGGTACTCCAACCCCTCAGGCCTTGCCTCAGCCCGCCGCACCCCCACCTTCCACGCTAACTTGTGCCCGCCTCTGGCTCAGTGGTGCCCCCAATTCAACTGCATTCTCAGACCTTGCCACTGGAGTGCGCCCCATCGAGTTTAGCTCCAGCCTGGCCGGGTTCCGCCCCTCGGACCACACCTTCGACCTAGCCCCAGCCGGTGGGTTCGGGCTCCACCCCCAGCTCCGCCCACAGCGGTTACGGTTCTGCCCCAGCCACGCTCCGGACTGGAGCCCTGACCCCGCACCTGGTCGCTGCACCAGTACCAGCCCGAGACGATGGTAAGCCCTAGGATCACTGCGGGCCACGGCAGGTCCCCCGTCACAGGGTCCCGAAGCAGGTGGTAGGAGTCGGGCCGGGGTCGATAGCAGGAGCTGGAGATGTTGCCCACGGCCGGATCCTCGGACACCGTCAGCGAAGTCATTGCCCCCAGGTATTTGTGGAAGAGACCCGAATACCCGCCCACCTCGTGGAAGGCTGAGCGGGCAAGGCCGTCAGGGGACCTGGCACCAGGACCAAGGCCCTCCTTGGGACCCTCATGCCAGAGACAAGCGATGTCCCTGCTCCCATGCTGTGAGCTCGGACGCCCGTGACCTCCGCGCCCCTCCCCCATTGGCTGAACCCCATACCGTAACCCATGAGGATGAAGGACCCCCCGAGAATGACGAAGGTCTGCACGGTATCTGTGTACATCAGCGCTGCCAGCCCTCCTGCAACGGGCCTGGGTCAGTGGGGACAGCCCAGCTCGTGATCTCACAGACAGGCTAGCCCTAGCACATATGGTGTCTTTGTGAGGTCTGTGTAGTAAGGGGGTGATTCTCAAGGTTCCATTCTCAGCTCCATCCCTTCTCCGGAGGGGCCCCTCAAGCCAGCTTGGGCACCAGCTCCGCCTACTGTGGTCCCCATCCAACCTCAGGTGCCACCCTGGGACCCTCTGAACTCTACAGGAATTGGCCAGAGATCTTGGAAACTGGTTAAGTCCACTTTCCTGCGTGTTCAAGGAGGGCAAGAGCTGCTAAATTGTCTTTTACCCCCAGTCCCCCTCAGGCCCAGCATGGGTTCTCAGCTCTGAACTTGCAGTGCAAATCCAGCGGAAAGTAGGGAGCGAGGAAGTTTGCTTTCCAAAGATTTAGTTCCTTCTCCTGCTTGGACCACATCACATGTTCAAACCTCTGCTCCCTGCTTTCCTCTGGTAGCTCCTCTAAACCCTGCCCACAGCTCCCAGCACATTTCCCAGGCCGGCTTCCTTCCCTAACCTAAGCCCCGTCAGCACCTGTGACAGTGTAAATCATGGTGATGACCAGGAGCGCGATGACAGAGGCGTAGATGTTCCAGCCCAGAGCCTGCTGAATGAATACTGCCCCAGAGAACATGTCCACCTTGGGGGAAGGAGCAAGTGCGAAGGTCAGGACCAAGGGGTCAGGGCAGCGACCCAGGCTCCCCTCCTACCCAGACCATGACCCTGCTGGCCAAACCTCAAAAGTTCCCTTATCTTTCGATGGCCTGAACTTCCCGGGCCCCACGCACTGTGACTGCGGCCCCAGAGACCTATTCCTTCCTGGCCCTGCCTCCACGATTCTTACAGCGATTTCTCTTGGTCCCACACCCTCCAGGGCTCTCTAGAGCCTTCCGCTCGGTGGCTCTGCCCTTCGAGGGCACATCCCGCCCGCAGCACATGCTCACCGAGATCTTGGTGAAGATGTACAGAAAAAGCGAAAGCATAGACAAGTAGAGGCGGATACGATGGCCGCCAAAGCGTTTGCGCAGGTACTGCGGCATTGTAATGACACCTGCCGTCAAGTACACCGGGGCAAAGAGCCAGCCGAGTAGCAGCACCACGAACAGCGCCTGTGGGTACAGCAAGACAGTTGAGGGTGACCCCATGTCTGAGATTTTGCCACGAGTCTGCCTTCACCCCTGAAGGATCTGAGAGACCTTCTCTTCATGAATATCCCACTCCAAGGCGAGTGGCCCTGGGAAGGGTTGCACCTGTGGCCCAACTGCAGTCAGTGGCCCTGGGCATTAAGGAATGCACCCTCCTGTGCACTTAACTGGAGCCCTCCTTCCCTCCCCAGACCATCACCCCTGGCCAGTCCCTCCCAAGATGGCCCCTATGTCCCCCCACCCCCTCTCTAGCATACGAACCCAAGCACAGACTCTTCAGACTGACCCCAGCCTCTGCCAGGCAGTGCCAGGCAGTGCTGTCTCCCCTCTCTTCTCCACCCAACCCAAACCTTTTGTCCCTCAAGGCTCAGCTTAGAGGCCTCCTCCTTCAGGAAGCCTGAGCTCAAAGCTCTGATCTCCCCAACCCTCCAAGGTAAGCCTCAGTCCCAGAGCTTTGTCTCTTCTTCTCAACTCCAGGACCACAGCATCAGAGAGCAACAGGTGTTTCTCTATCTTTGAGGCTCACCCCACTTCAGAGAGGTGTAAATCAAGGCCCACAGAGGGGAGTGGCTGGTACAGGCTCACACAGCAAGTCAGGAGCAGGACGTATGCCTGCCCTGAAAGTGGTCATCACATGCATCCCTCTGCCTCCAAGCTGGATGTGTGACTCACTCCCAACCCAGCCATACCCGCAATTGGGAAGTCCCACCTCCAATCTCCTATCCCTCCTGCCTGGAGCTTCCCCAAGGTGTGACCTTTCCAGGGGTTCCCACTGGGGGTGGGGCTATTGGTAAAAAGGGGGCCTCACATTCCACTCAAATCCAGCCACAGCCAAGCCGCTTGCAGCACCAGTCCCTGCCAGGCCCACAAAGTGGCCGCTGCCGATGTTGCTGGCGAAGAGAGAGGCCCCAACCTGTGTGGCCAGAGGGGGCTGTTAGCCAGGCTGCTTCTACAGGCCCGCTCCCGCTCCACGGCCCAGCGCCGCTCACCGGCCACCACACCATGCTTCGCCCCGCCAGGAAGTAGCCGCCGACAGTGCCTCTGTTGGTTCTGCACATAGACTGGGGGACAGAAGCAGGGGGAGACCTGGGTTTGGGGCACGTCTTTGGACTTCATTAGCCTTCTCAACACATTCCTCAGCCTTGTTTCAGGCTGAAGATTAACCAGCACTCAGCTCCGCTGATTGTTTGCACCCCCACCCCAACCTCCTCCCAGACACCCAGAGCAACCAGGGCCTAATCCTAGTGTCCAGGTACCCAAGTCTTATTGTGGCTGGATTTGGTCTGCCTTTCCTGGGGACCTTGGATGCAGCTGCTGGTCAGCCATCATGTGGACATGGGAACCAGGATCTCATTAAGGATGCTGACTCTGACAAAAATCCATTGACCTCCTTACCTAGCACAATCCAAAGGTGGGAAGACAAGGAATTAATGTTGTCTGAGCCTCGCTGAGGCCCTCAAAAGACCTGCTTGCCCCTCAGAGCCCTGGGTCTCTCTCTCAAAGATCCAGGCATCCTTCCCCCATCTAGAAAGTCTCTCTGAGACTTTTCCTCCAAATCCCAAAAGCCCAGCCCCCATTAGGACCCCCTCAATTTCTCACCCACAAGCCAACACCAATGACCAGCAGGAAATAAGCAGCAATGACCAGGATATCAGCAGGATTGTCGATTAGGACCCTCTGGACCCCTGGATCTGGTGCCAAGCTTGCCTCCGTGTGTTCCTCCATTCTACCCAGCATCTGCCCCTTGAGGGACCGGCCCCTGGGCTCCCCAAGGAGCAGGATTAATGGTTACCTCAGGGGCAGTGAGCCGACAAGTCCCCCAGGTCTCGTCCCCCCTTCCCAGCTTTGTTTAGCTGAATCAGGTCATATCAAGGCCGAAGGCTGGTCCTGGGGAGCTGGGCCCTTTCAAGTTCAGGAGCACTTCTTCCTGGGCCTTAGCCCCGCCTTCTCCCCAGTGCCCCAGACTCAGAATTGCCTCTTTTATTCCCTAAAAATGCATACCTTCAGCCTCTACCCAGGGAGCCTGGCTGAGCCAGCCCCTGGTTTTGTCTAATGCAGAGGAATCATTTTCAAACCCAAATCTGACAGTGTCACTCCCCTCGTCAGAAGCCCTCCATAGCTCCCCTTCACACTCAGGAGGAAGCACAGACTCTTCCGCCTGATTTCCAAGGCCTGCCATGCCCTGACTCCTGCTCACCCTTCCCCTTGTTTCTCCACACCAAATCTAGAGTGAAGTCATATTTCCCATCCCATTCCCTGAACCTATGCAGCCTAGACAGTTTCTTTTTTTTCTTTCCTTCCTTCCTTCCTTCCTTCCTTTCTTTCTCTTTCTTTCTTTCTTTCTTTTTTTCCCCTCAATCTTTTGCATAAACTGTGCCTTCTGCTTAGATTGCTCCCCTGCCTCCCAAATGGCCAACTCCTCAGCCTTCAGTGCCCAGCCTGTCACCTCTTTAAGAAAGACTTCTCCCACTTTTCTGATACAGTTCTGAGCACACTGTGCGGTCCTTGTCTGGATCCAGGTCTGTCTCCTCAACAGACTAGAGACTCCTCAAGAGCTGAGACTGATCTGATTCATCCTCTGCAGTCCCGCTGCTCAGCCCAGGGCTGGACACAAGAAGTGAGGGAGTTTGTTATTAATAATATCTGTACGTCTGCCTTTCTAGAAGAATGGACAAGACTTGGATGTTGGGGAACAGTCTGACTATGGGAGCCGCAGTCATCCCTGAGATGGGAAAGAGAGAAAAATATTTTAGGGGAAAATAATGAATTTTGTTAAAAAAGTACCTTAGTTTGGGTTCCTTCAGAAGCAGACCCTGAGACAAGAATTTGGGTGCAAGGACTTCACTGCGGAAGGGATCCCAGGAAGGACTAGGAGGAGAGGGGAAGTGGGACAATAAAGGAGAAAAGCCACTAAAGAGTATGTTGTTGGACAGGTTATAACTGAACCCCAGTGAGGACCCCTGTGACACTGTAAAGAACACATCCCAGAAATGACCCTAAGGGGCCAGGAAGTTGGGGTATTCACCAATTCCTGTTTCTCACTGGTTGAAAGTTGCAGACACTCTCACATTTCAGGCGTACCAAGTACATGGAGCACACTGTCCTCTGGAGAGTACCGCAGACAAGAAGCTCTGGAAGCAGCTGGGGAGTCTGGGTGTCTGGGAACTGTCTGTATGACTTTCTAGGTGGGCTAAGTGGATATGGGCAGGGCACCCACAGTGTCTGCTTCTGGGGATGATGAATTTGAAGTGACTGAGAGAAATCCAGAAACAGAAAACCACAGTGAGATATCACTTAACTCCTGTGAGAACGGCTTTTATCAAAAAGGCCCAAAACAAATATTGGCATGGATGCAGAGAGATAGGAACACTCATACACTGCTGGTGGGACTGCAAACTAGTACGACCTCTATGGAAAGTAATATGGAGCTACCTCAAAGAGCTAAGAGCAGAGCTACCATTTGATCCAGCAATCCCACTACTGGGCGTCTACTCAAAGGAAAAAAAAGACATTCTATAATAAAGACATCTGCACTAGAATGTTTATAGCAGCACAATTCACAATTGCAAAGATGTGGAAACAACCCAAGTGCCCATTGATACGTGAGTGGATTAATAAAATATGGTATATGTATACCATGGGGTACTACTCAGCCATAAAAAACAACGGTGACCAACACCTCTTGTATTATCCTGGATAGAGCTGGAGCCCATTCTACTAAGTGAAGTGTCACAAGAATGGAAAAACAAGCACCACATATACTCACCATTAAATTGGTACTAATTGATCAACACTTTTGCACACATCTGGAAGTAACATTCGTCAGGTGTTGGGCAGGTGGAAGGGGGTGGAGGGGCTGGGTATATTCACACCTAATGGTGTGAATGGAATATACACTGTCTGGGGGATGGGCATGCTTGTAGCTCGGACTCAGGCGGTGCAAAGGCAATATATGTAACCTAAACATTTGTACCCCTGTAATATTCTGAAATAAAAAAAAAAAGAAATCCAGGAACAAGTGTCAGAGGACACATTTGGGTTATAGGCACTTAAAATAAAATATCCTCATCATGGACTACAAGGCCCATCATGATGTGACATCTATTTCCTCTTTGACCTCATCTCCTAACTCTCTCCATTTCTTGCTCTAATCCAGCCACACTGGCCGCCTTTCCTTTCTCCCAATATGTCAAACTCTGTCCTACCCCCTGGCCTTTGCGCTTGCTGTCTCCTCTGCCTGGACTGCTCTGCTCAGGCTGTTCGCCTGGCTGCCCCTTTCTCAGCCTTCGAGCCTCAGCTTAGACACTACATTTCACTGAGCCTTCTCTGACTACCTGGTTGAAGTAATCCTTTCCCCACCTACTCTGTCTTAGTTCTCTATTTTTTCCTTCTCACTTCTCCTTTCCTTTCTTCTTTGTTCCTTCCTTCCTTAATAAACATTTGTTGAGCACCCGCTTAGTATTAGACACTATTCTAGACACTGGAGAGACAACGGTCAGCAAAACAAACATGTTGCCGGCTCTCAGGAGCTTTTGTTCCAGTTTCAGAATCAGACATAAGCAATCAACAAATAAACACCTACTTACAATAGTGATAAGTGATATGAAGGAACTAGGGAGGTGCCATGGGGTGGAAATCAGGGGAAGGGTTGGCTTTATCTAGGCAGTCAGGGAAGGCCCCATTCCTTCATCACACTTGTCACTTGTGTACTCGTTTGTCATGTCTTCCCTACTAGACTTCAGCTCCCTGAAGGCAAGAAGCATATCTGCTTGGTTCCCCATTGCCTTCCCAGACCTGGCACAATACGTGCTCAATAAACACTTGGTAAATGAACGGATCAAGACTAGAGATGGCCAATTTGGGCATCCTCAAGATAGGGAGGTGGTTGCATGCCAGGACATGGGCAGCATTGCCCAGGAGAATGTGCGGAAGGCGAAGAGCAGGAGACCCCGGAAGACCAAGGGAGGGGAGCCTCCAAAAGGAAAAAATCTAGGGGTCTGCCAGAGCCTAGGGCTGAGACCTCACCTTTGTCTCTTGCCCACATATGCTCGCCTCGGCTGCTAGCTCTTCCTGATGCTAGCATGGGAAGGCCTCTGAGGATCCATCATTTCCAGCACCAAAAGCCCCTGTACTCTGGACCCAGGAGTCTAGGCCCCTTCCCTAGGAAACTGCAGGGTCCAAGGTGAAGGTTCTGGGACTCGGTAAGGCGCCTGGGACTTGAGGATTTAGATGGAACTGAACTCCCCCACACCTGAAAACCCTGGCTCCACCCTTCTCTTCTAGGACTTAGCTCAGGTGTCACCTCCTCCAGGAAGCCTTCCTTGACTCCCAGTCTGGGTTAGAAGCTTCCTTCTGGAAGCTCCTACAGCCCCCAGTGCTTCCCTCAGTCACTGCCCTGGCCACACCAAGTGTCATCCTCTAAGTATCCGTCTCCTTGGCCGGCCTGGGTTCTCCAGGGCAGTGACTGCCTAGGCCTGACTCATCTGTGGACCCAGCACCACCCAGCCCAGGGCTGAGCCAGGAAAAGTCTCAGGCGGTGACTGGTGAACCAACAAGGAAAGTAAATAATAACTCCGGACATGCTGACTGCCCTACCTTGACGTGGATATTTGTGGGGGAAGAAAGGGTTAAGCTGGGCCATGACTACATGAAAGCTACAGGCGATTAGAGCTGCTGTGGGTCAATACTAGTAAGAGGGAAACTGTACCTTAGTGCCCAGATCCAAAGGGTGGGCATAAATAAATTGGCACTTGTGGAAGGAGACCCATCTCTAAACGTCCTTTAAGGGGAACAAAAGATCTGAGAACGAAACAAAGGCAGGGCAGCAAGTGGGGGCACATTAAGCGCTTATTGCAAGAACACAGGGAGATGAGGAGCGGAATGATGGGGGCGGGAAACTTCCATGGAGCCCCAGTTTGAGTCCTTGTCCTGGCTGTGCTACTATCTGCACAATCCTGTGCAGGTCGCCGCCCTTCCCAGCCTTGGGTTCACCTGATATTTGAAGTGTGAAGGACACGAGTGGCCACCTGCGAGGGCTGAGGCCGTAGGTCCCGCTCTGTCGCGGGGACGGTGGCCTAGAGACCGCCAAGGACAGAGCCAGCGCCGGCGGCGGGGCGTCAGGAGGCAAGAGACACAGCACCAGTGAGACGTGGAATGTGTGTTTATGTAGCTAGAAAAAAGTGCACAGAAAAGTGGGGGCGTCGGGGGCAGGGAGCCCTGGCCTGGCCTCTGCTTAGTCAGAGTTGCACGGACCCGGAGGGGGCTCCCTCAAGGGCGGGACTAGAGTGCAGGATTTACGCGGGACCTCTGTCAGTGGACAATCCGCATTTGGGGCGTGTGGGTTAAGAACTGGCTGAGCCTTTTCTGAACTTGACCCCTGAGAACACAGAGTACCTTAGAGGCGGGTCTCTCCAGGGGGTGGGGCCTCACAGAGCGGGGTTGGGGTACCCCAAGCTCTAAGGGCAAGGCCTGGGGTCGGGAGGACTCCGTCTTTTCCGCACGGGCGCGGCCCCCGGGGGCGAGCGGGAGGCGGGAGGGCGGTCAGCCGAAGAGCTTGAGGAAGCACGGCTGGCAGTAGGGCTTGCCGGCGCGCTCCTGGAAGGAGCCCTTGGTGAGCGGGCGCAGGCAGAAGGTGCAGGTGAAGTGGTCGGGGTGGAAGCGGCGGCCCAGGGCCGACACGCAGCGGCCGGTCACCGGGAGGCCACACGTGGCGCACAGCGAGCCGCGGCGCGCGTGGAAATGGTTCTCGCACAGCGGGCGGCCCTCGTGCTCGAAAAAGCTGCCTCCGGAGAAGGGCGCGAAGCATTCCTAGGGAGGGGAGGCCGCGCCGGGACAGGTCAGCGGCCGCGCCGGGCCGGATCACTCGCTCAGTGCCGCGCTGTGACCCTCGCGGCCCCGCCCAGACCCGAAGCGTCGCTCCGGAAGGAACCCGCGGGGAAAACCCGCCCCACCCGGGGCCTGTCCCGCCCCCCAGGCCTCGGCCCCCGCGGCGCACCCTGCAGACGAAGCAGTCCGGGTGCCAGAGCGCGCTGAGCGCCGAGATGTAGTTGTCCAGGATGGGGCCCTGGCAGCCCTGGCAGCGCGGGGCGAACAGCTGCAGGAAGTCTCGACGGCAGTAGGGGCGGCCCTCGCGCTCGTGGAAACCTGGGGGCGGGAGGCGAGTGGGCCGAGAGGAAAGGGTGCGGGCGGGGCCGGGACCCACGAGATGCGAGACTGGGGCAGATGGGGCAGTCAGAGCGAGAGGACGCGGTCTGAGGTGGCCAGAGCGGGAGGGGCTGGGACGGGAGCCCACGTGCGGGAGAGGGTAGGGCCAGAGGAGAACGAGAGAAAATTCACGGCCCCGAGGGCTCCCGAGGTCGGAGGGTTGGGGCGAGACGTCCCGGACCGGAGGCTTTTAAGGCGGAGCTGAGCTCTCTCACCCTCATCTCCAAACGGCTCTCGGCAACTGACGCAGCAGAAGTGCTCTGGGTGCCAATGGGTGCCCAAGGCGGTTACCATCTTCTGTGGGGAGTGAAAGGGGACACTCAGTGTGACCGTCCGTCCCTTCTTGCTGCTCTCTCCCGCTCCGAACCTGGCTGGCTGGGCTGAGGTATGAGTCCAGGGAGCGGAAGATGTAACAGGAGTTTGGGAACCAAAGAGGAGAGCGGAGTCCAAGGGGCCATGGACGTTGCCAAGGGGCAGGGTGGGGGTGGGGGTGTGGGTGGGGGGACCAATAGGGATGAGGCCCATCCCACAGGCTCTCTGGGTGGGACAGTGACAGATCTGCCAGGCGGGCCAGGCGGGGCTCACGTGTCGGATGGGCTGGTTGCAGAAGCCACATCTTGGTGAGAAGCGCTCAAAGTAGCATTCGGGGCAGAAGGGGGCTCCATCCTTCTCAAAGAAGCTGCTGCCTCCCAGGGCCATGGAACAGCCACCGCACACGAAGTGCTCAGGGTGCCAGGCCCGGCCCAGAGCTGTCACCACCTGTGATTCAGGGGGATGAGGCTTGGGTCAGAAGGGCCCTCTGACTGCCACACGCTCAGTGAGCTAAGGTTTATGTGGCATTTTTCAAGTCTTCTCTTTGAGAGACCAGGATGAAGACTCTTATGTTCAAGACCATGCAGCCTGTAAGTGATGGGGATTCAACCCAGCCTTGCTCTAGGGTTGACTTATTTATTCACGAGGCATGGCAGGCACAGTGCTCACAATACTTTGAGGGGCCCATGAAAATGTTTTCATGTCTTTTAAAATTGGAAGAAAAAAATGAACTAGAAGAAAATGATTTAATATGAATATATTCATCTTTATACCAACACAGACATAAAGTACAATTTTTAATTTTTTTGAATGGAAGAAGGAACCCATGAAGATGAGAGTCATAATGCCACCATGCATTGCTATGATCAGTGATTCTGGGAGGGGTGTCAGGCACTTTATCTAGCAGGAGGCTGTAGACTAACTACTGGACACAGCTGTTGTCAATCACATCTGCTTAGTCAACAAGCCGAGAACCAGAAATCCCAGACCAGACTCTGACAGAGGAGAGACAGTCTTTGAGGATACCTGAGAAATGGTGGGTGGAGCCAATGAGTCTTGTGAAGATTAAATGAGATGGGAGTTTGTAAAGGAGCTAGAACAGTGCCTGGCACACAGTAGGGTCACAATAAATGATAACTAGGTTGGAATTCTCACCCTACCACTTACCTGCTGTATGACTCAGAGCTTCAGTTTCCTCGTCCATAAAATGAGTATCAGTAATACCCACTTCATAGAGTTATTTATTAAAAGGGAATAGCACAAAGCCTGGCTCTCAGTAAACATGGGTCTGTGGGTCTCTGCCTCCCCTCTCACAGGGCTCCACTTACCTGCCCAGCAATAGGTTTATTGCAGGAGCCACAGAGGCCCTTGGCCTGCGTGGGAACACCACGGCGGCTGAGGTCGGACTGCAGCAGCCCCAGCATGGTGTCCAGGCTGCCCTTGCTAGTCGGCTCTGGTGGGGATGGGGAACCCTCATTCATGGAGCTTGCCGCCGGTGGCTGGGTTGGCCCAGAGGCTGGAAGCTGCGGTGGGGAAGACACGAGAATTGAGTCAGCAAGTCAACAGGCATGGCGGGGTCTAGAATGAGTTGGGGAGCCACAAATTGACACCAGCCCAAACCCTGCCTGACTCACATGGTTCTGGACACGGAAGTCAGAGAGCGAGGCCATCAGTCTATCCAGCTCCAGAGTGGCTGAGGTGGCTGAGGACTTTGGGAGGACAGGAGATGGGCTGGAAGGGCTGTAAAGAAAACAGCTTGTGTCATCACAGAGCCTTCCAGAGTAATGCTCCCTCCAGTAACTCAGACATCCAAGGCCCATCACCTTTCTCCCAGCCCTGCCAACTATGCCAAACTCACAGGCTGGGTCTTTTCTTGTCTTCAGATTGGTCCTCCTTCTGGTCCTCTGCAGCCACTTTGCTAGATGGGAACTGAGACATTATTTCATCTGCAGACAGGAGAGAAGGATATTGGCCATAGGGTCATGCTCATCCCATCCTCCCAGTCGAGGCTTTGGGTTCCTTGAATTGCTACTCTGGGAAGTATATTCCCCTTGGTCTCTGCCCTTCCCTTCCCTGCCCATCTCCCATCAAGGCCTGCCTCAGTAACCCTGGTACCTGTGATGTTGAACTGGGTGGCATTAAGTTCTTGAAGCAACCGGTCTAGCTCACAGAGCCCAGTACCCAAGACACCACTGGAAGAGGAGAATGGAGGGGCCGCAGGGGCTGCAGGCTTTGGGGACCGAGGCTTGCATACCGTACTGGGAAACAGAATGGGAGCCTGGGTTCAGGGGTGGGGAATCCAAGCCTTCTCACCTGAGCCTCCATTGGCTTCCCTAACCCCCAGTTCCCAGGCTCCTCACCTGTACAGATGGTCCTTGTCCCCAGAGGCCCCTGGAGACTCCCCAGACCCTGTCTACAGAGAAGAGATGCATATGTGTGATGACTGGCCTGGACTTTGTTCCACTCAGGCCCAGATCCCCTAGCCTGGGCCAAGCTGGGCCCTAGTAGCTGCTCCAGTCCCCAGCCTCTGATCTCACCTGTGTCTGGTGGCCATAGGGTGGGGGAGGTGTGAGTGGCTCTGGGGAGCGCTCTTTTGGAGCTCCTGACCTTGGCATATGTGAGGTGGTGGTCTCCAGGTCAGAGAGCAGGGCATCTGCAGGGAGAGGCCATCAGGGTGAGAGATTGAGGGGATCACTGTTAGGGCAGAGACACGGCCTTAAGATATCAGAGGGTAAGAGCAAATGGTCAATATTTGAGAAGGACAAAAGCCAGTATTAAGAGCAGAGGTCATGAGTCAAAAGGGCCAGACCAAGGCAAAGAAGTGGAAGGGTAGCAAGGAATATTTATGATCAGAACATCCCAATTGGCTCATCCTGGGAGTCAAGCACAAACCCAGCCGCCTGATTCTTTTAACCTCCCCGTCTTCCCTGACGCAGTCAAAACTGGCTCTACTCAAGCCAAATCTGACTCCACTCTAAATTGCTCAATTGGCCATATGCCTGGCACCCAGCTTTCTGATTGGATGCACTCTCTGCCACACTCACCAATTCCCCCCCTTACCTAAACAGGCCCCGCCCAGCCTGGCCCACTTCCAAGCCCCACTGAGTCCCACCCTATGCTCCTCATTGGCGAGTTTGCGGGGACCTGCTTTCTGATTGGCTTCTTCTCCACGGTACAGCGCCAGTTACTCTTACTGAGGAGCACCCTCTACTGCAGGATGCTGGAAGCCCTTCCCTCCTATGGTGGGCACAGCCTTGCAGCCCCAGTCTCAGCAGAGAGGACAAGATACCTGGGTCATCCTTCCAGCTCAAGACACCTCCTCAACCCCGTCCTGACACCATCCCCAGATCTGGGCGCTTTGAACCCTTTCCCTTCCAGAACCTAAAAGTTCCTGCCCGTACACTCTTCAAACCCTTAATCTCTCTCTGGCATCTTGACATTCCTCATCTATTATTCTCTTCCTTGCCCCAAGGACTTGACCCCAGCCATACTTAGGAGCCCTTAACTCTTCTCTTCCCAAAACCTTGGCGCAGGCCCGCTTTCTTGTCCAAAACTTGATGTCATACTCTCCCCTCCCGTCCACTTTCCCAGGCCCCGGGCCCAGGGTCCCTTTAACTCCTCCCTTCCCAGAGCCCCTGAGCCCAGGAGCCCACCGGCGCTAAACCTCCCATTTCATCCCCCGCAGCCAGGGATGAAGGAGCAGAGCTAGGAAAGAAGGGAGGGAGCGGCCGGCCCAGGAAAGGCAGGAAGAGAGGCAGGAAGGGGGACGTGGAGTTGGAAAGGAGGCGCGGCAGAGAGGAGAAGCCAGAGATAGAGGATGGGGAGATGCCGGGAGTGCGACAGCGGGGAAGCAGATCTAGGCAGCGGTGAGGGGCTGGGGACCCGGGGATCCGGGCCCCACTCACCCAGGTCCTCCATGGCGGGGCGCAGGCGGGTGGCGCGGGGCGAGCAGGGCGGGGGCCGTGTCCGGTGGGGGCGGGGGCGGGGGGACGTCCGGGAGCTGGAAGCCCGGGCGTGACCATGTAAGGAAGCCGGGACCCGCTGGGATGGGGATAAGGGGGGGCCGTGAACGGGGGAACCCGGGGTGGGGGCGTGGAAGGGAGGGAGCGCCTCTGCCCACCCGAGCCCAGCCCGCCGGCCTGCCGCGGAGGCGGCCACACCCCAGCCTTGGCCTCAGAGGCAGGGAGCCGCAGGCGACCAGAGCCAGAGCCAGAGAAGTGGCTCTTCCAGACCAAGCCCCAGAGGCCCAAGCATACACCCGCCAAAGCCAGCACTCGAGTCCTAGACAGCCTCCCTCCCACCTGGGCCATTTCTGAGAGACTTGTCCCAGACAGAATTTTTGAGTTGGAGGCAGGAGTTCTGTTCTAAGGTTCAGTCAGACCCCAGGTTCAAAGACTTTCCATCAGAGACCCTGACAGACAAATAAACAGAGATCCCAAGAGGCATACACACTAGACACAAAGAAATCTCTCAGAGTGGAGACAGACAGAGCGACCCCACCCGCACTCTAAGCTAGGACCTTCCCTCCAAGGCTTGGACATAGACATGGGTAAACTGAAACCCAGGCCCAAGCCCCACGCAGACTCAAGGAAAACATTCCCAGGCAGCCAGACCTCCGCCAGCCTGCAGGACAAAGCCTTTCCCCAACACTGAGGTGACCCAGGCCTGTTCCAAAACAGCACTTTCCCAAGATACTGATGAGCACAGAGAAGAAGGCAAGACACGGACTCCAGCCACAAAGTACCAAGAGGCCTTCCTTCCCCAGACAGAGGCCCTGAGAGATCAAAGTGGAAAGGAGACACTCTAGAGATGGGTGGGGACGGACACAACTGTGTTGCAGCCACTCTCGGACAGATCTGAGCACTGGACTGTGGGTCTCAACCCAGGAGCAAATCAGAACCTGGGGAGCTTTTTAAAAATGCTGATGCTCAGGGCACCCCACAGTCCAATTCAATCAGAAAGGGCCTAGGCATCAGTATTTTTTCAAAGCTCTCTGCATGGCCCTAACATAGCCTGAGAACCAGAGGCCTGGATGGACACCCATAGAGGCCCTGAAACAGCAAGACCAAGCTTAGCTCCCTAGAAGCAGACCCTGGTAGGCCCAGTCCAGCACTCTCCTCAAAGTCAGGCTGCCACCCACGTGGTCAAAGATCTGGAAGCCGGGTGATGGAGACCCGGCCTTGGACACCAAAGCAACATCAGCCCTTCCCTCATCTGAATGCCAGCACAGGGCTTTGGCTCTCTCTGGCCATGATTAAGATAGGGCCTCAAAGACCCCAGGAATACAGCAGGTCTTCCCTTAGGCAGACAGCAGTAAGACACGTGGCCCAAGAGAGGAAAATGAACCCAGAGACTGAGGGCCCAAGATGGGCAAAAGACAGTCAGGAAACAGTAATGCCAAGGCCTTCCAGACACATCCCCACACTCATGGCACTCCCTCAGCACAACCCTCTCAGCCCTGACCAAGGTCTGTGTGTCCAGCTGGGTGTTATGTCTGAGCAATGAGGCCCTGTGAGCAGGAAGCAGACTTCCCTTGGAGCTCAAAACCACATCCTAGGAAGAAGTCTAGGAACTCTACCCTATCCTGGGACTCCAGGAACCACTGGTCGATTACTTATTAAACTCTGACATGCCACAGGTGGCCTGTGTCAAGGCACAGAGACCTAGATAAGACTCCGTTTGGTGGGTGAAGGGGTGGGCTACTACCACAGGAAAGTAAGCAGAGACACCATACAACAGAGGTATCCAACTCCAAAGTTTTTAATCTGAACTCCAAAGGGATGGACCAAGCCAGATCTCCGGGGCCCTGGGCTGTTATTCTCTTGGGCCCCATGCCCAGGCCCTGCCTGGCCTTGGCTTCTCGCTCCTGGGTCTTCAGATCCTCATCCTGCGGTAGCTGAGGCAGCTCGCTGGGCAGGGAGCTGCAGGCCTGAGTCCAGTAGGAAGTGCAGGTCAGGGCTGGGATGGGGGCTGGGCCTAGCAGAGGTTCGTAGAGGCAAGGGGAGGGTGGGTCTAGGTCCAAGGGGCTTGAGGGTGAGAGAGCTGGGTTCACAGTGGGAGACACCAGGCCTTGCAGGCAGCAAGGGGAGTCCGCGGCATCATCCTGGGGGTCCCGTTCCATCTTCTCATCAGTTCTCGATGATGACTCCTTCTGCTCAGCCTTCTTCCTGACCATTCTGAGGGAGGTCCCCTTCACAGCCAAATTGTCCTTGGGTCCCCTCCCAGGGGACATCAACAGTCTAGGCTGGGACCTTTGCCTCCAACTCAATCCCCATCACCACAGCCAGTAAAGCCTCAGTCAGGAGCCCTGCCTCCTCACCCGCTGCCTCCACAAGCCCCACCAGGGCCAGGCCCCGCTTCCTTGGGCACTGCCCTGGCCCCAGTGTCCAGCGGGCACAGTGGGCAGCCAGCCGGGGCCGGCCCAGGCGGAACACCTCACCCACAGACTCTGGCCTGCCCTGAGGCCCCAGGTGGATGCGGCCCACAGCCTCTTCCAGCTCCTCTTCCAGCCCAGGCAGCAGGAAACGGCCAGCAGCCTCCAGCGCCTCTTCAGCCTCTGAGCCCAGCAAGGGCTGGCCTGCTGGGGGCACAGGCCCCAGGGCAGCCCCACAGCCCCGGCAGCCATGCAAATAATGCAGGACAGGCCAGGCTGCACTGGGTGACAGGCCTCGCAGTGGCACTAGGTCCATCTGGGCTTCGGCAAAGCTGCCAGATAGCAGAGCCCGGAAGAAAGGGGAGGCAGTAGCTGAGGCAGCTCGCTGGGCGGGGAGCTGCAGGCCTGAGTCCAGTAGGAAGTGCAGGTCAGGGGCTGGGACGGGGGCTGGGCCCAGCAGAGGTTCGTAGAGGCAAGGGGAGGATGGGTCTAGGTCCAAGGGGCTTGCAGGTGGGAGAGCTGGGCTCGCAGCGGGAGACATCAGGCCTTGCAGGCAGGAGAGGGAGTCCGCAGCAAAGAAGAGGAAGAGCGGGTGTGGAACGGGCCGAGTTAGCGCTGTGAGGAGAAGACGGAGGCCACCCTGGTCCAGAAGTAGCCGGCGCCACAGAGAGGGCTTCCTATGGGGCAAAAGGCAGTCTTTTAGGAGATGGAAAAGAGTGACACTGGGATACAGCAACATTATTCCCCTGACCCCTGCAAGGCACCCACATCCCCCTCACCGACAAATGAAGGGCAGGGTCAGCGCACAGGCCACACGGTCCTCAGGGCTCCCAGAGAGCAGCAGGTGAGTGAGGGCACCTACTCCGAAGGGTGACTCGGCCTGTACGGTCAGGTTCTGCAGCAGCATCTCACCTGCAGGGGTGGGCAGAGCTGGTCAGGTTGGAGTTGGTGTCCAAGACTGGGGTGGGAGGGGCAAAGCAGGACTCTGGGCACTTGAAAGGAAGGAGGGTAAAGCCTCAGGGCAAGAAATCAGGGCGTGGAAGAGGGGGATGGCTGCAGGCCCTAGAGGGCTGGGGTCAAGAGGCTAGAAAATAGAAGTCAAGGGCGAGAACAGAAAGTACGATGGTCAGGGTGTGAGTCTGGGCCTTCAAGGACTGAAACAGTCTGCAGTCAGGGCACGGAAGACAGGGCAGTCCCTGGCAGCGTTGGAAGTGGTGCCCGAGCCTGGCTTCACCAGTCAGTGGTAGAGGGAGTAGTCAGAACAGTGCAGAACCAAGAGCAGAGTCGGTAAAGAAACACAGGCAAGATTCTAGGCTGTCAGGGACCACACCTGGTGTCAGGGTATGTGTGCTCCAAGGCTTGGGCAGAGGACACAGCAAAACTCCACATGCTAGGCCTGTGGAGCAGAAGGGAGTGTCCTACTGCGCACTCAGTGACTGGGGTTGTTTTGATGGTGGGCTGGGGAGGACAGCGAGAGGGCAGAGTGGTAAGGTGAGGTGCTGGGCCCGCTGAAAGCATAGGAGGAGGCTGAGGTGTCGCCTGTGGGCAGGAAAGCAGAGAAGGGGACTTACCCAGCTCTCGGTGCTGGCTGCGGCGAGCAGGCCGGGCACGTGGTGCGGGCCAGTCATCTGGTGCAACGCCAAGCACCAGCCAGGCCCGCAGCAGCGCTGCACCATAGCTGCGTACGAAGGCCTCGAGGCAGGCAGGGTTGCAGGTGAGGCGCGCCAGGATGCGCAGTGCGCGTGGGCTTGGTGGACCAGGTGCACCGGTCACGTAAGCCAGTAGGCCGCACAGTGCGGGGCCGGTCACCAGTGCCCCGCTCGGGTCGGGAGCCTGGGAGAAGCGTGACAGCAGCAACAGCGCAGGCCCCTCACGTCCCCAAGGCTCCTCAGTGGAGGTGGCAGGGCTGCGTCCTGGCGTGCGCAGTGTGCGTGGTGTCCGCAGCAAGGTTGGGCTGACTGGCTCCGCTGGCTCTGGTGGGGGACAACGTTCGGGAGACCAGTCTGGAGAGATGTCTCCAGGGCCTGCGGCGTAGCCCTCAGAGATCAGCCACGACCTGCAGAAGGCAGAAAGAGGACACTGAACCCAGAGCCAAGGTGATGCACAGCAGAGTCAAAGGAGGCCCCTTGCAAAAGGAGGTGAAGCGGGAGTGAAGAGGAAGCTGGATAAAGGGGGGATGGGGAGAAACAGAAGTTGGGGAGGGGGGACCAAAACCTCTTTCAGAAATTACTGATGCCTATCATGTGCCAAGCCCTGCTTTAGGTGCTGGGGAAAAGCACCAAACAAAACAAAGTCCCTGTCCTCTGGGAGCTGATGTTCTATTGAGAGAAGCAGACAACGGTATCAGTAAACCATACGGTAGGTTAGTGTGGTGTAAAATGATAACCGAGAAAAATAAAAAGGTGTAGAAAGAGCTAGGGAAGAGGAGAGGAAGCAGAGAGCTGAAATCCTAAAGGAGGTGACAATGGTAGCCTCCACCAAGCAAGTAAGAGCTTAAAGACTTACAGGAAGTCAGAGACAAAGACATGTATGAGGAAGAGTGTTCTAAGTAGAGAGAATAGCAATCAAAGAGGCCCTGAGATGGTACCCACCTATCATGTTCAAAATCTAGCTAGAAGGCGGTAAGTGTGTAGCAAGCACCAGGGAAAGTGATAGGAAATGACGTCAGAGAGTTCACAACAAGGCCAACATTTACTGAGCAACGCTTAGTGCCAGCTAAGGGGCAAATCTTAACAACAACTCCATGAGGCACGTATGTTACACACAAGGAATCAGAGTCTCCAAAGAGTTAATTAGTTTGCCCATGACGCTCCTCCATGTAAGTGATGGTAACAGAATAAGAACTTGGACTCCAGAGCACACCATCTTAACCAGTACACATCCCAATGAACTTGTCTAGGGCCCAAAGTTCAGAGGTGCTGGTGTGGAACCAAAGCCAAAAGGTAGATCCAGGGGACGGGAGGTACATTTAATGGGGACTGGAAGGTGGTCATGTCAGAAAGAGCAAGGAATCAGGAGTCCTGGTCTCTTACTGAGACAGAATGGGGGGCAGGGTAGTGAAAAGGACCAGAAGAGACACAAATCCCCACCCCAAGCATTGCCCAAGCTCCCAATCCCTGAGGTGGGGACTCACCTGAGGCTTCGGAAGCTTCCAGCCTCTGCCCGCTCAGGGGTCCGCTCCTCGGGGAAGTCCCAGGAAGCAGCTTCTCTTCCCTCTTCTTCCTCATCGCCAACCTCACCACACAGCTGCCCAGCCAGGAGAGGTACAAGTCCCAGAGCCTGTAGCCTGCCCAGGGCCCCAGTATCATAGAGAAAGCCCACAAGGGCGGCCACAACACGAGGGTGCCAGGCACTGGCACGAGGGTCCCGCAGCAGGCCCATCAGCAGCTCCAAACCACCAGCGTCCCGCAGCCGGGCCCGGTTGATGGCTTCCCGGCACAGGAGGCACACAGCCCGCACCAGGGGCTGCTGGGAGGCGGGGCTGACCCCATTGGGGCCCCGGCGCCGCTGGAGCTCACCTAGTAGCACCTCCACACCACCAGCATTGCCTAGTGCAGGTCGTACCAGGCCTTGGGCACATAGGTTGGCAAGGATCAGAATGGTGGCCTCGCTTACTGACCGTTTGGGGTGGGAAGCCAGGCTGACAAGTGGGCCCAGTCCCCCACCCAGACTTAGCTGCTCAGCACAGGCCCGGGAGCAACCTCGGCTGAGTTCCAGGAGGGCACGGACTAGGGCTGAGGTCAGTGCAGGGTCTGGGGCAGCAGCCAGGAGCTCAGCCAGTGGGCGCACTGCTCCCTGCTGTGCCAGGGCCAGGCGGTGCTGGGGTGAGTCTGCCAGGTTGCGGAGGGCACGCACCACACTCTGCAGGCACTGTGAGTCCTGGCAGGCTGTCAGGCTCTCAACGAGCAGGGGAACAGCACCTGAAGAGGGGAGGAAAGCAGAGGATAGAAGGTGAGCAAGCACAGACACTCAAGCCCTTCTCCCACCTCGAGCCCTAGCTGACCCCACCCTCACAGCCTTCTCACCAGCAGAGTGGATGTCCCCACAGCTCTCAGGTTCCATGGCTAAGTTCCCCAGAGCCCGGGCTGTTCGGTTCTGGATGCTGTCCGTCTTCACGCACTGAAGAATGGTCACTGCAAGGAGGATGTGGGCTCGTGAGGGTTCTACCCTTTATTGTCTCTCTCATTAAGCACCTCAACAATGTGGCCTGAGAGGGTCAGGGAAGGCCTTCAAAAGAGGCTAACACTCAGTCTGGTCTAGAGGGCTAAACAGGTAGGTATTTGCTAAAAGGATGGTGGATGAGGGTGTTAGAGGACATTTCTGGTTTGGAAGCAGTCTTTGCAAAGGTCCAGAGGTAAGACCCAGTGTCTGTGCTATAACTTCATGAAGGGCTTCGAATGCCAAGCCAAGGGGTCAGGACCTGAATGTGAAGGCACTGGGACCAATGCAAGGGTTTTAAGAAGGGGAGTGACCCCTGGCATCCATGGGAAGAAAGGAATAGGACTGGAGGACTGGTGAAGAGGCTGTCACAATAGTCCAGACAAGAAAGGACAATAGCTTCTTAAACCAACTCAGCTATAAGCACCACCCAACCCAGGGGTACCAGTCTCTGGGCACATGGTAGAAGGAGGGATAGGAAAGTGGATAGATTCAGGAGCAACTCAAAATGCAAAATAGAAACTGAATTATGGGGGTTACTTAATGTACTAGGTCTCCTGTCAAACACATTATGATCCAGATACATTTTATGTAAATGTTAAATATATTAATGTTTCATTTATCAGAAAAATTAATATTTTAGAAAAACTAGCATAATTTCATGGAGAGCAAACCATGTTTTATAAACTGTGTTCACACGATTGCCACTAGGAGGCACCAATTTAGCTGGTAAACAGAAAAGTTTATCTTTTGCTGGGATTTGTTCTTACTGTGCGTTTCTATTATAATGATCTGAAGTACCGAGCCCATGCTTAGAGTGTTGGGTGCTATATTTGTATTTCATTTTCTCCCCACTTTGCGAGATAGCTATTATTACCCTATTTTACAAGGAATCTTAGCCTCGGAGGGATTAGATGACTTTTGCAAGAGAACTCCCTTTCTGAACCACTACACCTTCTGGCATCCGCTCAACAAGTAGGGCTTCAGACCCTCGCACACGGCCAGACACATAATAGGCGCGGAGTGTCCTCTTAACTGGAGGATAAGAATCATCTGAAAAAGTCACCAAATAACCCTTTGGGCTCTGCTAGTCCAGACGCGAGGGAAGTGCCCAACAGCCAATACCTAGATCATGGCTGTATTTATCTGGTCTGGGAGGGCTCTGGTGTAATCTATACAGAGAAGGTGACGTCGCGGGGCACGACAGCTTGAGAAGTGAGAGCGCTGCGTCATCACAAAGCACGTTATTCCAAGCTATGACACAAAGAATTCAAGAATGCCCAAGCCCAGAGAGAGATGCAGGTGGAAATCTTTCTAGGAAATGGGGGCGGAGCACTTACCCAAAGGGAGTATGCCTCCGAGTCTGCGCACTTCAGCCCGGCACGCCCCTTCCGTACAGCAGTTGGCCAGGATGCTGAGCGCCAAGTCCAGCGTCTTGCGCAGGCGCACTGGCGGCGAAGGCGTCGACGACACAGCGGAGGGGGCGGAGCCCGATGAAGGGGCAGGGCCAGAAGTAGCTGACACGTCCGATGAGGGGGCGGAGCCGGGGCCGGCCTGGGAAGGGGCGGGGCCCGCTGCAGCCGCTCGCCGTAGCAGTACGAGAAGGGGGCGGAGCCCGCCGCGTGCCCGGAAGCGCTCGATGCCCCCCGCTGCCTTGATGTGGCGCGTGCGGAGGGCTAAGAGCGCACGGCCCAGAGGTGTCTCGTTGGTAGCTGAGTCCTTTTCCCCACCCAGGCCCTCCCCGGCCGCGGCCGCGAGCTGCGCGAGGCAGAACGAGAGCGAGTCCGTGAGCGCTGGCTTTGCAGCCGCCATCTTGGCTCGGGCCTAAAGCCCCGCCCCACTCCTCGCCACTTAGCCGAGGGAGCGGAACTGGAAGAGAGGGGCGTGGCCGGGGTCCTCCTCTTTGACGCTTGTTAAATAGCGCCGCCGCAGTTTTCCTGCGAGTCGGAAGTTGTAATTACCGATCCCGGAACTCTGGTTCTTGCACAGTCGCAGAAGGCACGTCGGGAGTGGTGGTTATCTAGTCTTTGTGCGAGCCCGAGAGGCGCGTGCGGTGCATGCTGGAATTTGTAGTCCGCAGCAAGCTTAACATGCCTCCCTCAGGACGGATGGGAAACTCTCTTCCAGGAGTCTCCCAGTGGGCCGGTGCCTCTGGAGATCCAGACGTCCAACCATGGAGTCTTCCTACCGTGCTGCTTTGCCCCCGGCGTCTCCTTGGCAGGGACCGCCTTTCTACATTCAGGCTCACTTCGCTGCCCCCTAGCGGTGGCCGGGGCTCCAAAGTCCGGGCTGACCGACTCGAAGTACCCTGAACCAGGCCGAAAGTGTTATAAGCCCTGACAGCGCCGCAGATGGGAGCTCTCGCTCGGTCAGGTGAATGAGAGGGTTAAACCTACCGAGAACATTCGCTGCCACTTCCTAGAGCGGCACTGGCTTGTGGACTTTTCCGTTTCCGTTGCCGGACCCCAGGGTCCCGAGTGTCTCCAGTTCTGGCTGTGTTTATGAGCTGAGTAGCTGGCATCTGGAGAACCGGGCGCTCTTCACCCGCAATGGAGTCGGCGGCACCAGAAGTGGCGAGGGAGAACCCGGACGGGGCGGAGCAGCAGGGGAGCGGAACATTAAGATACCGGGGAGGCTCCAGGTCGCCCCTGGATTGCGAGGGTGTTCCGCCTGAGCGGCCTTTCCTGGTGTGGCAGGGGCAACCGGCCGCCCGGGAAATGCTACTGGGCCTGCAGTACCTATGTAGGCCAGGCTCTGGCCCTGGAAAGGAAGAAGACTTTGCCAAGACCAACCTTCTTGCACTCTCCAAAGCCTTCGAGTGCCGGAAGTGTGGGCTGACCGCAGCCTGCCTCCCCGACCTCATTCACCACCAAAGCAGCCACGCAGGTGACAAGCCTTACAGTTGTCCGGAGTGTGGCAAAAGCTTCCGACGTGGCTCAGATCTGGTTAAGCACCACCGGGTACACACTGGTGAAAAGCCGTACCCCTGCCCCGAGTGTGGCCGTTGCTTCAGCCTTAGCTCCAACCTTATCCAGCACCGTCGTTCCCACGCAGGCCTCCGGCCCCACAAGTGCCCGGAGTGTGGGGAGGCTTTTGGCCGCAGCTCAGACCTGGTAAAACACAAACGGGTGCACACAGGTGAGAAGCCCTACACCTGTGCCGAATGTGGTAAGACTTTTAGCGTTAGCTCCAACCTGATCCAACACCAGCGCACGCACACGGGGGAGAAGCCTTACCGCTGTGGGGACTGCGGTAAGAGCTTCAGCCTTAGCTCCAACCTGTTGCAGCACCAGCGCTCACACACTGGTGAGAAGCCCTACCTGTGTGCCTGGTGCGGTGACAGCTTTGGGCGCAGCTCCTATCTGCTCAAGCACCAGCGTTCACACACTGGTGAGAAGCCCTACAATTGCTGTGAGTGTGGCAAGAATTTCACCAACAGCTCGGACTGCCTACGGCACCAGCGCACCCACAATGGAGAGCGGCCCTTCAGGTGTCCTGAATGCGGCTGTGGCTTTAGTGAACTCACTCAGTTCACTGAGCACCAGCGCATCCACCAGGGTGAACGGCCCTATGCCTGTTCAGAATGTGGCAAAAGCTTCTACCACAGCTCCAAGCTCCTTAAACACCAACGCTTGCACACAGGTGAGAAGCCCTACAAGTGCTCTGATTGTAGCAAGAGTTTTGTGGACAGTTCAAATCTGCTGCGGCACCAGCACACTCACACAGGCCAGAAGCCTTATGCTTGCAGTGAGTGTGGCAAGAGCTTCAGCCAGAGCTCCCACCTGCTGGTCCACCAGGTGGCCCACAGTGGTGAGAAGCCCTACATCTGCTTGCAGTGTGGCAGGGCCTTTGCCAGAAGTTCCAACCTGGGCCAGCACCGGTGGACACACCAGGGTGGCAGCCTCTGCAAATACCCCAGGCTTCAGTTTTAGCCCACATTTCAGCTCTGACTTTGGTCCAGTGTTCAAGGAGCCTGAAGGGACTAGGGTCTCTAAGCAGACCCGCTTTCTGCTCCCCTAGGGCTGTTGACTTGAGAGCCGATGATGGGATTTGGAAGAGTCTCCACGCCTTTTGCCAGGCCTTCTGGGCTGAGTCAAGGAACGCCAAGCTGGAAGAATCAGAACACTAGAGTTGTGATCACTGTCTTCAGGGAGTCCTTCCAGATAAGAGGGTTTAGGCCTGTTCTTTAAGGATACAAAGACAAAACTTTGGCCAGCTAGAGGGATAGTTTGGGATGGCAGGAGCTGTCTAGCACTGAGGTAGCTGCTTGCAGAGATGTAGGACACCTCTGGCAACTGCTCACCTGCTCTCTTCACAGGCCTAGGGAAGACCAAGAGCAACAACTACCTCTTCCCAGAGGAATGGGACCAGAAGCCAGGCAAGCCCCTGTGAGGAGTGCAATGGCAGGGGGTGGGAGGGGATCCCCTAACCTAACTTCAAGAGGGGACCCTGAGGAAGACTGTGTTCTGGCAGAGGGACCAGAGAGTTTGAACTTGGGACCATTATGTGAGCTCTAGGTTGTATGGCCCTTTTGAAAGACCTCTCACCGCATGAGAACTATCTTTACAGGTGAAGTCCTAGAGTTGTAGGGCCCCAGAACAGACCTGTCTGTTGAGTTCAGGGGATGCTTTGCAGCATTTCTAGGCAGGGGCAAAAAGCTCAAGGTTTGTCTGTACCTTCCCCTTCCTCAGCCCCTTCCCTCACAAGTGCCCCAGGCTCTTTCTCTGCTCCCCTGTCAATAGAGGAAAAAGTGGTGAAGGTTCTCTTGCGCCTGGACATTGGGGACAGAATGTGGCCCTTTTCCCTGGGCATTGCCCAAACAAATGTATTTCTACTGGTAAAACAGCATATATGAGAGCCGGGGGAGGCTTCCCAAAGCACTGCATAATCTGTGCTCAGAGCAGAGTCCAAACTGGGAGACCCTTCCCTCCCCAGAGCTGCCGTGTTCCTGGGAGAGGCACAGATGGAAGCCCTCAAATTTTGAGGTTGGAGGAGGGAGCTGCCTGTGGGACAGTCCTACCATTAGCCCAGGCTTCTGGTTCCCTGCCCCCCAATTTTGCCTTCTTTTATCAGGCTTGCCGCATCGAGGACTGTGCCCACAGAGAGTAGGGGCTAAAGGGAAGGAATATGAAGTAACCCCACCCTCAGCTTCAAGCTCAGAGTGTTCAGAATTGTCTCTTCTTGGCTGTGTGACCTTGGGAGGTCTGTCTCATCTGAGCCTGTTTCTTCACCAGGGATGGCTACCTCACGAGGTTGTGGTGAAGACTCCACGGGAACATCTACATGAAGCACTTGGGTCAGAGAAGTGACTCAGTAAACCTCAGTTCCCTTCTTTCTAGACTCCTGTCAAACACTATGCCAGCTCATGTACTAGTTTCTCCCTAAGATTACAGAAATGAGTGAGACAGCCCCAGCCCTGGAGTGGCTTGCTAGCCTCTGAAGGACGTGGACTGAGGACGAGTAACAACACAGAGTGAATGACACTGGGAGTGAAGAAGGGCCCTGCCTGGAGCAAATCTGCGAGGCTTCGTGAGGTGGTGACATCTAATGAACAGCACTTGTGTCTTCAAGCCAGAAACAACAAATGCCCCCGAACGGGGTCAGTGATGAGGGAAAGGGTTTTTGACATGTTCTTCATTGAGGACACCTCAAAGACCACAAGCCAGGGTTTGAGTTGCAGGCCTGAGCCCAGCATTTACATAGTAGGTACTCAATAAATAACTGCAAATACTGATCAGGTCCTGTTTACACTGCTTACTAGTGGCCTTTGGGCCTCAGTTTCCTCAGAGTTGTATTGAGTGAGTGTCAAGTGTTAACTTACTCTGCAAAGTCTGTATCTTTGTATACAGATGTTAGGTATATGGTAGACATGGGCATTGGGAGAAGGATTTGTGTGCAAAATCCCTTTCAGAGATAAGCTAATTTCTCACATTGAGGTAGGTATTCCTGGGCCCCTTCTCCTCTCAAATTGCATAAAACCAGCCTAACCAGAACAGGGAGTCAGGCCAGACCACAGAAGCAGGAGAGATCGGCTTAATCCAACAGGTATCTATCCTGGGCCCTGCATTCACTGTGCCCTGAGCTGGGTTTAGAAGCAGCCTGACTGTCCAAACATGTGACCAGTGCTTGGGCCAGAGATAGGAAACACATTTATTTTGGCCCTCACAGTATGTGTGTGTGTGTGTGTTTAAACAGTTTAGCCTACAATTAAATCAGGAGATTTCAGGTCACAATCTAAATTTCTAGTATTTTTGTTTTGGTTTCTAAATCAGAAGATTTAGCAACGTTGGATCTTTATGGCAATGATTTATTGTGTAGTAGCTGCCCCAAACATGGACAGTCCCCACCATTCATTGTATCCCTGACTCAGCATGTTTTGTTTGCATTATTTGCCTGACCCCTACAGAAAGGATTTGAGATTCCATTCCCCATCCTACACTATCATGGGGGAGAAGGACTTCCATGCAGTGAAGCCAAACTGTACCTTTTCCTTCACCCCTTCCTCCCCTCTACCCTGCCATTTTCCTTCCGCTCCCACAAAACTCTTCAGTGACAGACCCACCCTCCTTCCCTGACCCTGCCTGTCTCTCTGCCACCTATTTCCACCTCCAAACCTCCCTGATATCACCCCTTAATTTGAATCTTCTTTCCTTAATTGAAAGGGTGGGGGCAGAGTGTACAAGCCCAGCTAGGCAAGGTGAACCCTTGTATGCCTTGGTCAGAGGTCAGGGTATTAGGCCCTGGGCCCTGTGGGCTTCAAGGAGCTAGTCCCTGGCAGACATGCCTCACAGAGCTATTGTGGGCAGCAAACAAGTATGGAGGTACTCTGTAAATGCTAGACTGAAGAGGGGGTGGCACTCGGTGACAATGCCTCCCCGGGGCTGGCCCTGCTCCTGCCTAGTTTTGGGCATGAGATTATTCCAATGCAATCACACTTCTCTCTGTGATCTCACCCAGTCCTGGGACTTAAGTTCCTCACTCTGAGTCTGGTGGGCCATGCAGAGGCTGGTGCTGGGGCAGGGAGGTGGCCATGGCCTGGCAGCTGGAGTCCCAGCCACCCGTACACTCAACTGTGATGTGGCAGGTGATTTTGGAGGGGTACTTGGGACGCAGGAACAGTGCCCCCCATCCCAGGCCGAACTCCCTCCCTTCCCTGGACATCCCCATAGGCGTACTCCAGGAGGACAGTTAATATATCAGCATTTCTTGTTTTGTTTTTTTTTTTGTTCCAGTAAGAATATCACTGTATTTATTTTCCTATAGGCACTTTTATTGCTTCAAATATTTTCCCCTCAAAATTAAAAAGAACAACAACAAAAAAAAAATCCCAAAGCTTAGAAACGGATCACTTGGCCCTTTCTCTTCTTATGCCCTTCCAGTTCTCTTAATGGCCAGCAGCCTCTTGGAATTGCCTCATCCTATGACCTTATTTAACCTTTATCACCTCCTGACAGGCCCTATCTTCAAATAGTCACACTGGGGATTAGGGCTTCAACATATAAATTTGGGGGGACACAAACAGTCTATAACACACCCAATGCCTCCAGCCCTAGGCAACCACCAATCTACGTTTTATCTCTATAGATTACCTATCTGGACATTCATATAAATGGAATCATACAATATGTGGCCCTTTGCAACTGGCTTCTTTTACATAGCATAACGTTTTCAAGGCTCACCTATGGTGTAGCATTTTATTTCTTTTAATGGGGAATAATATTCCATTTTATGGATTGCTATGGTTTGAATGTGTCCCCTAAAGTTCATGTGTTGGAAATTTACTCTCCAGTGCAACTGTGTTAAGAGGTGCGGCCTTTAAGAGGTGATTAGGTTATGAAGGCTCTGCCCTCGTGAATGGATTAACACAAGCATCACATGAGTTGGGTAGTTACCGAGGGAGCGAGTTTCTGATTAAAAGATCCGTTCTGTGCCCCCACCCCTACACTCTCACACACCGGCTCTCCTGCCCTTTCTCCTACTGCCATGGGATGATGCAGCCAGAAGGCCCTTGGCAAATGCAGTCCCCTCAACCTTGGACTTTCCAGCTTCCAGAACTGAAAGAAATAAACCCCTGTTCTTTATAAATTACCCAGTGTTCTGTGAAAGGGCTGTGTACGCAAAGTGACTCTGCAATGCCCAAGAAGCCGAGAAACCAAAGGAGGCAGACAAATCATTTGCTGGTATAGGATGATTTATTAGGGGAATTACAGACAGTAGCATGGTCTTGGGCCTCTGCAAGACAGGCAGATCTCCACACCACAACTCCCCTGACCCAGGGCTTGTATCTTGGGGAAAAAGAATATGTGCTCTGGAAGGAATGGCTACAGGTGTTACTGCCTATGATGTATGTAACAACATCAAGGGTTGTTTTGGAGGAAAGGTGAAACTTTGCAATGAATAGGTGTTTCAACGCAAAGAATAATACATCAACTAGACATTTTGGAGGCATTCCCAGACTTGGAGTTAGTCAGGAAAATTAGCATTTTTAAAGTCACTCTTGTCCCCACACCCAGTCTCAGGTATTCTGTTATAGCAGCACAAAATGGACTAATACATGGATATACCACTTTTATTTTTTCGTTCATCAGTTGATGGACATTTGGGTCGTTTCCACTTTGGAGCTATTATGAATACTGCTGTTATGAATATTTATGAATGAGATTTTTGTGGAATATGTTTTTCTCTTGGTTATATATCTAGGAGTGAAATTGCTGGATCATATAACTCTATGTTTAACCATTTGAGGAACTGCCAGACTATTTTCCAAAGTGGGTGTACCATTTTACATTTCTACTAACAATGTATGATGGTTCTAATCTTTCCACATCCTCTCAAACACTTGTTAATTATCTGTCTTTTTAATTATAGCCATCCTAATACGTACGAAATGACATCTCATTATGGTTTTTATTTGCATTTCCCAGATGGTTAATGATGTTGAGGATCTTTTCATATATTTACTAGCCATTTGTATAACTTCTTTGAAGAACTGTCTATTCAGATCATTTACCCATTTTAAAATTGGGTTATTTGTCTTCTTACTATTGAGTTGCAATAGTTCTTCATATATTCTAGGTACCAGTCCCTTACCAGCTATATGATTAACAAAAATTTTCTGCTACTCTATGGATTGTCTTTTCATTTTCTTAATGATGTCTTTTGAAGCACAAGAGGTTTTAATGTTGATGGTATCCAGTTTCTATATTTTTTGTTTTATTGCTTGTGCTACTGGTGTCATATCTAAGAAAACATTGCCTAATTCAAAATTATGAAGAATCTAAGAGTTTTATAGTTTCAGTTCTTACATTTAGGTCTATGATCTAATTTGAGTCCATTTTTTATATGTTTATGAGATAGGGGCCCAAATTCATTCTTATGCATTCAGATTGTATCAACATAATATATTGTATAATCTCTACTGAGAGTGCTATAGTTTCAATCTTCCTTCAAAAATTCATATCGAAATTTAATTGCCATTTTAACGATATTAAGGGGCCTTTAAGAGGTGATTAGGCCATAAGCATTCTTCCCTCGCGGATGGATTCATGTCGTTATTGTGGGAGTGGGTTAGTAATCACAGGAGTAGACTCCTAATAAAAGGATAAGTTCAGCCCCATTTCTCTGTCTCACATGATTGCATACCCTCCCACTCTACCACAATGGGATGACCCTCTGCATATGCTGACACTATGCTCTTTGATTTCCAGTCCAGAACTGTCAGCTAAATATATCCTTCTTTATAAATTACCCAGTCTGGGCCGGGCATGGTGGCTCACGCCTGTAATGCTAGCACTCTGGGAGGCCGAGGCAGGAGGATGGCTTGAGGTCAGGAGTTTGAGACCAGCCTGAGCAAGAGCGAGACCCCATCTCTACTGTAAATAAAAATAAATTAGATGGGCAACTAAAAATAGAAAAAAAAATTAGCCGAGTGTGGTGGTGCACAGCTATAGTCCCAGCTACTCGGGAGGCTGAGGCAAGAGGATCTCTTGAGCCCAGGAGTTTGAGGTTGCTGTGAGCTAGGCTGACACCACAGCACTCTAGCCCAGGCAACAGAGCGAGACTCTGTCTCAAAAAAAAAAAAAAAATATTAACCAGTCTGTAGTATTCTGTTATAGTAGCAGAAAATGGACTAAGAGAGTATAGAATATATCAAGAGCGTAGAAACACAACTGATTTTTGTGTGTTGATCTTATATGCTGCAACTTTGCAGAATTCATTTATTAGCTCTAATTGGGTTTTTATGGATTGTTTAGGGTTTTCTATATATAAAATCATCTCATCTGTGAATGGACATAGTTTTACTTCTTCCTTTTTGATTTTGATTCCTTTTTTTTTTTTTTTTTGCCTAATTGTTCTGCCTAGAACTTCCAGTACAAAGTTGAATATAAGTGGTAAAAGTGGGCATCC
Source organism: Propithecus coquereli (assembly GCF_000956105.1). Classification (NCBI taxonomy): domain Eukaryota; kingdom Metazoa; phylum Chordata; class Mammalia; order Primates; family Indriidae; genus Propithecus; species Propithecus coquereli. Next base: position 7,743,778 of record NW_012139414.1, read on the forward strand.
TTTTCTTGTTCCTGATCTTAGAGGAAAAGTTTTTAATCTTTCACCATTGAGTCTGATATTGGCTGTGGGTTTTATATAGATGCCCTTTACCAGGTTCAATGGGTTTCCTTTTATTCCTAGTTTGTTGAGTATTTTTATCATGAAGGGTGTTGGATTTTGTCAAATGCTTTTTCTACACTAATTGAGATCATAATGTGATATTTGCCCTTTATTTTATTGATGTAGCATACTACATTAATTTATTTTCATAGTTAAACTAACCTTGCATTCCTAGGATAAATCCCACTTGGTCTTGTTGTATAATCATTTTTATACATTTCTGAATTTGATTTGCTGGTATTTTATTGAGGATTTTTGTGTATATATTCATAAGAGATATTGGTCTCTAGTTTTGTTTTCTTGTGATGTCTTTGGTTTCAATGGCAGGATAATACTGGCCTTGTAGAATGAGTTGGGAAGTTTTACTGTAGTGACTTTTATAGCCTAATCTTGGAAATGACAAATAACTACTTCTGTAGTATTCTATAGGTCACACAGACCAGTCCTGGTACACAGTGGGAAGGGATTAACAAGGGTGTGAATACCAAGGGTAGGGTCATTGGGAACTATCTTGGCAGATGGCTGCTGGCATAATGGCTGAACATTCACTGAACACTCACCTCGTGCCAGACATTGTGCTAAGCACATCACATGGGTTGTCTCCTTGAATCTTCACAGAAACCGCATGAGGAAGGTAGGTGCTATTGTTATTGCCATGTTACAGATGAAGAAATTGAGGTACAGAGATTAAACTCACAAAACTGCCAAACTCTCACAGCTATTAACTGGCAGAACCAGGAATCAAACCCAGCAGGGTGTGAGTATAGTATGTTTTGACCTAGCGATAGAAATTTTGACTTAGCCTAACCCATAGGTCCTGGAAAGGTTAGAGTCCTCATTTACAAAAAAAATTCCCAGAATTCTGAGGTTCCTTCCAGCTTAAAAATCTTATGAATATGGAACAAATCTACTTCTCCAAGAAGGAAAATCCTGATTGATAAAACTTCCTTGCTTCTTGATGACTTTATTGACATCACAGGATCTGCTTTCTTGGAACTAAAGTGAGAAAATGGGTTCAGATTTGGTGCAGCCATGTATATGAGGAAGCCATGTGCTATCCCTGAGGCAAGTATTTATATAAATAATTTAATTAAGGTGAACACCTAAATCAACCGGGGTAATTCCATTTCCCTTGCCAGGAGTTAGTTTAAGAATGGCATATGTTGCAATTCTGGCCAATGAGATTTGAGGGAGGTGGTGAGAGATTATGGGAAAGTCTTCTTTGTTCTTAAAAAGGAAACTAACACTAAATAGAGACTTCTCTCTGCCAACCCTGGGCATTGTTTTAGGAGGATGTGGTGATTGGAGCTGTCACAGCCATCTTGTGACCATGAGGGAACAAGCCTGGGGAGAAAATCCAACATGCTGATGAAACCAGAGCAGATGAGTGTAAACAACCTGGGTCTTGATAATATTGTAGAGCCACTTAATTAATTAACTCTGAAACCACTCTGTCTCCAGGTTTCTCATTATGTGGTACCATAAATCCCCTTATTGTTCAAGCCAATTTGAGTTGAGTGTTTTTATTTTCACCAAAATTTTCCTAACTGATAGACATTGAAAAGTCATTTCCCCTACTGCCTGTAATCACCTTTTTAAAAAATTATTTTGAGACTGCTTTGATCCATGTGTTATTTACAAGTGTGTTGTTTAATCTCCAAGTATTTTGAGATTTTCCAGCTACCTTTCTGTTATTGATTTCTAGTTTAATTCCATTGTGGTCTGAGAGCATGCTCTGTATTATTACTATTCTTTTAAATTTGTTAAGGTGTGTTTTATGCCCCAGAATGTGGTCGGTTTTGGTGACTGTACTGTGTGAGCTTGAGACGAATGTGTATTCTGCTGTTATTGGATGAAGAATTCCATAAGTGTTAATTAGATCCAGTTGATTGATGGTATTTTTCAGTTCGACTGTGTCCTTACTGATACTCTGTCTGCTAGATCTGTCACTTACTGATAGAGGGGTATTGAAGTTTCCAGCTGTACTACTGGATTCATCTATTTCTCCTCGTAGTTCTTGTTTTTTTGCCTCGAGTATTTTGATGCTCTGTTGTTAGATGCATGCTCATTAAGGATTGTTGTCTTCCTGGAGAACTGACCACTTTATCATTATGTAATGCTCTTCTTTACCCCTGATAATTTTCCTTGCTCTGAAGTCTACTTTCCCTAGAGTTAATATAGCTACCCCAGCTTTCTTTTTTAGTCTTAGTATGACATATCTTTCTCCATACATTTTTTTAAATTTTTTTTTTTTTTTTGAGACGGAGACTCGCTCTGTTGCCCTGGGTAGAGTGCAGTGGTGCCATCATAGCTCACTGTAACCTCAGACTCCTGGGCTCAAGTGATCCTTCTGCCTCAGCCTCCTGAGTAGCTGGGACTACAAGTGCCTGCCACGACACCTGGCTAATTTTTCTATTTTTAGTAGAGATGGGGTCCCACTTTTGCTCAGGCTGGTCTCGAACTCCTGAGCTCAAGCTATTCTCCCACCTCAGCCTCCCTGAGTGCTAGGATTACAGGTGTGAGCCACTTCTCCCAGCCGATCCATTTATTTTTAATCTATGTCTTTCATTGTGTTTGAAGTGGGTTTCTTGTATACAACATACAGTTGGGCCTTTGTTGTTGTTTTTAATCCATTCTGACAGTCTCTGTATTTTAATTGGTATATTTAAACCATTGACATTTAAAGTGATTATTGATATCATTGGCTACCATATTTGTTTCTACTTTCTATTCATTACTCTTGTTCTTTTTCTTTTTTTTTTGGTCTTCCACCCTTCTTCTGCCTTCTCTGGTTTAATTGAGCATTTTTGTTTTACATTTTCTTTCCTCTCTTGACATACAAATTATACTTTTTGAAAACCTTATTTTATTGGTTGCCCTAGAATTTGCAATGTACATTTACAACTAATCCAAGTCCACTTTCAAATAACATTGTCTCACTTCACAAGTAGTGCAAGTCCCTTATAACAGAATAGTCTTGATTCCTCCCTCCTGTCCCTTACAATATTGCTGTTATTCATTTTATTTGACCATAAGCTATTAATATAATCACCAAACATGTTGCTATTATTATTTTGAACAAACTATTATCTGTTAAATCAATTAAAAATAAGAAAAATATTTTGTCTTACCTTCCTTTATTCCTTTTCTAACATGCTTCCTTTATTTAGATCCAAGTTTCTGACCTGTGTAATTTTCCTTTTTCCTAAAGAACTGCTTTTAACATGTCTTGCAGGGCAAGTCTACTGGCAACAAAATTCCTCAATTTTCGTCTGAGAAAGTCTTCATTGCTTCTTCACTTTTTTTTTTTTTGAGATAAAATCTCACTCTGTCACCCAGGCTGGAGTGCAGTGACCTCATCACAGCTCATTGCAGCCTCAAACTCCTGGGCTCAAGTGATCCTGCTAGGCCTTTTCTTTCAATATTTTAAACATTTTATTCCACTTGTTTCTTGCTATCATGGTTTCTGAAGAGAAGCCCTGTGCAATTCTTATCTCTGCTCCTCTGTGAGTGAGATGTCTGCCTCCCCCCACCCCCACCCCTTGGCTTCTTTCAAGATTTTCTCTTTGCCTTTGATTTTCTGCAGTTTGAATATGACATGCCAAGGTGTTTACTATTTGGTATTTATCCTGCTTGGTGTTCTTTGAGCTTCCTGGACCCGTGGTTTGGTTTCTGTCTTTAATTTTGGAAAATTCTCAGCCATTATTACTTTAAATATTTCTTCTGTTTCTTTCTCTCTTTCTTCCTCTGGTATTATCATTAGCTGCATGTTACATCTTTTGTAATTGTCCCACAATTCTTAGATATTCTGTTCTGTCTTTTTCATTCTTTTTTCTCTCTGCTTTTCAGTTTTATGAATTTGTATTAGCATTTTCTCAAGCTCACTGGTTCTTCCCTTAACCACATCCTGTCTACTAGTGAGCCCATCAAAGACATTCTTACATTTGTTATGGTCTTTTGTTTTATAGCAATTCCTTTTGATTTTCTTTCCTTTCTTTTCTATCTCTCTGCTTAAATTATCTATCAGTTCACTTTTTCCACTAGAGCCTTTAGCATATTAATCATAGTTGTTTTAAATTACCAGACTGATAACTCCATATCTGAGTCTGGTTCCAGTGGCTTTCTTCTCTTCAAACTGTGGTTGGGGTTTTTCATTGATTTTTTTTGTGGGCTTTTTTGTTTACTTGTCTTTAGTATGCCTTGTAATCTTTATTGAAAGACATACATGATGTACCTGATAAAAGGAACCAAGTTAAATAAGCCTTTACTGTGAGGTTTAATGTTTATCTGGCTAGGAGTTAGGCTATGTTTACTGTGTACTATTTGCTTTAGCTATAGGTGTTAGAGGCTGAAATTTCTTCTGCTATCTTTGTTTTTGCCTCACCTTGTTTTCCGTTGGTTTCTCTAGAGACTTCTTAAATTCTGAGACATGCAGTTCTTTAAGTTGTATTCTCTTGTTATTATATACAGGATTCCTATCAATATGGTGGTAAAGTATGGGAGGGAAGATAAGCTTTGTGTAGTCCTATGATTAGGTCTCAGTCTTTTAGTGATCCTGTTCTCTGGTCTGTGGCCTTCAAAAGCGCTTCTCAGTCTTCCCCCACCCCCATCCCCTTAGGTGAGACAGGAAGGTTACAGAAGGCTGGAGTTCGATATTTCCCTTTCCCCAGGTTGGTAGGCTCTGGTGAAACTCCACTCAGTTAGGCTCTTTCAAAATAGTTTTAGTTGAAGGCAGGACTGTTATGAAGAACAGAATGCTCTAAGTATATTTATATTTTTTTTTTAAGGGCTACTTTTCTCCTCTCCCCCCACCAGAAGCAAAAAGGAATTTTTCTTTGACCTTTACTATGAGAACCTGGTAGAGCCCTTGGAGGTAAAACTCACAAAAGTGTGGGGGATCCTTAAGACTGAGCCCCTGTGGAGGTTTTAACTCTCAAGCTTGTCCACATTGAGCCTCTAGCAATTTATCAATTACAGTTTATGTTTTTTTCTACCCTTATACCTGCTCCAGCAGTACACTCAGGTAATATGTGATTTTCTGTATCTGCTTGGCTGCCTCTCCAATGTGGGGGCAGTGATTTGCCCTGTGACCTCAATTCCCTGAAAGATCTAAGAAAATTTCTTGATTTTTAGCCTGCTTAGCTTTTTACTTGTTGTTAGGATGGAGTGATGACTTCCAAGCTCCTTGTATGTGTCGACCTAAGGGAAAAGACCGAGGCAAATTTAATAAAATGTAAACTAATGATAAAATCCTGAGCCCCTCTGCCAACTGAACAGACCCTCTCTTGGCTACGGGGACCCCATAAAAAATTTAAAACTGAGTTCCTGGCCATAAAGGGAAGGGAGGTCAGACATGCCTCCTTATACTCCCTCCCTTTTGGAGTTTAGACACCACTAGAACTGAACAGCATTAATGTTAAAATAGAGATCATAAACAGACTGACAAATAGAGATTGACAAAATAGATTCTTTATGGAAATAAGATACCAAATTACAAACAGGACCTAAGGCCATGCAAGGCAAAGGTTAAGTTATGGCTGTAGGCCATCAATTTGCTTAACAGATCACTTTGAGGACATTGTGGCTTGTCTATGATTAGCAGACTTCCTTATCTTAACTTAAAACCTTCCTTCCTGCTTATTCCAAACTTTTAGACAAAGCTTTGATTCATTAACCAATTACAAATAAAGAATCTCTGAACCTACTACCTATAACCTGTAAGCCCCTGATTCAAGATGTCCCGCCTTTTTGAGCCAAACCAATGTATACCTTCCATGTATTGATTTATGATTTTACCAGCAATTGCTGTTTCTCTAAAATGTATAAAACCAAACTGTAACCCAGATGCCTCAGGTATATTTTCTCAGGACCTCTTGAGACTATGTTCCCCAGGCCACGGTCACTCACACTGGCTTAGAATAAACCTCTTTAAATTATTTTACAGAGTTTGGATTTTTCCATTAACAATAAGTAGAGAGTTTATTTGGGCCAAGTTCGATGACTGCAACCAAGGAGCATAGATTCAAGTTGCTCTGTATATAAACTCCAATTAAACAATTGCCACTGGGCATAGGCATGGGGTAGCACGAGGGAAGTTCCATATGCATGCCTCTCTGGGCCTGATAAATTTCACATACCTCTTATAGTTCAGACTGCTCCCAGCTACTTTTTTCCTCACATGTCAGGCAGGAAACTTGAAATCCAGCTCATTTTTTTTCTTTGAAACATCCCCCTACCCCTTATTCTTGGCCATATGATTTGGATGAGATTGATCCCATCTCTAGCTCCAAAGATGGACCCTGATTAAGTTAAGCCCATCAATATATCCCATTCCCCTTGGTCAGTGTTACTGGTACAGAGGTATTGGGATATGAGGAAATGTGGGCTGGACCTTCTGGGACAAAGAAACTTCCTCTCTCTTCCATTGTGACTTACTAAAAAAAATGTTCTCCTCTCCCCTGAACGTGAGGCAGAGGATTTGAGGTCAGAACTGAGGTGGCCATTTGCTATCTTAAGGGTACAGCCTGAGGGTGAAACCAACATCATGAAGGCAGAGTGGAGACACAAGAACAATCAGGTGCTGGCAACACTGTTTGAGTAGCTGGATCAAGCCTTACCTGACCTATCTTAAGATCCATCCTTTTCATTGTTGAAGCCAGTTTGAGGCTTTCTATTTCATATATAATGTAAATTAAATGTCTACTGTTCATTTGCATGCTATGAACTTTGGAAAACATAAATTATTCTGTTCCTACCTGCTCATTTTGCTTTACGGTTTATACCCTGCCAAGAATGGAAATTTAGTAAAAAGAGGAGACAGACTATTGTTTTGGAAAGAGCACCAAACTGGACCACAAGTCAGAAGATTGAGCTACTTAATCTTGAACAAGTGTATAGATCCTTTTCCTCATCTGTAAAGAAAGGACAGTCCCTACCAGCTCTCACTGCCAAGTCTATGTATCTGTCTGTGAAGGTTGCAGAAAAGCACAACACAGCCCTGCCCTCAGGGAGTTCACAGTGAGTTGAGAGACAAGATATACACATGTTCCCAGTCATAAAGCAATGACAGAAAAGTCACAACAGGGCAGATGAGACAGGTACCAAAACAGTACTAAGAGGAAAAGTCACCAGTGGTCAGAGATGGTCTAATGGAGAAGGTGTGGCTTGAACTATGCCTTGAAAGATTGTCAGAATAATTTTACAGAATATTTACAGAATAATTTTAGGTCCCCTGTACATCTTTTTCACTCCTTTGAAGAAAATTTATGTAATCCTATTGTTTTAGTTTGAGTTCCCCTGGAAACAGATCCTGAGGCAAGAATTCGAATGGAACAAATTTAGAAGGTGATTCCAGGAAACTCTGGTAGAAAGTAGGGAAAGGAGACAAGAAAGGGAAGGAGTCAACAAAAGGTATATTAACTGTGGGCAACTAGAGCTTAATCCCACTGGGCACTCCAGGAGACAGCACGGAACGTGAGCTTTGTAGTTACCTTTCCTGAGAAGGAAAGAATCTGGATTATTAATACACCAACTCCTGGCAGCCATGGGTTTCAAGCTGCTCCCAGGGGCATTAATTGTTTGGCATTTCTACTCTGCCAAGCAGCAAAGAACATCCTCAGGAGAAAACAGGTGCTAGCAACTAGAAATCAGGTGGTGTGCACAGAAGTGGGTAAGAGTGAGGTTGTGCACAGAAGTAGGGAACCAGTAGCCTTGGCCAACCCATCTAGCCTGACTGTGCCGTTTTCTACTTTTAGGCCTTTTATGAGCTGTCATCCCAACACCTTTCTCATCTCAGCTCACCAAGTTCCCCCTACAAGGTAAACAACCCCCAGAATCTATTTCCTTAAAGAGGTTTACTTAAATCTATAAAAGAATTCTTCTAGCCAGACTATCATAACTTTGCACAAAATGTACCTACAACACTTGTGCCTTCCACACAATGACCAAGCTGCTCTGGGACCTGGGGTAGACACCAACTCTCATACAGGGGCCTGCACAGTGTAACAGGGCTACCAAGGATACAGGATGGGGGTCTGCTGAAATGTTCGCCTCTCCACCCTAAAGTCTACACACACTTTACCAGCTCTCAACATCACCCTCCAGGCCTGATGGTTATCCATTTGCTCAAAGAAGAAATACCATAGCTCATACCCCTTAGTTTCTCTGTTGTCATTATTACCCGATGACAGCAACTTTCTTAGAAATGTGAACCTTCCAAGAAGAACAAATAGCTGATAACAGATTGTTATTAATTAATGTACTGTAAGCTTGCAAGGGAATTTGCATTTTGAAAGCGTTAACTGAAGTGTAAATTCTCCAAGGAAGAACCTGATTCTCAAGCATCCTCACGACCTGGTGCAACTAAGAGGCAGTCAGGAGATATTTCTGAACAAGAGGGCTGTAGAACCTAGTGGCCTCATCAGGTGTAGTCCTTGCTTGGCCTTAAACTAATTGCCCATGTCCACCAATGCATCATCAACCCAAGAGGACTAGACAAGGAGAGTGTCTGGTCATTATAATGTGTGGAGAAGGTGAAGAAGGGGCTGATGGTGAAGTAAGGAGTTGTACCAAGACCCCAGATGTTAAATTTAAATGATGTGGAAGTTTCTATTGGGCTGGAATTTTAAGGTCATGTGGTTGGGGGATTAAGAGGTTTTGATAATCTCCCTCTTCCCCACTTGCCAGGAGCTCAGCTGGACACCAGCCCTCACATATCTCCAATAAGGACTTGAGAGCACTGTTCTTCATGCTTAGAGCAGTAAAGTTTCACTACTACAAGATTTTTGTTTTCAACCAAGCTTCTAGTCCAGGCCTCTGAGCAATGTCCTCAGAGCCATCCTGATTCTACCACTTACCTGTGTAACCAAGTGCCTGCATTAAGTGTCTACAGTGCCACATTAAACAACTCTTTACTCTATCCCTTCATTTATTCATCTGGAATGTTTATTAATCATCTACCACGTGCCAGGTATTGTTCCAAATACATTCCTATCTTTTCTAGCATTTAGAAAACATTCTACGTACAGAAGGAGTACATAAAACCTATGTGTGCATTTTAAAGAATAATTAAGGGGGAGGAGAATAATTAAATGGCAATATCCCCATAACCACTATTCAGAGCAAGAAATGTTGATCTCCAAAGCCCCCCTCACACCCTCTTTCTCTCCTCTAGGACTATAAACACTATCTTGACATTTATGATAATAATTTCTTGTCTTTATAGTTTCTCATCTATATATGGATTTCTAAACAATATATTGTGATTTTGCCTGATTTGGGGACCTTATAGAAATGAAATTGGACTGTATGTATTGCCTTGTTTCTTTTGTGCAACAATGTTTATAAGGTTTATCCCTGTGGTTCATTATGATCATAGTCATTTGTTTTGTTATATAGTATTTCACTGTGTGAAATATCATTAATCTATATATCCATGTAACTACCAATGAACATTTAGATTGTTTTCAATTCTCGGATACTAGGAACAATTCTAGGACCATTTTGTACTCATGTACAGGTAAAATTTCTGAGTTCTTCTATTTCGTTTTGTCGTTGTTGTTTTTTGAGATAGAGTCTCACTCTGTCACCCAGGTTAGAGTGCAGTGGCATCATCATAGCTCACTGCAACCTCAAACTCCTGGGCTCAAGCGATTCTCCCACCTCAGCCTCCCAAGTAGCTGGGACTACAGGCGCACATCACCGTGCCCAGCTAATTTTTCTATTTTTTGTAGAAATGGGGTTTTACTGTTGCTCAGGCTGGTCTCGAATTCCTGACCTCAAACAATCCTCCAGCTTTGGCCTCCCAGAGTACTAGGATTACAGGCATGACCACCGCACCCAGCCTCTTAGTTCATCTGTTTAACCCTGTGAGAATCACTACTTTTTAGAACTACCAGGATCCTTCTCGATCATCTAGTTGGACCCCTAATTTTTCAAGGGCCAACTGAGGCCAAGGTGGGGCATGATTGGCCCAAAGTCACTCAGCAGCTAGTGGCAGAACTCAGACCATTATTATCAGGGTCCTGTCCAGGGGTAGTCTACTTCCTTGCACCAGGGCAGAGATACGGTTCCAAAAGCGGAGGACTTGGCAGAGACAGGGCTAGAGTAAAAGGAGTGAGAAACTAGTCTCTAGTGCAAAATTTAAGGGGTGCCAAAATACTCAGTAATCAAGATAAATAATATTTTAATGCAAACCCATCAGCAAACCACAGCCCATGCCAGCCACCTGTTTTTGTAAATGAAGTTTTATTCAAACCAGGGCCAGGATTAGAGTGAGATAAGTGAGGCAGAGTCATGAAAGCGCAGGGTAGAATCCTGTTTTTATTTAAAATTTGGATATTTTGTTCATCGTGGATATTTTTTGCATTAATTTTGATTTTTTGAACTATTGCATTAAAATGTTATTTATCTTGATTACTAAGTTTTTGGGCGCCTCCTTAAATCCTGTGCCAAGCGGGTGCAGTGCCTCACACCTGTAATCCTAGGTCTCCGGGAGGGTCAGGCGGGAGCACTGCTTGAGGTCAAGAGTCAGAGACCAGCCTGAGCAAGAGTGAGATCACGTCTCTACTAAAAATAGAAAAATTAGCTGGCCGTGGTGGCGAGTGCCTGTGGTCCCAGCTACTAGGGAGGCTGAGGCAGGATCGCTTGAGCCCGGGAGTTTGAGGTTGCAGTGAGCTATGATGACACCACTGCACTGTAGCCCCAGCGACAGAGCGAGACCCTGTCTCAAAAAAAAACACAAAAATCCTGTGCCAGAAGCCAGTGCCTCACTCGCCTTACCCTAATCCCAGCCCAGCGACCCAATTTCCCTCTCCAAGCTGCGCCACCGCCTTCTCCGCTTTCCAGCCCATGCTCCTCACGCCCCTAGGGGTCGCAGTCATCCGGCCCTTGACAGGTTATCCCCTTGCTTTCAATTCCCAGGGGAGGAGCGCGGAGTGGGAGGAGCGCGCTCGGATCGGGGGCGGGGCCGGCGTGTGCGCGTGTGCGTGCTCGCGCTCCTGCGCACGGAGGCCTCCACTCCCACCGCCCACGCACCCGCGCATGTCCAGATCTCGCTCAAAGCCGCCAGACAGGATCCGTGACCGGCGCGGCCTGGCCTAGCGTGGTGCGCCGGGACCTAAAACCTCTCGCATAAAGCGAGATCGCCCCTAGCCGTTTCCTCCCTCATTCTATTAGGGACGGGCGGGGAACGGTTCCTAAAGGGCTCTTTGTGGCCTGCTCACTGCTCTGACCATTTCCTCGTCATCGGAGGGCCGGGGGCACGTGGCGTCACTATTTCGGGGGAGTGAGAAGCAAGCAAGGAGAGCCGGGAATGGAGCGCCCCATAACTGAGGCTGGCATCCTAGTCCGGGGCCGTGAGGTCTCCCAACACAAGGGCTTCGGCCGCCAGAGCCAAGGCCCCTCGCACTCCCAGGGCCCCTTGCGGGGACTACATTTCCCAGCAGGCCCCGCGGGGGCTGGCGACCGAAGCCCTCGGTGGCGTCCCTTTCCCGCAGCTGAGCGCCCTGCCGCGTTCTGAGCTGCTGCGGCCTTCGCGTGGCTGGGGCTCTCTCTAGAGCCGCCGATGGCCTTCCTGGAGCTGGGATCTGGTCCCCGCTCGGCTGCACCCTCGGGCGTCTTGCAGGAGACTTGTGGGCACGGGATCTCAGTGGGTAAGAGCAGCCCGGGCCTGCTGCTTCCTACCTGCAGGAGGAGGCGTTTCTGAACACACGCCTCTGCCGAGTCCCTCGCCCCCGCAAAAGGTTTGGTGGGGCGCTCCGGGAACCCCACAAATACATTGGTGTTATCAGGAGTGGAAGGGGCGGGACAAACATCTCCACTGCCCTTTTCGGCTTTCCACTCCTTTCTCTTCATGGAGCCCATTTTCCCAGCTATTCCCTCAAGCAACACTTGCTGCACCGCACCCCCTCCCCTCCTTAAAATCCCAGCCTCCTACTACTGTTCCCGAGTCCTCCACTGGATTCTGCCCCTGACCATGCCGCCGCCACCACCACCGTCCACATGCCCACAGGCACAGACACCCACAGGCCCAGCTCGCTTTCTCAGAACTTCCCACTACATCACTGTAACTAAAAGGTTGTATATATCCCCAGCCCAGAGACACTCGTTTAAGACGGTTTGGTGAGGTTAAAATTTGTCATATGACATTGAGACCAGCTGCTGAGAACTTTGAACACCTCAGTTCATGGCCTTGACCTAGTGTGTTAATACTGTACCCTGTACCCATCCCTCAGAAAAGAGGCATTGTAGTAGGAGAAGGATACACTGAGATAACCTTTTAGTGCAAAGGTTCTCACCTTGGCTGTGTATTATTGCTATTACTCCTGGGTGCAGCCCCAGCAAAAGAATTTTTTAAAGCTCCTGGGTAATTCTAACGCGAGGGTCGAGTACCACTGCTTTAATCCCTAGGCAGGTAGGTGGGGCTTGGGGTGACCCTAAACACTGGGCCAATCACCTCCATCTGGGGCAGGCTTTATCCCAGTGTGCTGCTCAGATTTTCTTTGTGTTCCATGCTGTGAAAACAGGAAGCACTGCCCTACAGAAACTAGCATGTCTGATAGCCTTGTGTAAGATAATTGGAAAAGAGGGGAAACAAACCGAACATGGCCAACTATTAATATAATAGAAAACATACAATAACCTAGGGATGAGGTAAGGAAAACCTGGGCAAGACTAGTGACAGGGAATATAGAGGGGGACAGCTAGGATAGTCACAAGAAGAATGCTGGGATGTGGTGGTGAACTAGATGGAAGGTTTTTTCAGGCTGTGGCATTTTTAATGTCACAACTGATTCCGCTAACATGTCCTTCCCGACTCCCAGAGGAGAGTTGCCAGAATTGCTATGGTTTTCCCAGAGTCCTCAAGACCACGAATGGCCCAGGGTCTGGACCAGTCTCAGGAACTAGCAAATAGAACAGCAGTCCATTCATACTGTTGCAAGAGCTTCTGCTTTATGGAGGCCAGAGGACTTTTATATGGGGCAGCAGCTCCACTCCTGGAAATGATTCCTACACAGAATATTCAACAGGGAAAATAATAAGCTCTGTGCATTGCCGTGAAGATGCTCCTTACAGCATTATCTGTACTAATTACACATTCCAATAATGAAATGAATAAAATATATTTTAAAGATAACTGTAGCCATTAAAGTATGATCATTATACAAGAATGTGAATGAATCAGAAATGTTCATAAGTTTGAAAAGAATGCACATCTTTTTGGAAACCAAAATTAGACTCATGTTTTGCTTATAATGGCTTCCTCTTGCTCACTATCTAGACTGTGATTATGGAATAGTTAAAATACATCTGCGTGTTAGCAAAGCCTGAACAAAACATGCAAACATGAAAATGTTTTTCAAAGAGGAGGCTGAATTATGGAGGAAAGGGGGTTTCTTTTTCAAAATTGTCTTAATGAGAAGTATTATAGCATGGTAGTTAGAAGCTCTCTGGAGCCAAACTCTTTGGGTCTTGGTTCTGCCACTTACCATATGTATAACTTTTGGCAAATTACTTAACCTTTCTGTGCCTCAGTTTCTTCATCTGTTAAATGAGGTAATAGTTGCTATATTAGAGAGTTGTGAAATTTAATCAATATGTGGAAACTCTTAGAACAGTGCCTGGAACACAATAAGTACTCTGTAAGTCCTAGCTATCTAAACTCAATTTTACTTATAATTTAATCAAATCTTTTGAAAATAATTGCCAATCAACACTGATACTCCTGTCCACCCTCATCTCAGAAAAAGCTCAGCATATCTGTGCTGACAGCCTTATTGAAGTATAAGTTGCAAATACACTCCCATTTTAAGTGTACAGTGTGATGATTTTTGATGAATGTACTCGGATACACTGGTGTAACCATCATCATACTCAAGATATAGAACATTTCTATCACCTCGAAGTTCTTTCATGCCCTTTTGCAGTCAGCTGCTCCCTCCCCGACCCACCCAGCACCAGATAACCACTAATCTTTCTGTTTCTCTTAATTCATTTTGCCTTTTGTAGAATTTATTTTTTTTTATTTTTATTTTTATAAGAGACAAGGTATTGCTTTGTTGCCTGGGCTAGAGTGCAGTGGTATGACCATAGCTCACTGCAGCCTCCAGCTCTTGGGCTCAAGCCATCCTCCCACCATAGCCTCCAGAGCAGCTGGGATGACAGGCACGTGCCACCATACCCGGCTAACCTTTTTAAATTTTTTGTAGAGACAGGGTCTCACTATTTTGCTCAGGCTGGTCTCAAACTCCTGGCCTCAAGTGATCCTCCTGCCTCAGCCTCCCAAAGTGCTGGGATTACAAGCATGAGCCACTGTGCCCGACCCTGTTGTAGAATTTCATATAAATGGAACCATATAGCATGTACACTTTTGTGTCTGACTTCTCTGGTTTAACGTAATAATTTTGAGATTCATTCATTTGTTGCATGTAACAATAGTTACTCCTGTTTGTTGCTGAGTAGTGTTCTATTATATGGGTATCCAGCAATTTGTCCTTTCATCCATGGATGGACATTTGGATTGTTTCCAGCTTATGCCTATTATGAATAAAGCTGATAGCATGCCTGTAAAAAAGTCTTTGTGTGGACTTTCATTTTTCTTGGCTAAATACCTAAGACTGGAATTGTTGAGTCATGTGGTAAGTGTACATTTAATTTGCTATTGACAAACTGTGAAACTTTTCTAAAATAGCCAGACCACTTGACATTTCACCAGCAATATGTGAGAGTTCCAGTTATTCCACATCCTCAGCAACACTTGGTATTGTCAGTTTATTTAATTTTAGCCATTTGAATGAGTGCACAGTGGTAGTCATTGTGGTTTTAATTTGTATTTCCCTGATGACTGATGATAGCACATCACTTTTAAATGGTAGCTCACTTGTAGGGAAGGAAGGAGAGGGTCAAAAGAAGTTCCATCGCTCCAAGCTTAGAAGTCCAAGAGAATGAAAACTGGTGCCACTGACAAAAAAAAGTAAAATTAGGAATCAGCTATTCTTTGGCACAGGGATATCAAATTTGAAGTGATGGCAGGTCATTAAGGGGGAAATATCTGAGTGGCAGCATGAATTTCAGGCTTGGAGCTCAGGTGGGAGGTCAGGGCCTGAGATAAGGGCCAGATATCAGAGCTGTGAAGCACAAATGGGGAGCCCAGAGAGCAAGATGAGGGCCAAGGATTGAGTCTTGGGGTTCACAGTGGCCACAACAATATCTGTCCCCCAGTTCCCACTTCCAGGTAATGGAAAATCCAGACTGACAGGCTTAATAGGCCTAAAATTAGATAAAATTAACATGAGCCACTGGAATATTTGCTAGTCCTATTGCAAACTCTACTCTTAGATAATTTAATTGTTGAGATTTTAAATTACAAATTTATCTGTATCCTCTTCTTAAAAAAGTTTTCAGGCTGGGCAAGGTGGCTCCTGCTGTAATCCTGGCACTCTGGGAGGCTAAGGCGGTAGGATCGCTTGAGGTCAAGAGTTTGAGACCAGCCTGAGCAAGACCGAGACCCCATGTCTATGAAAAATAGAAAAATTAGCCAAGGGTCGTGTCATGTGCCTATAGTCCCAGCTACTTGGGGGCCTGAGGCAGGAGGATGGCTTGAGCCCAGGAGTTTGAGGTTGCAGTGAGCTATGATGATGCCATTGCACTCTACCCAGGGCAACATTATGAGACTGTCTCAAAAAAATTAAAAATATTAATAAATAAAATAAAGTTTTCAATCTGGTTTGTGACAAAATGTTTAATTATTTTATTGGGTCTTTCTCTGTCGTGTCCAAGATTGCTCACTGCAGCCTCAAACTCCTGAGCTCACGTGACCCCTGACTCAGCCTCTTAAGTAGCTAGGACTACAGGCAGGCACCACCATACCCAGCTAATTTTTCTAATTTTTTTGCAGAGACATGGTCTTACTATGTTGCCCAGATTAGTCTCGAACTTCTGGCCTCAAGTGATCCTCTCGCCTCGGCCTCCCAAAGTGATGGGACTACAGGCACGAGCCACACCACACACACCCTTCTAATAATTACCTTAACCAATAAAGCAATAATGTCTTTCTGAAAGTTATTTTTTTTGATGGTTTGTGTTCAGACTTTCAAGGCTAAGGTGAATGATCCTCCCCTGCTACACTATCATTTAGGAAAAAGTAGGCAATGTCCAAGACTATTAAAAATCTTATAACCCCAGTGGATATTTTAAAATAAATTTTAAAATAAAACTATCTTCTGTGGTTTACTCTCCCTCTCTGGAGAGAATTATGGTACAGGAATCTGAAATCTCCATTTTTTCCACAGGAACTGGGAATGAGGACAAACTTATTCAAGAGGAAGGGCCCGGTGATGGTACAAATCAAGGGATATGCCCGAGAACAGTGTCATCTATTCCTGGACTCAAAGAGTCTCAAGAGACATCTTCAGATGATATTTCCCAGAATCTTAAATGAGAGAAATTAGATTAAATTGAGATTTCTCTCAAGACAATCCCTTGATGTTTGGGGGCTGGGTACCACTCCCAGACTGTGAGCCTGCTGGCCACAGGAAACCTGTGCCTGGCGAGAGGTCCTACAGCTGCAATGATTGTGGCAAGAGCTCAGGCACAGTTACTCTCTGACCCGTCATCTTTGAAGTCCTGCCCTCTACTCATACTAGCTTAGGAAGGCTTTTCTGTACTATGGATCTTCTGTACTGTGAGATTTTTGTTTTTCCCCCTAATCCTTCTCTCTCCTTTCTCTTAACCCCCACAGTTTACAGAGTAAAGAATTTAGGCAGCAGTAGGCAAAGGTACATTACTGAAATATGGGTATATTCTTGGCATGGAAAAGAATAATATGTCTTAATATTATTGATTAATATTAGATTATTTCTCTTGTGCTTTTTAAAAAAGTATTCATAAAAGTATTTGTTGGTTGTCCTAATGATGTGCTATTATTAGATTAAAAAAAATAGTAACCTTGTGAGAATTCAAACTGCATAGAAATCCTCAATAGCATTACCTGTCCAGTTTCCAAGCTTGCCATCCCAGTCCTTGATGCCTCTTTCTCCCATAGCGCAGCACCCCCAACCCAAGTCCCATCAGGCACCACATCCCATTTGTTCTACTTCAGAAAGATAGAACATCCTCTTTTCTCTGTTGCTAGTGCTACTGCCTTAAGTGCAAATCCTTGTCATCATCTGGATTATTGCAAAAGATGCCTAATCAGTCTTACCTGCTTCCAGTCTCTGCACTCTGGGTCATCATCCATATAACCCACCTGTTAGATGCTGCCTCAATCCCCAGACTACAATGCCAAATCTGATGCTGATCCCCTACATCTCCCCTCCCCAGCATGGCCTACAGGATAGGGGTTCAAATGCTTCAACATGGCACACATGGCTTCTCAGTTTGGCTTTGCCTCTGTAGCTTTACTGGCCATGGCCTTTCCTACCCCTGTGCCTTTGCACTTGCTTTATTTCCCTCAACTTCCCAGAACTGTCCTTTCCCCCTTTCTGTCTTCCCAACTTGTCCTACTGGTTACGTGAGCCCCACCTCCAACTGAAAGCTTCCCCAGACTCTCATATCACACTTAATGTGGTACCTGCTCACATGGAATTGTGAACGGCATCGTTAACATCTGGTGACATGTCTGTCTCCCCAGCAGACTGCAAGTTCCATAAGAGCAGAGACTCGGCCACAGGGCCTAACTCACAGTAAGAGCTCAATAAATATTACTTAAGTGAAGGAACCACTTCCAGCTGCTCAAGTTTTTTATGCTAAAACTCATGTTTCTTTTATCCTTGTTGTCCTCGAAAGATACAACATGGATGTACTTGGAAAGTTAACCAAGGTACTATGAAAGTGACCCCACCTAATCTATGCCTTGCTGATTACTCTGCCTGTCATTCAGTGATTCCATGGTTATTTCTATAGTGATGCAGAGAAACGCAACTGAAAACAATATTGTTCACTTGGGTCTGGTGTATTTCATCCACACATTTGTAGTAATGAGATGAACACAAATTGCCAGGATGGTCACATAAAATTTTCAGTAGCATCAGTGATAGTACAAAAAGGCCTTCAAGTGTATTTTCAAGAATCAGCATTTACTGATGGCAAAATACTATTAAAATATGGAATGTCCGATTTCCTTAAGTACTAAGTTTGACAGTTGGTATCTCTGACATTTCACTTTGCCACTTCTTGTTTTTGTTTTGTTTGTTTGTTTGTGAAGGTGCATCCTCATTCTTTCAAACACACATTTTGGCTTGTGATTATCTTTCAAATTTTTTTTAGAGCAATTTTTGTGAAACCATGGATAAGTCAAAAATTCATGTTATTTTTGAATATGAGTTCTGTTGAGGAACCAATGCAGCACAGACAGCTCGAAATATCAATGAAGTGCTTGGGAAGGATGTGGCTAATGAACACATAGTACATCAATGGTTTCAGAAGTTCCATTCTTGTGATTTTAGTCTTGAAAATGAGCCATGTGGGTGACTAATCAATTGTCAACAAGCTGTGGAAAACGCCTTTGGCGATTTCATCGCCACTCACTCTCTAGCCTTCTTTGCTGCTGGCATAAGCAAGCTACAATTAAGATGGCAAAACTGTGTCAATAGTTTAGGCACATACCTTGATTAATTGTACTGCTTCTTGTTTGGGATATAATAAACTAAACTGTTGACTGGAAATCGGACATTTCATATTTAGTGACCTAATAGTTTAGAAAATATCTCAGATTCATAGGTTATCATTTTAGGCCCTCTTTAGAAGCCAGCTGGCCTAGTGGACACAGCACATAGGCTATGAGATAAAAATCTCACATGAGAGCGGGGGCTTCAAACTCTGTTCCGTCATTAACAGCAGTCTTGGCTTGAGTCACACCAGTCATGAGGCAGACTGAACACAAGCATGCAAGTGTGGCTGCCTCAGCCAACCCCCCCGCCCCATCCCAGTGTTCCCAGCATTAGATACTGATTTGGGAGAAATCAGGTCACAGTGTATAAATTTGTTTTAATGTAACACTGCACTATTATGCAATGGAAAAAGAAAATAAAAGTACAAATACTCAACCATTAAACCTTTAGCAACTTGGACTGTATCTCAATTTGTAATTTATTTGACTAACTTCATTTAAACAAATATTAAATCCCTTCACTTCAAGTGACCATTAGGTTTAATTCATTAAAGCTGTACTTACTCCAGCATTAATACCTATCGTATCTACAAAAGAAGGCCAAAAAGCTTCAATAAAACATGGATCACAGTACAGGAGAACAGAAATCAGAAATTTGCTGGTAAAAGTTTGGAGATACACTCTAGTTTCACAGAAAATGTTTAGCAATAAATTAAGACTTAAAACCCCATCTCAAACGGGCTTTTACCAATGGAAGATTTGTTTATCATGTAACTGAGAAGTCTAAGGGTACAAGTCTTTATTAATTCTGGCACATCTTGATCTAGGGGGTTCAAATAATATTAACAAGTCTAGATCTCTCCCTGTCTTTCAGGTCTGCTCTGAAAAATGGCTGTAATATTGGCTTCAATCTAAGGTCCCAGCAGCTCCAAGTACAGTTGAAGTACTGATGTGTTTCAATAGTCCAAGAAAGAAGCCCCAAAATTGAGACTTAAGGACTTGTGCCCCACCCTAAAACAAACACAGGGCCCAGAGAATGGAATGTTCTGATTGGCTAGGCCTGGATCATGTGGCCCCTCTTGGAGCTAGAGGAGGGAATCAACTCCAAAAACAGAAAATGGGGGGAGTAGGGGCGATTTCACAAAGAAAACCCTAAATGCTATTATCAGAAGAAGAAGGCATGGATATACTGGGCAGACAAGACAAAACAATAGACGTCCACTATAATAAGCTTCTAGTCCCTCCCAAGGGCAAAGGGAGCTAATAGCCCCTCTTTAGACCCTATCATCATGTTGCCATTAGCCCACTGGTGAGCTCCACCCTCATTCTATCTTATCTCCACTCCCTTTACCATTCCTTCTAGATAACCTGTCCTGTATCACCATATAATTGTCCAGGACAATTCTAATTCCAAATATTCTGTCCCCCATAAACAAAATTTTATATTTAGTAGATCACATATTGTGATTGATCTTTGCTTTGGAAAATATGGTCATGGTATGTAGTGTCCCAGGAAAGAGGCACAAGAGAAACTGTCCCTCCATACCTGCACCACTAAAAGCTGAGGTATGTTGGAAAATGGGCTAGGATGCTGCCCACTGGGGTTTATTAAACAGCTGGTGAGTTTGTTCTTCCTTCTGCCTAAAGCAAAGAAAAAAATTAAACCTCCAGAAACTGAAAGCTTTGGTAGCAGCCCCATTAATTATGTGGGAGAGAACATACAAAACAATGGTGAGTACTGAGCCTGCAGGTGACCGCTCTGATTGGCCTCTACTGAGAGGCAGTTAAGACGAAACCATTATCGGCCATGGGCAAATGCACCACATGATGGCGACAGCAGCAGAGGATAGAAGCAGGCCCTCGGGGCATTTGCCAAGTGCCAGCAAGAAAAGTGCATGGGAGTGTCCAAGCTGAGAACAAATGGATGAGAATTCCCAGGGAATTGTCAAGCAATGACTAGCAAAACTCTGAGGGGCTATCTGGAGGAGAAATAGAGCCTGGAACCTTTTCAAGTAAAAATACCTGTTTTTATTTGTTTTCTCCAGGAGTCATTGTCTTATATAAGCAGGGAGGGAACTATGTGTGGGAGATGCCAGGTAACTTTGACTGGAATAGAATCCCATCTCTGGGCAGCAAATCCAAAGTCCACCTGGGAAAATGCAACTGTAGGAGGAAGGCCATTATAGCTCAGGAATAATTTAGCAACATTGTATGACATTTGTTCAACAAGGTTATTTTTTTGAAAAAAGCAGCAGCTTAAGAAAGTTAGGTGGAAATTAGTGTTCAGTTTATTATTAATACCAACAGGAAAAATAGGCATAGGGACCCTTCTTGAAAATGTACCTTCCTCATTTTTCTTTTATTTATCAAATTCAGATTATATATATATATACACAATTCATTTTTATTTTGCATATTAAATTCATATTAGGTATATCAGTCCTGGATCAAAGCCAGAGACATTCTGTTGGACTATAGTTCTGAAAAAGCATTTCTATAGGGTTAACCAAAGTAATATGGTTCAAGCATTCATTAAATACATATTTTTAGAACACCGACTTCATGCCAAGGTCCATGCTGGGTGCTGAGGATAGAACAGTGAGCAAAGCAGACGTCATCTCTGCTAGGGCTTGAAGTTTTCTAGCACCCTGCTTTGATGCGGAATTCATACAGACCTGCCTAGGCTTTCTTCTCCCAGTAATCGTATTTCTCAGACTGAAGTAACGTTCTCTGCAGTAGATGCTTGTCAGGTTTGTGGCTGCTCAGCATCTTTTGAATACTTTTTGTATACTTGGTAATTTTCCCCACAATACAATCCCTGCCTCCCAAGGCAGAAGCCAGAACTCAATTTCCCAGCCTTTCTTGCAGCGAGAGCACCTTGTTGCCAATTGGTGCACCCATATGATTCTTTGATACAGAAGAAACAACCCCAGGATGCACGTCTCATGAAAAATCCATTTTCAAGAGGGGTTGAGGGCGGAAGAATCTGGCTTTCCAGGGCAGCATTAATGAAGTTTTTGGCACCCAGTGTCCTGCAGTGTGAGTGTGGTTTGTCTCACTGCAGCTAGCTCACAGGATGGTTTGTTTCTGGCTGTGCAGGCTGTAGGCCCCTCTGGCTAGACCAGAGATACTGTGAGCTACCTAAGATTCCCAGTTGCTTATCTTTTAAAACTAGTGAGATTGAATTCTGCTCTTTGCAAAGAACTATGACTAATACATACACTGAACTACTGTTACATGCCAGATCCCAAACCGGCACATTCCTATGTTACTAAAACTTCATAAAATTCGTTTAAGGTACAAATTATCATCCATTTTACAGCTGAGAAAACTGAGACTCAACAAGACACTTCATTCATTCTTTTATTAAAGGCCTACCGTGTGCCAGCCACTGGGAATAGAGTATTGAACAAAACAGTTCCCTATAACTATGAAAAAAAAGAATGGCGTATTGTGCTTTAAATGTCCCCTTGCCAAAATAAAGAGAAACAGTACAGCAGCTGTCTGGAGAGGACCATGCCGGTCAGGCCCCATTATAAATATAGAAAACCCCTAAAAATAGCCACTCATGTTCCAGACTCAACAGGTGATTGGCCCAAAAAGAGGGGAGGAGAACCTAGGCCTCAGTGAAGGAGAGTGGAAGGACAGTGCCGTTGTCGCAGCCTCCCTCACCGCAATGGCTCTGCCTCTGAGGTCCTTGAGTCGTGGCTTGGCGAGCGCAGCCAAGGGAGAACACGGAGGGGCAGGAGGTGAGTGGGGCTGGGCCTGACCGAGTGGCTACCTGACCTTGCCCACCTGTTCCACCCCTCAGATCCCCGCACCCTGCCGCCTCTGGGGTCCTGGAGACACCCACCACCTGCCCACTGTCCCCCAGACCTCCCCGCCCAGTGGCCTCCCGCTTCTCTCACCCCATCTTCCCCCGCCCAGCCAAAACCTGGCGCCTCCTGACCTTCGTGCTGGCGCTCCCGAGCGTGGCCCTCTGCACCCTGAACTGCTGGCTCCACGGGAGCCACCGCGAGCGCCCCGAGTTCATCCCCTACCACCACCTCCGTATCCGCACCAAGGTACGCGCGCGCCTCGGCACCCGGCGTCCCCTAGCGGGCGGGAGGGCGTGCGGGGACCCCAGGCCAGGGACGCCGCTGACGCTCGCTCTCCCTCCCCCGTCTCTCCACAGCCCTACTCCTGGGGGGACGGCAACCACACTCTTTTCCACAATCCCCGCGTCAACGCTTTGCCCACGGGCTACGAACAACCCTGAGGCGCCGGCGGACGCCCGGTGGAGCAATAAAGTGTGGAAGCTTTGTGTCTGCTGGCTCCTTGGGCAGGCGGGCGGGCCGCGAGGGGGTCTCCGCGCATGCGCACAGTGCGGCCGGCGCGCCACGTGCTTTCGCGGGTCGCTGCTGTGCGCGAGGCAACATCCTTCCTGAACAGGTAGGAGATCCCAGCCCTCTCTCTCTCACTTATTAATAATTACGTCTCACACACACACCTGTTAAAAATTAGGACTCTGGGCTGTAAAGGACTTTCACACACACTGAATCCTCACAGTGACTCTGGGAACAAGATGCAATTTTGGTTCCCTTTCTCCAGAGGAGGAACCTGAGATTCTCAGCGATTAAATGACTGGTTCAGGCACTTCATCAGAGACCCCGTGGAACCCAGAGCTGCAGACTCTGAACTATCAATTCTTATCTGACACACACTGCCTGAACGGACAGCATCTGCGAATCCTAGCTAGCTGGAGATAACCTGATTTCAAACATGGGCTCGACAGTCCTATATGTGAGGCCTCATGACCTAATTCTGGATTTGGAATATTTTGGGTCATTTTATATGACCATATTTAATGGGTCTTCTTTATTAGTTTGGGAAATCAAATGCTCCTTTCTAGAAGCCTGGCTCTCCAGGCTTCTGGAGACCCCATTCAAGGAGGACATTGGTTCAAATGAGTTCTAGACATTTCATTCACCTCCTAGGACAGTCTGCTCACTTGCCATTACTAGGAAACTGAAGCCTGTGCTGGAACCCATGAGTGACACATGTGCACACGCGTGCATGCGCGCGCGCACACACACACACACACACACACACTTCCTTTGACCCTCTACCCTCATACTACTCACAGCACCATCAAGAAAAAATAAACCTCATGCCCCAGTCACCTGAGGAAGTGAGAGAACTTTTTCTGTACCCACAAATAGTTTCCCCCAACTATTACTAGAACAATACTCAGGTCCCTGGGTTAGAGCTCTTCCATGCAAGGGAAATGCATTGTAAACATTCTCCTTTAATGTGACAATTCTTATACATATGAATATTTATGCTGGCATCATGCCTGCTTCTGTAAAAAGTGGGTCATCCCTGAAGAAATTGGATTTGTAAAAATATAAAAATCTCTACCTCTTTGGGAAGGTGGCTTTGCACCTGATAGGTTGTTCAGACCAGTTCAGCTCTATGCAGAGGTTGTTTCCACAGAAGTAGATTTATGGGTGGAGGCAAGGCCAGCCCATAGGGGCAGAGATGAACAGGACAGTGGATTATTAGGACGAAGGCAAATTTGAAGCCTCATGGCTGAAATCCTCCCCACTGAATGTAGCAGCGTCTTCAGGCTTGTCACCCAGCATTTCTTTGTACTGACGTTTGAAGAAGCCAAGCTATGAGAGAAAGTAAATCATAAAAGCTGGGTAAGAGGGCAGGTAAGAAAGTTGGGAGTAGGAAAAAACTGAGAAAGAAGGGGAGAAGAGAACTAAGCTAACATATTTGTGTGCCAGATGTTTTTGTGAATAATAGCTATCATGTATTGAGAATCTACTGTGTGCCAAACACAATAGTTAGACGCATCATCTGTAGCAGAAAAACATAGATTCTGTAGTCAGGCAGGTCTGTGCATATATCCTGACCTCATTTCTGTCTCACTTCAGCCACTCTGTGATGTAAGAATTATTCTCATTACAAAAATGAGAAACAGGCTCAGAGAGGTTGAGCAACTTGCCTAACACTAAATGGTGAGTAAGTGATGGAGACAGGATGTGTCCAGGCCTGTCTGACTCCATGGTCTGAGTTCTCACTGTACCATCCTGTCTGTGGGAGGACTGGGCTGGATGCTGGACATGTCAAGAGTGGGATGAAAACACTCACTTCGTACAGTGCAGCTGTGATGAGAGCCAGAAGCAGCAAACCTCCCACAGAGCTGCCCACCATGAGGGGGATGGGGTTGTAGACCTCATACTCCTCCAGCACCGTCTCCATCTGATTTAGGGATCAGCATATGTCAGGCCTCTTGCTGCCACAGTCTCCTCCTAGGTTCCCCAACCTTTAACTCCCTCCTGCCCTTCCCCAGGCCCTGCTCCCACGGGTGAAATGCAGAAGCACTTATATGCTTAGGGACAACTGTCCCGCCCAGAGACCTTTATCTCTCCTCCCTCCAGGCTCACAGGCCCCCCACCCAGCATTGCAGATTTAGCACCAGAAGCCCCCTTACCAGCCTGGCCACTGCCTACCACACAGTCACTACCTGGGCTCTCATAAACATCTCCTGTCCTGGAAGCTGGGAATACACGGACCTGTTGAACGTGATTTCGGCTACGCTCACGACCAACACCTTCTTCTGCAACGTCTTCGAAAGAAAGGGGCGGGGGGAAACCTGTGGAATTGGCTCTGGGGGATGCTCAGAGTTCCAGGAATGCCCTGGCTTGAGGTCGGGCACAGACACATCAGGTACCACGTGAGTCTCGGGCAGGGGCTGTGCCCTTGGGCCTACACACCTGGCTGACCCAGCCGAAGCTAAGGTTGCCCTTCAGGATGAAGTCAAGTTCCTCCTGGATGCCGAAGGAGGGGATGTCACAGCGGAACCTCAGGCAGTCAGCAATGGAGCAGTCCTAGGGCAGGAGAGGAATGAGGTTGAGGAGGGTCCTCACTTAGGAAAGAATCATAAGAGAAATAGGGTCTGTCAGATTTTGGGTAGGGAACAGATGAACAATTTCAGGATGTGTACCTAACTCGCAATCTAGCAGTACTTTTCCCTGTATCCCCCAGTGTGGGCTGGTCTTGCAGTGGGGGATCAGGGCCTTTCTCACCAGCACAGAACTCCTTAGAATCTGGGTCAGGAAGTCAGGATGCTGGGGCGGTTCCCTCTCTGACACACAGGGGAGACTCTAGGGAGAGAGAGAAGTAGCCACAGAACAGTCAACACATCCCTGGAAAGAGGGGGTGCGGTGCAGTGGGATCAGACTCTGGAGAAGGAGGAAAGGCAGGCAGGCACCTGTGCAGGGGCCTCCAAGGCCACGTCCCACACAGCCACACTGTTCAGCAGGATGGGGACCCAGAAATGAACACTGACCGCCAGATCTCGCTGACCCAGGTTATTCACCTGCAGAAAATCGAGACAGAACATTATTGTGGTCTCTGGAGCACCCCAAATCCCACTTCTTTCCGGGCCCTAGCCCGAGGTGCCTCTCCATCTTTCCCCACCAACTTCCAACTTGATCTGCACCGAGGGAGGGCAGACGTGGGTATTCCCTAGCCTCTCACACGATATCGATGCTCAGCCTCTTTCCTGCTCTTCTCATCAGAAGTCGAAAAGTTGAAGTACTTGGTGGATTCCTCCTGCCTGGAGAGAGAGGGCCTGTTGGTGAAAAACAGCCCTGAGACCGTCCCCAGTTGTGCCCTAGCCTGCTGCAGAGAGTTCCGTTTGGCCGGCAGATGGTCTCACGTAGCTCTGCAGCCTCGGCTTCAGCCCCGTTGCCCCCAGCGCCCTGTGCCCCAGTCACCCAGAACCGCTAGCTCTGCCCTCGACACCCCTGGCTCTCTCATACCCCTACGACTTTGCTCAAGCTCTTTCTTCTGCTTGGAATGTCCTTACCCACACCCCTTCTGGAAATTTACACTTAAAGGCCCAACTTAAACATCACCTCTCCTAATTTTTAAACATTTCCCCATGAGAAAAAGGTATCCACATTGCTTCGTCTAGTAGCTACATGGTTAGTGTCAGGTAACACTTGCAGAGACTGTAGCCGGAACAATAAGCTCAGGGGGACTCTAGGGAATGATGGCTGGATCACTCCAGAAAAAATGGAATGAGAGCCCCTCCACAGTGGGAAGGAAGAAAATAGATGTGGCCACCCTGAAGCAGGTAAGTAAATGTGAAGGAAGATGGTGCATGGACACAAGCCCATGGAGGGGACATGAGTGTCCTAGGCTGCAGGTGGGTTTCCATCCATCCATGGCGTCCTTCAGCAAACATAGGCTGTGTGGCTGGCCTTGGGGGGTCAACAGGTAAGGCATCATCCCTGCCCTCTCAGAGCTTAGTATCTAAGGTCTCAGTAGAATCAAGCGGACTAGCAGAAGGGCCTGTCCTTTTCACCCGCAGCCCACACACAGCAGCCAGGCCAGCCGCACAGAAACTCCGTGGGCCCAGCAGTATCCCCACCATCAGCCTCCCAGCGTGGTGATTAGGAACACACAGGCTCTGGTGCCAGACTTCCTGGGCTCACATCTCAGGTCTACCACTTTTTGCCTGAGCCACTTCAGGCAAGCTACTTAACCTCTCTGGAGCCCTGTAGTTTTTTCCTCTTTAAAATGGGGATGATAATAATAGTGCCTACCTATGGTAGAGTTGTGATGAAGGCTGTAGCGGTGCCTAGCACACAGTGAGTCCTCCAGAAATGTTAGAGATTATTTTCCCTTACTATGCTAGCCTTCCTCTCTGCTCCCCATCCCAGCCCCTTCTCCCTGTGCTTCCGTTTTCTCACCTTAAAACCTTACAGTTCTAAACCTCTTTTCAAATCTAAGCAAGTCACCCAGCTTTCCCAAGTCCTCAGAGAGGCATGTGGTATATGGCCAGGGGCTCTGCAGCGAACCATCTGGATTTGATTCCTGGTTTGGTCGCTTGGTGAATGACAGGGGCAAGTTATTTAATCTGTTGATTTCTTTGTCGGTAAAAATGGGGATAACAATACAGTTATAGAATTGTAGGGTTAAATGAATGTAAATGCATGTAAAGTGCTTAAAATAAAGCAAAAAACCCAAAACAACATAAAACAATGCCTGACATAAGTATCCATAACTGTAAGTTCTTCATATTTTCCTGTGGATAGAAAGGGAAACTTATACATGTGGTTTGAAAGGGCAATGACACTGCTTGATCCCCTCCCCCAAGTTCCCCTAAAAATTCATACATCAGCAGCTGCAGCAACAGCAGCAAACTCTGTCCCACGGCAGTGTTATAAGCTTCTGAGCAACTCTCTAAACCCCTGAAGCTTAACCCAGCATGTGGGATCCTTGCTTTGTTTCCAGCCTGGCCTGCCTCTGCCTCCTCACCCCACCTTCATAACCCAGAGCAGCAGCCCTGCCCTTGCCTTTCCGGTGGCCTGCCTCAATCTTGGGCTCTTAGAGACCTTCTCACACCTCTGCCCTCCTCTGAGTTTTGTAGAAACTTGACCTTTCCTTTCCTCTGTGTGGTGACAGACCATATCCTGTTGGGTACAAGTTCTCCAATTTAGAGTGCTCAGAAAACCTTTTTTTTTTTCTGAGACAGGGTCTCACTCTGTTGCCCAGGCTACAGTGCAGTGAATCATAGCTCACTGCAACTTTAAACTCTTGGGCTCAAGCGACCCTCCTGCCTCAGCCTCCCAGATAGCTCTGACTACAGGCACGTGCCACCACAACACAACTAATTTTTCTATTTTTTGTAGAGACAGGGTCTCACTATGTTGCCAGGCTGGTCTCAAACTCCTGGGCTCAAGTGATCCTCCCACCTTGGCCTCCCAAAGTGCTGGAATTACTGGCGTGAGCCAGCGCCCCTGTCCTCGGAAAAGCCTCAATCTCAATCTAGTACCTTTGCCTGGGCACATTCATGTTTAGCACAAATGACAGGATTGGCTTCATTTTAAAAGAAGCCTGCATTTTTTTAGGGAGAGGAGGAAATGCACAGTGGCGACAAGATGTATGTTCCACCAGCAGGCCAGTTGATCAGAGAAGAAACAAGAATTATGGTATATAATATTGTGGTATAAATACAGTCATGCATCACTTAACATCAGGGATACATTCTGAGAAATGCATCATCAAGTGATTTCATTGTGCAAACATCACAGGGTGTACTTACACAAGCCTAGATGGTATAGCTTACCATACACCCAGGCAATATGGTGTAGCCTGTTGCTCCTAGGCTATGCACCTGTACAGCATGTTACTGTACTGAA
The DNA here is from genome assembly GCF_000956105.1 of Propithecus coquereli. Lineage (NCBI taxonomy): Eukaryota > Metazoa > Chordata > Mammalia > Primates > Indriidae > Propithecus > Propithecus coquereli. Next base: position 7,772,686 of record NW_012139414.1, read on the forward strand.
TACTGTAGGCAATTGTAACACAACAATAAGTATTTGTGTATCTAAACATAGAAAACGTAATGCATTGCACTACAATGTTATGACAGCTACGACGTCACTAGACAATAGGAATTTTTCGGCTCTATGATAATCTTATGAGACCACCATAGTATATGCGGTCCATCACTGACAGTAAGTGGCACATGACTATGTATGGCTGGTTACCCACACAAGCATCCCCATGTGAGGAATCAAAAGGCCACGTCATCAAAAGAGTAGGCTGAGGCTCAGAGGGAGGTACCAGGCTTGGAGGAAGGTCAGAGGTCCAAGGAGAGGGCCAGGGAGTAAGCACCTGCTGATTACTGTGTAGACGGAATATTTCACTGGCAGCTCCAGCTGGAAGGTTGTCTTGCTGGTTGCAGGCTTATTATTCTCACTGGAGGAAGAAAGGGGGCCCAACTAGGAAGGAATCCAGGAGAGGAATCTCCACCCGGGGCGTGAGACAGGAGGGTGAAGGGCACACCATACCTGGCCTGGACTTACCTGCTTGCATTGGCCCTCATAAGCATTCTGTCTCCCAGGTTTGCCTTGTAGGAGACGTCGAATGTGACTATGAAGGTTCCCTGTGGGAAGGAGCAAGAAGGAATGGGGATAGAGAAGGTCATGGGGGAGCGAGGGAAGAGAACAGGTCAGGATGAGGGAGAACAGCGGTGAGGATCTGAGGGGAGGCACTGACCTTAGAACCCTCTCGGAAGACAGGGTGGTTGATGCTACAGCTGCTGCTCCTCAGGCCTTCATTTCTGGAGGGCACTGCCTCACATGCCAGGCGCAGTGGGCGCTGATGAGGTTGCTTCTAGGAGACGAGAACAAATTCAAAAAAGTTACCCACATGCACATATGTGCTTGATGTATAACAGTGGTGGCACTGCAAAGCGGTGGGGAAAGGGCAGACCCTTTAATAAACGGTGCTGGGAAAATTGGCCCCTGCCAAAAAAAAAAAAAAAAAAAAAAAAAAGGAAAAGGAGAAAAAAGGATAAAGAAAGAAATTGGCTCCATATCTCATTCCATATGTTAAGATAAATTCCAATTGGATTAAAGATTTTTTTTTTGAGACAGAGTCTTGCTTTGTTGCCTGGGCTAGAGTGCCATGGCATCAGCCTAGCTCACAGCAACCTCTAACTCCTGGGCTTAAGCGATCCTTCTGCCTCAGCCTCTGAGTAGCTGGGACTACAGGCATGTGCCACCATCCTGGCTAATTTTTTCTATATCTATTTTTAGTTGTCCAGCTAATTTCTTTCTATCTTTAGTACAGACAAGGTCTTGCTCTTGCTCAGGCTGGTCTCGAACTCCTGAGCTCAAATGATCCTCCTGCCTCAGCCTCCCAGAGTGCTAGGATTACAGGCGTGAGCCACCACGCCCAGCCTGGATTAAAGATTTAAGTGTGAAAAATCAAAACTAGCCAGGTGTGGTGGTATACACCTGTAGTCCCAGCTTCTTGGGAGGCTGAGGTGGGAGGATGGCTTGAGCCCAGGAGTTCAAGGCTGCAGTGAGCCATGATCGTGCTCCGGCCTGGGTGACAGAGCAAGATCCCATCTCAAAAAATATTTAAAAGAGAAAAAATAAAAAAAGTATAAAGCCTTTAGAAGATAATATAGGGAATTATTTTTACAACCTTGGGGTAAAGAAGTATTTCTCAAACAAGACTCACACACAAAAACACTAAATACAGAGATAAGATTGATAAAATCAACCATGATCAAATTAAGATGTTCTGTTTATTAAAAGGCACTATAAAAAGACTGAAAAGACAAGCAACAGGATTGGAAATGATATTTGAACACATCTAACTGGAACAGGACTAGTAACCAGAACATGTAAAGAACTCTGACAAATCAATAAGAAAAAATGGGCAACCCAATTGAAGAACAGATAAAAGACATGGACTGGGCGTGGTGGCTCATGCCTGTAATCCTAGCACTCTGGGAGGCTGAGGCGGGAGGATTGCTTGAACTCAGGAGTTTGAGAGCAGCCTGAGCAAGAGCAAGACCCCGTCTCTACTAAAAAAAGAAAAAATCAGCCGCGTGTGGTAGTGCACGCCTGTAGTCCCAGCTACTCAGGAGGCTGAGGCAGGAGGATTGCTTGAGCCCAGGCATTTCAGGTTGCTGCGAGCTAGCCCGACACCACGGCACTCTAGCCCAGGGACAGAGTGAGACTCTGTCTCAAAAGAAAAGAAAAGAAAAGAAAAGAAAAAAAAGACATGGACAGGCACTTCCCAAAAGAAAACATCTGAACTACCAGGAACTATATGAAAAGTTGATCCACCTAATTAGAGAAATGCAAATTAAAATTCTAAGGAAATTCTGTTACTAACCCACTAGATTTACAAAAATTAAAAAGTCTAGGCCGGGCGCGGTGGCTCACGCCTGTAATCCTAGCTCTCTGGGAGGCCAAGGCGGGTGGATTGTTTGAGCTCAGGAGTTCGAAACCAGCCTGAGCAAGAGCGAGACCCCGTCTCTACTAAAAAAATAGAAAGAAATTAATCGGACAACTAAAAATATACAGAAAAAATTAGCCGGGCATGGTGGCGCATGCCTGTAGTCCCAGCTACTCGGGAGGCTGAGGCAGAAGGATCGCTTGAGCCCAGGAGTTTGAGGTTGCTGTGAGCTAGGCTGACGCCACGGCACTCTAGCCCGGGCAAAGGAGTGAGACTCTGTCTCAAAAAAAAAAAAAAAAAAAAAAGAATGGCCATGGCCAAAATCAGGAATCAACTCAAATAGTCATCAATTATAAAATGGATAAATAAATTGTGGTACAGTCATACAAAGAGATTCTATGTAACAATGAAAATTTCTAGAGCCATTTGCAACAACGTGAGTGAATCTCACAAACATAATATTGAGAGAAAAAAGTAAGACAAAAAAGCACACACGTTTCCATTCACATAAAATTCAAATATTAGCAAAACTGAACAGTATCATTTGGGGAGGTGCTCATGCGTGGTAAAACTATAAAGAAATGCAAGGAAATGATTATCACAAAGTCAGAACAGTGATTACCTTTGGGGGGGTGTGATGGGGAAAGTCACATGGCGAGAGGGCTTCTGGGGGTGCTAGCAGTGTGTTGTTTCTTGACCTGGATGCTAATTGTGTGGAGGTTTGCTTAATATTACTCATTAAACTATACATATGCTTTATGTGCTTTTCTCTGTGTGTGTTTATATATCATCACAGAAGAAGAATTTAAAAGAAACTACTATAACTCTGGGAATTATGGGGCAGGGGAGAGGCCCCAGCCAAGTGGAGCCCAAGGAGGTTGCTTACCTGGGTTTCTGACACCCGTCGAAAGGACAGCCCTGCTGGGTAGTAGAAGTTAATCACAGTGCCGTAGGAATCCTCGCCCTCATTCCACACAGTCACTGTCACATTGAGTTCCAGGGAGCTCCCCACCATCAGAGTCTGCAGGCTGAAGTGGGAAGGACAGGACTGAGAGTGTGACTCTGCTGGAAATAGGCTGGAATTGGATTGGGGCAGGGGCAGGACTATGGGAACTCATGAGCTATGGGCAAACAACACTCCAATCAAAATCATTTTTGTTAGAAAGCCAAGAGGGAGCACAAACGCTCCTCATCCTATGAGAGTGGGAGACCTAGAAGCTTGAAAGGAGACAGAGCTCACCCTGAGAAGCTGAGGTCGACACTCAGGTCCGCTTCACAGAGGAGATCTTGCCCACAGTTCTTCTCAAAGGGGAGCTGCAGCGAAACAGTATATTCCCTTCCCATCGCATGCCTTAATCTCTCTCCAGTCCCCTCATTAGGAATACTCATCAACGTTGAGTATCACCGAGCCTCTGCTCCCAGCACTCTGCTAAACACTGGAGCACAGGTGGGGTTTGGGGAGGGTTCGACTACAAAAGGAAGATAAGACAAGATCCTTGGATTCAAGGAGCATAAAGTTCAGTTGAGTCAAATCCAACTCATCCTGGAGCAATATTCAACAAACATTATTAAGAGCCAGTAATTTGACAGGTTCTGGGTTGGGTGGGGGCTTGGTGAAGGTGAAAACCACAGGCGAATTAGACATGGTTCCTAGGCTCAAGGACCCTACAATCCCGGGAGAGCCACAAATGCAGATGCAGGTTGTTATGATTCCAGTCATGCGACATTTGGTCTGGCATCGCCATGGCACAATGGGGGGCCAGAAAAGAAGTGACAGCTGCTGAGTGTGGTTTTCAAAAGAGATTGGAGCTTTGGGGACTGGAGAAGATCCTTGAGGCAGAGAGAAGAAGGAAGTGGTTTCCAGATGAGGGATAGATACAGCATGGACAAAGGCACAGAGGTGGGAATTGGAAAAGTCGGGAGGATCTGCAGAATGTGAACCAGAGAGTTTATGTTGGAGCAAAGCGGGTAGCCAGCCGGGGTGTGTGCAGGGGGCCAAGCTAGGCAGGGCCTTGGTGCCTGGGTGGAGGCGTTCTGGACTTGATGAGGTTGGTGGGCTATTGGGCGCTACTGTGGGTTCTTAAGCACATGGAGACCCAGTGAAAGTCAGCACATCCCTGGGACCTCACTGAAAGACTCACAGAAGCCGTGAAGAGGTCCTGTGTGCCCACAGCCAGCACAGGGCGAAGGTTCCTGAGTGAGGGGATGGGCTCTCCCACCAGGGAGAAGTTGAGGCGCAGGATGATGGGGCTCATCATATCCTCCACGCAGTCCTGAGGGAGGATGGACTTTCAAGAACCTGCTCTCCTTCCCCTTGCTTTCCACCACTGGGGCTTCTCCACTGCTCCATTCCCCACTGGCCAGACAGCTCCCCATCAGAGCTGGCTTGCAGCCAGGGTCTCCGGCCCCAACTTTCCTTTCTCCAGCCCCAGTATCTTCACCCTTCCCACCTCACTCAGCAGAAAGCAGGGATGCTAGAGGCTGACTTCGGGCTCCTCCTCCCTCTCCCCTGTCCAGAACCCAAAGTCCTCACTGGCAAAAGCAGCTTCATGGTTTCACAGTGATCCCCCAGCCCCAAGGTGATTCTTCGAGTCAAAGTCCAGTTTTTGGTCTCATCAAAAATAGCTCGAGAAATCAGACGTCCTGGGTCCAGTGCCAGATCATACCTGACAGAGCTCTGGACATCACCTGAAGAGGAAGAGGAAGTGGAAAATGGGAAGGCTGAGAGAACCTAGAATGTTCTGTTTTCATTTATCTGTTTGTGTAATAAACATTTGCTGGGCACTTTTTATGGGCCAGGAACTGTGCCCAGTGCTTGGGATACACATGGTGAAGAAGATGGAGAACTATGGCTCCTGCCCTCATGAAGCTCACAGTCTAGGAAAGGAGTCAAGTGCATGGGCCTTAATGGCACAGCGTGATAGAGCAAGGGGAGGGTCTTCTGGTGGCTCTAAGGAGGGCGTGCTGAGTCGTGCCTGGCAGGGCTGCCGTCTTAGATGGGCCACGTCTGTGCTGCAGCCTGGAGGATGAGCAGGAGTCTCGCAAAGAGTGGGGAGGAGAACGTCGGACGGTGGGCACAGAGGCTAAGACCAGGAGAGAGAGGGAGGCTGGCACATTTATAAAAAGCGTATCTAGTAAGGGGGATGCTATGAGACCAGAGAGGCAGGGAGGCCAAACCAGAGAGGGCATTTCAGGGAGGACTGGGGTCTTTGTAAAAGGGAGGAGGAGCAATTGAGGGGTATTAAGCCACAGAGTGAGGAGCCTGAGTTTGCATTTTAGGACCAATCAGCTCTAGTTCTTCTGTGCAGAATGGGTGGGAGGGTGCAGGAATAGACACGAGAACCGCTCAAAGTGTCATTACTTTGGTGTCAGAAGCAAAGACTTGGGGGCCCGGAGCAAGGCAGGGGGTGGGGCTGGGGGTCAGAAGTGGGCACACTCTAGATCCATCCTGGACACAGAACCTATAGGCCTGGGTGTGGGAGGAAGGGGGAGAGAAGGTGTCCAGGTTTCTGACACGGGCAGCTGAGCGGATGTGGTGAGATTTGGACTCTGGGCCCATTCTGTCCTGAGGATACTCGTGGCCTCTGATGGGGTGAGGGGCTGAGTACACTTTTAGGGAGGAAACTCACCTAACTGGTCAAGTGACCTTTTGTGAACAGTGAGACAGACCGTGGCCTCCCCAGCTTCCAGGGTGGTGGGCACCTCTTCCCAGCACTGGTACACAGCCTTCGCCACCTCCACAGGGGTGAATCTCATGGTTACACCCACTGTCAGCACCGGCAGGCTCCTGAAGGGCATAGGCAGGGACAGAGGACAGGACACTGGTCTTTGGGAGGAGGACAAGGTGGGGAGGGCAGCATTGGTGAATCAGACACACAGAGGGCAAGAGTGGTATTGGGGGTGTGGTTGTCACCTGAGCAGCAGTACGTGCCCCTGGGCCCCCACGGCAAGGTCCACCAGTCCGTCCTGGGTGAGGTCCTGGCCCCCGCTCAGCGACTGCCCAAAATACTGGAGCCTGGGGGACAGCTGGGAGCCTGCAATCCGCTGGCCAGAGAGGGACAGGAGAAGGAAAAATAAAAGGGAAATGGTGGGCAGGTTCGAGAAGAGAGCTTTGGAAAGGAGACTGTAGTGGAAGCAGATCTGAATAGAAAAAATGGGAAAAGAGGGACGAGGGGTAGGGAGTGAAAGCGAGCAGAGGTGAGGACCTCGGGGACCCCCAGACAGAGAGAAGGGAGCTCTTTTTGTCCACCTCATCACAAGGGTGCAGGTTAATGAGGACATAAAAGCACAGCAATGGGAATATCGTAGATTCATTTATTTGCCATAGTCCTTCATAAATACTTGATGAGCAGAATGCTTAGTGCTCTTCTGCTATCTGTGCAGGAAGCCGCTGGAGTTGGTTTTATCATTTCCATGTTTTGCAGAAGGAAACTGAGGCTCGCAGAGGCTGCCAGTCTCTGCCTAAGGCCCCACAGCTAGTGGTGGCTGGCCAGGCCAGGCCAGGGGTGACCTGGGGTCTGGCCTCCACACCTGATCTCTCAGCCATTGAGCTGCCCACGGCTGCCTGGAACCCAAGAAGAGAAGAGAGATGATCTGTGCTTCCCTGGGGAGCTACTGAAAGGAAGAGAATGGTAACTGCCAAGGCGAGTGACAGGAGACTGCCGCTGGGGAGCCCCAGACATGGAAAGGGAGCTGCAAGCAGAAGAGGCTGGAGACAGAGGCCTCACCTGGCTGTGGGAGGAGCTGATGCCGAGTCCTGGGGTGCCATGAAACAGGTAGACAGCACCCCGGTTCTCCTGCTCTCCGGGGGCTCCGATGGCCACGTCCGTCAGCTTGTCCCCATTCACATCCCCCAGCACTGTCAGAGCTGCCCCAAAGCGGCCCCAGGGATGGCCCTGCTCCCCGCGGAGAATGACTTCACACTGCCACCTGCTCGGCTGCACGACAAAACCAGTGCCAGGCCCCTACCTGGGCAACCCATCACCCCATACCCAGACCCCATCCAGCCCAGGGCCATCAGCCGCTCACCCCCTGGGGCAGGGGGCACACAGACACCTGGCCCCCCCGGGTCTGCTCGTAGTAATGGGGGGCCCCGATGAGGACCAGGTCGGTGCTGCCGTCTCTGTCCACGTCCACGGAGCAAAGGGAGGCCCCGAAGTAGGAGCCGATCTGGAGGGCAGAGCCTCAGGTCATCCTGCCTGTCCCCTTCTGGGCCAGGTCCTGCCTCTCCTCAGGCACCAGGACCTCCCCCAGGGGCCCCAACCCCTCCATTCTTTCCTTCCCTGCCCCTGGCCACCATGCCCGCCCTCGGGTGCTCCTCTGGCTGCCTCCATACCCAACCTGGGCGCCTGCAACTTCAGCCTTCAGCCTCCACTGCCCAGATGCCTGTGTGAAGATGACAACCTTCCCGGTGTGCTGATGGCGGGGGGCCCCCAGGACCAGGCTCTGCACCCCCTTCCACAGGGCCAGCTCGGTGGAGTAACCTGAGGGGGCCAGGCCTGAGCACAAAGGTCCCCAGGCTCCTGCCTCGCCCAGGCAGCTCCTCTCCAGCCTATCCCCCACCCCTGGCCTTTTCTCACCCAGGTAAGAGTCCATCATGTTCACATTCTCCTGAGACATGTTGATGAAGGTGGGGTTCATATTTGGGGGGTACAAGAAGGCACCTCCAGACCAGCTGAAGCTCCCCACAGCCCCCAGAACCGGTCCATCCTGGGAGGGAAGGGTTCCAGGGCTGAGCGGGTGGGAGCAGGAAGATAGCCTCTTCCAAAGAAATGCCTGCCACCGGCCCTTGCCAGCAGTCCCTGCGCTCCCAACCCCTAATGTGTCTCTCTCTACCTATCACCCCTGCCACTGTCGCGGTCAGCCCTGTCCCATTTCACCCACCACACTTCCTGCCTCCCAGTGTTCTCCTCTGCCCCGCTTCTACCACTCCGGCATTAGATTTCCTCAAACCCAAATGTGCAGCCACTGCCCTGCTGGAAAACCAACACCACGCCCCTCAGGAGGGCACCGAGGACCCTTCCCGGTCTAACCCATGGAGTCTCGCTTTGTTCCAAAACACATCGAGCCTTTGGCCTGGGTACCTCTCTCTCCTTCTCGCTTTCTGAGACTCAGCTCTTCCCTCTGGAAGAATCAACTTCAGTCACCTCTTCTTTGAGGTCTCCCTCAGTTCCCTTAGGAAACCAGAGGCATTTCCTGTGTGTACTTTGTTTACTGCCTTCTTAAACTTTTGATATGGATAATTTAGAACACACACAGAAGTAGAAAGAAATCTATAATGAACTCCCAAGTACCCATGACCTACCAACTTGTTTCATTTCTACCACCTCTCATATACCCCCAAATTATTTTGAAGCAAATCCCTCTGGATACTTTGCACACACATGGACTTCCCAACATGTCTCTTTGGTCTACACAGTCTGGTCCTTCTCACCTCTCCACCCCTCTCCTCCCATGCTGCCCCTTGCTTACTCCACTAGGGCTGTGCCAGGCCTTCTTTCTCTCTAGCAGGGTGACCTTGTTTCTGACTCAGGACATTTGCACTTGCCTTTCCTCTATCTGGAGCAATCTTTCCCCAAATTTTCCCAGGGCCAGCCCATTGTCACCATTGGGCTTTCTCTGACTAGCTGTTTTTTTCTGTCCCAATGCTTAGTCCCCTCTGAAAGTCTGTTTGCTCGTTGACTCCTTGCACTTGAATATGCACTCTGTGAAATCGGGAACCTTGGCCACCCTCTTCTCTGCTGTGCTCCCAGCACCCGACACACTGCTTGGATGTCTCTTCCCCACCAGACATGAACTTGAGGACAGGGTTTGCTTCTTGTTTACTTCTGGGTTCCAGCTCCTAGCCCAGGGCTGGCCTAGAGACCTGTTTATCAAGTGTATGCTCCACCCACCATTGTGAGCACTGAACTGAAGCCTTCTTGGGACATCTCATGCTGAAAGGAGCTACTTGTCCTTGACTGGGTTCCTGTGGGAAACAGGTCACTTAGGTTCCCAGAAGTGATGAGACCATGAGGACTCAGAGCAGCAGGAGGAGACCATGGTCTGGGGCTTGGGTTCTGCGGAGCAATTTTGGATGAGTTGTGAAAAGGGATGGACCAAATCAGGACTGTGGGGGCAATTGGGTCAGGACCCCTTTAACTCAAAGGCCCAACCTTGTCACCCATTTACCCTCGATTGCAAAGATCTTCTCCTGCAGCTTCTTCTGGATGCTGCCAAGTGCTGCAAAGTTGTCCACCTTGAACACGTGGTCCTGAGGAGGCACTGAACCAATGGTGTTCAGCTCCTCCCTAGCAGCAGGTTCCTGGAAAGCATCTCCCACCTGCAGCAGAGAGGCAGCTGAGGAGGAGGAGGCCACCAGCCCTTTGCCTGGGTGAGGTGCAGGCTGAGTGTGGGGCAGTGGTGAAGAAGAGGCCGCACCCCGATGGCATAGCGGATGATGCCAGCTTTCTCTGCCTGGGGGATGACAGCACTGTATTCCAGGGGATCTCTGTACTTCTGCCCATCTGTGATGACAATGAGGATCTTCTTGGCACTTTCACGGGCTCCATTCTTACTATGAAATAGCTCTGTCCTGTCAGGTAAGAAGGGAGATGACTCTACTGAGGCTGGTTGATTCTAGAAAGACACCATTTGCAGACCTAGAAGATCATCTGGAGAGATTGGGAGTCCTGGTAACTTCAGACTCTATCAGTCATGTTAAGAAATAAATTCAGCCCTTTTTGAAGCCGTCCTGGCAATAATAATAAAGGTACTCATATTTTTTGTTTCTAAAATTCTATCCACTACTGAACTTCATTCCCAGGAGTCAGCTTTGGGCAAGTTATGTAACCTCCCTGAGCCTCTGTTTCTCTCCATGCAAGTTGAGTATAGTAACTGTGCTGGAGCTGGTCTCCAAAGATGGCCCCCAATGAACCATACTTAGTTTCCCTCCCACACTGAACCTGGCCTGGCCTATGACTTACTTTCACCAGTAGCATGCAATGGAAGTGACATTATCCCACTTATGGGCCTAAGATGCCTTGGTATCTTTTGATTTTGCATGAGAGCCCTGAGCCACAGTGAAAGAGGTCTAGACACCCTACTGGAGGCACTCAATGGACTTGCCTCCAGGAGAGAGAGGCTCAACCACCCCAGTGGAGCCCAGCCTTCCAGCCAATCCTGCCTGGGCACCAGACATACAAACAAAGTTCTCAGGGTTCCAGCCTCACACATGGGACCACAGCTACATGAAAGACCCTGTGCAAAATCAGCAGAAGAAGCATCCAGCTGAGCCCCAGGATCATAAAAAATAATGAAAGAGCTGAAAGCCACTAAATTTGGGGATGGTTTGTTAGGCAGTGATGGATAACTGAAACAATAATACCAGGTTATTCTGAAGATTAAATGAGTTCAAGCTTTTACAACAGTGAATGGCCTATAGTAAGCACTAGTAGATAATAGCTGTAACAAATGATTAAGAATGTAACTACATGCTCATGCAAGTCTTTGAATTCAGAACAAACACACACATACCAAACAACACACATATGCCACATACAATACTGGAAACAACATAAATGTTCAACATTAGGGAAAAGGTTTAGCAAATCGTGGCTTAGCAGCTGGGTGGGAAAGCACATAGCCATTTCAAAGGAAAACAATAAAAACTGTGGAGAAACATGGAACAACAGGTTTGTATGACCTAGATGGAAAAAAAAAGGATAAAAATACTTTCTGCCTTGACTGTGACCATGTAAAATAAGTCTGAATAAACACAAGGATGGAAATGGTACTGTCCTATGCGGTGGGATTTATTGATTTGTGTGTACATGTCACTTCTTGCTAAAATACTGTAAGGTGGTAAGACTAGAGGGCCTGTGGGTAATACTCCTTTTTTAAAAATTTCCTGGCCGGGCCCGGTGGCTCACGCCTGTTATCCTAGCACTCTGGGAGGCCGAGGCAGGCGGATTGTTTGAGCTCAGGTGTTCGAAACCAGCCTGAGCAAGAGCGAGACCCGTCTCTACTAAAAATAGAAAGAAATTAATCGGACAACTAAAAATATATAGAAAAAATTAGCCGGGCATGGTGGCACATGCCTGTAGTCCCAGCTACCCGGGAGGCTGAGGCAGGAGGATCCCTTGAGCCCAGGAGTTTGAGGTCGCTGTGAGCTAGGCTGATGCCACGGCACTCACTCTAGCCAGGGCAACAGAGTGAGACTCTGTCTCAAAAAAAAAAAAAAAATTTCCTTAATGTAATTTTTGGGTTGTTTTTTTTTTAAATGAACTTCTTGTAAAAAAAAAAGAAAAAAGAAAAAAAGAAACCTAGTCAGTAGCAGGGAGGTCCAAGCAGCAGCCGAGTCTAGCCCTGAGCCGGGCGTGGCTCCGGGGAGCATGGAGCTGCTGGGCTATGGGAGCAGGGCAGAGTCGGTGAGAACCACGTGAGCACCCTGGCCTCATTTACCTTTCTCCCAGGCCCTACCACTGGAAAAACCTTGGGAGGTGAGGGACTCCAGGAGGGGATACTCCTGTGATACTTTAAACTTATGGACAGAGGTTTTCCTCCTGGTGGCCCAGCCCCAAGAGGTCAGTGTTCAAGGCAGAAGAGCCACCCGGAAATAAAGAAGGTACATTTGGTGGGGACAGCTCTTGTTCTGTACGCTCCCACCAAATTCTAGCACTACCCCCAGGGCAGCATCCAGGAGTGTGTGCAGGAAGCCAAGGATTCCAGACACTCAGCCAGCTCCTTCCCACAAGAACCACATCCTCTTCTTTCTAGCCCCAGGACCAAAACCGTTTTCTGCATGGGCTGCCTGGCCCCCAGTGCTGGGCAGGCACATGGTAAGCACCTGGTGAACACACAGGGGGTGCATGGGTAAGGACAGAGGGTGGAGTGGGATGAGTGGGGAGAAAGCACAAAGAAGACACTTGGCAGCAACTCCTGAGTCCCTGCCAGGGAAGTAAAGAGGGGCGGCGCTGTTCTCTGGATAAAACCTCAGCCATGTGTCCAGCACCTGCTGCACGCCCCCGGCTAAGCACCTCGCGCACGTGATCTCATTTAATCCTGTCAACCTAGTGGTGAGCTCATCCTCATTTGACAGTTTACTGAGGCTTAGAGTCAGTAACTCCCAGGGTTACTCCAGTAGCAAGCGGGGGGTCAGGATGGGAACCCAGATGTGTGTGAACCAAAGCTCATGCCTCTGGCTGCCCCAGGTTGGCTCCTAGGGTCCAGACCCTCCAGAACCAGGCAGAGGGGAGTCTAGTCCTATATCGGGGAGACCCGGCAGCGAGGGGGCCAGGAGCACTCCAGGGAAGGTTCTGCCCACAGCCCCTACACTCCCCTTTTAGCGCCTTTCCCCGGAGCCTGCCTGGGCCTCTGAGGAGGGCTGTGCTGACTCAGCATCAGGAGGCCAGTGCTGAGGCCACATCCGCAGGCAGCAGGAGGGTAAGCTTACACCACTTTCAGGATGCCGGTGGCCGTGTAGGTCAGACCCTTCAGCTGGACGATGGGATCCACCAGGCTCCGAGGGCTTGAGCTGTGGTGGAATTCGGTGAAGGTGAAATGGATCTTCAAAAGGTTTGAGTACTGCAACAGCGAGAACTGCAAAGGCCAAGGAGGTGGGCCCTGTAGCTCAGAGGTTGTTACTGATGTTACTTTTAATAAACTTTTTATTTTGGAATGCATTTGAATTTACAAACCATTTCCCATGTGTTTTGGTGGTCCTACAGATAATATACTGAAACCCAGAAAAAAAATGACCCAAAAATACGAAAAGAAAACTGGAAAATCAAAACCAAATAATGCTGCTTTCGTAGTGTACAAAGAACGAGAATTTGGGGAGGGGCAGGATGGCAAACTGGGAACAGCCCAGGGGGAGGACGGAAGTCGCAGGTGGATGCCCACCTATGGACACACCTTCTTGGAAAGAGCGTTGTAAACCACTGGAGAAGTGATGGGGGACATTCAGAGTGAATGGGAAGGTGACAAGGCCACAGTTTGCAGAGAATAACCTTGCCAACCACAATATTCATTATGCTTAGATTTTTAAAAAATTTTTTAACACATGAACTCAATTCATATCCTCACTTCTCAGGAGTTTGTGCACACACATGCTAGTGGCTGGGAAATAAAAAGATAAAGGACTCAGGAGTGACCAAGCAAACATAATGAAGAAATCACCCATCGTTTGGTTGAGTTACCATCAGTCAAATTTCATAGCAAAATTATTTTGAAATACTTTCAGTGTTTTTAAATAGTATAATCATTGTGTTTCCCGTGGCTTGTGGATACATATATTACATGCCATGGCGGAACCTTCTAGATCAGAGCTCGAATCGGCCCTGCTCTGGGACCTTCCTTTGACTCTGGACCGGCAAAGCTCCCCTAAGCCACGCACCAGGTCTGCCTCCTGGACCCCACCCCAGTCCCAGGTGCCCAGTCCTCACCGAAGTGTTGGTGCCCTCGAACCAGCCCATCATCGCTCTGACGAAGTCCTTCATCTGGCGAAATTCACTTTGGTCGATGCTGCCAGAGCCGTCAATCAGGAAGACAATGTCCATCTCTGGACTGGGACACTCTGCAGGGAGGGAGGTAGAAATCACAGATGCATTACGGGTTCCAGCCACCTCCTGGGGCCCAGAAACCCTCCTGCTCAACAGGGTTGGGGGCAGACTTGGCATCCCCACCTGGCTTCCAACCCCTCCACGGACGAGGCTAAATCTTCTGCCCCAGTCCTGTTCCCTCAGGGGAGTCCCTGTTGCTCCTCCCCTCCCCCATGGCCTGGGAAGCAGGGCAGGAGTAGAGGACAGGGACCAGGTGGGCTCCTCATTCACTTGGTCAACGAAGATTTATGAAACACATACTCTAGGGATGTCACAGAGCATGAGGAAGGCAGTTTAGCAAAGTGGTTCAGAGTGTGCATTTGGGAACCCGAGTGCCTAAGCTCAAATCCCAGCTCTGCCAGTCGCTAATTGGGGAACTCAGGCAAGCTGCTTAACTTCTCTGGGCCTCAGCTTCCCCATCTGCAAAATGAGGATAATAATAGTGCCTTCCACATGGGATTATTGCAAGCATAAAACAAATTAATATGTATATAGGTGCTTAAGACAGGGCCTGTCCCTCTGAATGTTAGCTGTTATTCATGTCCTAGGCATTTTCTAGGCCTGTAGGATAGACCAGTAGGGGATGCTGGGGGGTGCCACCCAGACCCATCCCCTTGCAGGTCTGAGACACTCGTTTCTTGCTAAATGGAGTCGGCTGCTGGTGGCTCTCAGCTGAGTCCCTTCCCAGAAATCACGCTGGGCAGAGGGAGCTGTCTCACCCAAGGGTACCTCCTGCACCTGGGGGCAACCCATATGCAGTGCCTGTTTCATGTCTGAAGGGCCAGCCAGGCTCCAAGCTTCCTGTGGCCAGCTGAGGTCTCTGTACGATTACGTCACGTCCATCCTGTCCCCTTCCAGCCCCGCGTCCCTCATGCTGTCATGGGTATCGTTCCCAGGAACATTCCCTAACAAGCTCGGAGTCTGTTTCTGGGGAAATCTGACCTGAGACCATAGCTTCAAAAAAGATACCACCCCTGCCCTTGTGGAGTTCACACCGCAATGGGAAAGACACACCATATGCACATAAACAAATGAGACTTTCAGACTGTCCCTAGGCTTGTGGGCGGAGGGGTTGGGGCCTGTGTGCAGGACCCAGTCAGTGCCTCTACCAGCACCCACATCCTGTGTTCTCTCAGGGTGGTGGGAGATCAGGCCACCACAGCGCGGAGGTGCGATGCCCATACCCCACAGCTGCAGTCGCTGCCTCCTGTCCACTACTGAAGGAAAAAATGCCTTTTCCTCTCTCCCCCCTCCCCCCAGCTCAACCAGCTGGGGCTTCAAGGGTGCTGAGAAGAATAGAAGATCACTTCCTTTCCTGCTTCTTCAATGACTAGAGAATCCAGCTGTCCACAGGGCAGGCCGAGGATCCCACAGGTGCTCCCCTTTCTGCCCATTAGCCTGCCACACCTGGGTAGCCAACACCTTGCACTGTCCTCCCTTGTCCAGCTTCTTCAGGAAACCACCCCCTCATCCTCTACCTCTTGCTCCTTTTATTGTAGCCACCGAGCTTCCGATAGCAGGTGCCTGGATGTATCCTCTTGAAAAGGGAACACACTGATCAGGCAAGGTTGGCTCAAGCTCTGGGCTTCGCCTCTTTCTCTCTGTGGGGACTCATATCTCTAAGCTTCGGTTCTCTCATCTGACAAATGACAGTCATCCTGCACCACCCAGGGATCTTGTAAGATGCAACAAGGTGATTCCTACCAGGCACCCAACACTGCCTGGCACACAGGTGCTCAGTTCCCTCCACTTTGACCTCAACTTGCCTTGCCTGCTTGCTGTCGTGTCCCATTTTCATCAGGCGTCCCACCTCATGGGTTCCAGAGACATCTATGAGGAGACATTTACCTACTTGCAGTTAAGTGCCACATCGCCTACCCTGGCCTTGCACACATATCGGGCTGGGTATGGTACCCCCAAGAGCCACAGATGCTTTTTCTCCACTCCCTCTGCCCCTCTATGAACTCTGTTCTCACAGTTTGATGTGGGGGTGTTTCTGCTGCTGGCCCTCCTTTGGCTAAAAGCCCGATGCCTGGCACTATGGCCTCTCTAGCCTAAAGCCTCGTTCTCAGTCACACCCTGAGTGGCTCCAGCATTCCCTCTCATGCCACAGATCAGGTAGTTTTTCTATATCTTTCTCCTAGGCCAAATACACAGTCTTCAGCTAGAAGATCAGTCAGGACGTCTACCACATATTATGTCCAGGCAGGGCTCTAAGCATTTTATACACATTGACTCCTTTAGTCTTCATAACCACCCCAGTTATTAAGCCCCTTTTACCAATGAGAAAACTGAAGCTCAGGGAATGAAGCCACTTGCCCATGGACACGGAAAACAAACTTGGGCGCCACCACTATGCAGTCTGACTCTCAGAGAGATGCCACTGTAGTGTCCTCAGGCCCTGTTCTCTGTGGAAGACGTTGACCCTGACAAAATCGTGCATCACACTTTCCACAGCCCTATTGTTGGCTCCTCTCAGAGGAGAAGCATTAGTCTGGGGAATCCTGGCAACTCAGATGAACCATGCAGAACTGCCTCCCTCATGGATTCTCGTCCTCACCACAGGTTTTCACCACCCCGAGGTCCTTCTTCTGGCCATGGACTCAAGAAGTGTCCATGCGCCTGCTGGCAACTGTAAGACCCTCACGTCCACCCCCAGCCAGCACCCTGGAGCTCCCCTTTCCCCCATCGGAACTTTCACCCCTGGACCAGTGCGTGGCTCCTGCCCTGAGCAGCCCTCCCTGCCGGGCCACAACGTGCTCATGTCCCCTCTTGGGCTCACGGAGGCTCTTGGCCACACTCAGTCCTCCAGGAAGGGGAGATGGGCACAGGGGGCCGAGACACAGGCCTCATACTCTGCCCAAACCTCAGTGACAGCGTGTGCCCCACAGATAACCGCTGTCTATAAGGGACCTACCTGGCAAGGCAGCTGGGACTGTCCGGATGATCTGCAAGCGGGAGCCCAGCAGGAGGCAGGAGCCTTTTGCATACATGTTCTCCCCACAGGCTCTGTGCATGGTTGGGCCACAGGCCTAGAGGCAGAGGCTGTGAGCAAGGGGATCCCCAGAGCACCCCCTCCTCCTCCAGCCCAGCCCCAGCTGCCTCCAGCCCCTGCCCCTCCCAGTACAACCCTCCTGTGACTCAGGACTACTCACAAGCAGCCAGGAGTGGTTGGTGGAGGCTGCCAGGGACAGG
The DNA here is from genome assembly GCF_000956105.1 of Propithecus coquereli. Classification (NCBI taxonomy): domain Eukaryota; kingdom Metazoa; phylum Chordata; class Mammalia; order Primates; family Indriidae; genus Propithecus; species Propithecus coquereli. The sequence goes on from NW_012139414.1 coordinate 7,789,873, forward strand.
CCCAGGGATATGTTTACGGCCTCTGGGGGAACTGAGAGGGCAGACACACATGGTCACACTCATGGACACAACTTCATTTGTGGGGAGAGTCCAGGCTGGAAGCTGAAGGGGGTTTGCTGGGGTCCAGGAGGGTCAGGGATCCCAATTCCTGGGTTGGGTCACTCACTGTGCAGCGAGATGGGCTGGCATGTGCCGGTGGGAGATGCACAGTCGTACAACCGTCCTGTTTGGTTGACCGCAACCACCTCCAGGGGGGCTCCCACCACGAGTCTGGAGGCATAACCATGACACACAGTCTCAGGGGGGGTGGGAACAGGGGGCACTTTGAGGACAAGGAAGTTTCTTATGATGGGGAACTGAGACTTTTTACCACTTGGAGGTTGTTCAAAAACCAGGCCTTGGGTTTAACCCACATAAGCCTAAGGACCATGCTGTGGTTTCATTTATTTGTTTCTGAGTGTGCATACCTAAGTATATGTGTATCTATGTATATAAATGGTTTGTACTTTTTTTAACAGTCACAAAAAATAAAACTATCTAAAAACAAAAATGGCATTTCCCAGTCATGGGTAAGTGCATTGTGCTTCTGAAATGCCGTAATTGTGAGCCACCGAAGAAACAGATCATCCCACGTTAAAGGGAACAATTTCCTGAAGCCAGAGGCTTTCAAAATAAATAGTTGATTCTGTAATTAGTTGGACAAATTTAAGTGTAATGTAAACAGTTAAACTGCACAATTGAAAGCAGTGGTGTCAGAAGCCATATTTATATCCATAGTTATATAAATGCAACGGTTTATTTGCAAAACTCCGTGAGTGGAAAAAAAATCTTGTAATTTTGGAAACATTTTATCACTACTAACGATCTCCCCACCCAGATGAGAAAAGTAGACAAATCCTGGTGTATTTTAATTAGCCAAGCAAGGCTTAGTTAAGTGGGCATATGAGGGTTCCTTCTAGAGAGCCATTGCTTTACAAAAAGATGTTATCCCTGTGTGTCATGATTCACGGAAAAATCTAAGACTTCTAAGAAAAGTCTAAAACAAAGTCTAAGACTTTGCTGATGAAAACCTAAACAGATGGCTAGAGAGTAGCAGTCTGGGACGTGATAGCCTAAATGGTGGACAAATTTTGAGTCTAAACTATCCACCTGGGTGTTTTTTCTTTACCCCAACCCATTCCTTCCACATAGGCTCAGTCTTTTCCATATTGGGTTATGATTCAACAGAATCCAGGAAAAACAATAACTTTGTAGAAATCAGAATGATACCAACTATATATCCATCCTAGTTTACTTTATTATAGAGACTGGTGAATGGTGATCAATAAATAGTGTTGTATTCTTTTTTTTTTTTTAATGAGGCCTGAAAACAAATTGATGGTGATGGAAATCAGAACAGAGATTATCTTTGGATTTGTCGGGTGATGAGGGACCCAGTAAGGGAAGCCTGGTGCCTGTGAGTTTGTACATAGGATCAGTCTGCTGCGGGCAGGGTTTACCCAGGTGTACACAATGTCCTAACTCATGGAGTTGGACCCTTCAGATTTGTGCGCTTCAGTCTGCTACATTTCAAAACAAAGAAAAAACAAAACCCTAGTGCCTGGTAACTGCCTCCATCACCCCGGGCTGTCAGCTGGGTGAGGAAGGGGAGGGATATGCACTCAGAACTCAGTGACCTCTGTAGGTCCTTGTTGGCCAGCTGAACCTGTCTGTCCTGTGGGGCTCACTGCCAACACCACCTCCCCTGGGGAGCCTCCGGGAATTTCCCCCCCCACACCCCCCACCCCGCTTCCTATGCCTCCCAGAGTTTGGTTTCGCCTGCATCACATGTGACTTGAACTCTCTGGGACGTGAGAATGTGACAGCTCCTAGAGTCAGGGCCAGGTACATAATTTGTGGGCCCCAATGCAAAAATGAAAATGTGGGGTCTCTTGGGGTTAAAGGGAACTTGCTCTTTTCTTCTGCATTCCTTCTCTCTCTTTTTCCCTCCCTTCTTCCCTCTTTCTCTCTCTCTCCCTATTCTGCTGTTTTCTATTTGCAATTTAGTGCCACACTCGCATAGGCTCAGGGATACTCCCAGGGTGAATGCACCCAACCCTGACCAGCTGGTGCCGGGGCCGAGGGCAGCAGCAGTCACCGTGCATTGGTGGGGTACCGGCAGCTGAGACTGCTTCCCAGGGAGGAGGCGGGAGGCAGGGCTGCCTGTGAGCTGAGCCTCCAAGCCCACAGTGTATCTCCATCCTCTCATCAGTCTTTGCTTACAAAATAGATGCAAAGATAAAATCATTCAGACTTTCAAGAGGCCAAGTGCAGAATATTAAACTCCAAGTTTAATGAGTTTGGACCCTCTGCGACTGCACAGGTCACTTGCCAAGAAGAGGCCCACCTGGAGGGCAGGTTCAAGGCCTCCTCTTGAGGTGGTATCTTGCCTAGAGTTTTGTGGCCCTTCCTGGGATCACGAGTAACACGTGGTAGTGTCAGGGGCCTCAGAGGAGCCATGGAAAGCCTTCTCGCCCAGGCTGCCCTTCCTCAGGACACCTCCCTAGGGTGCTACAGGTGGCCATCTGCCTGCAGGACACGAGGGGGTGGCGGGGGAGGGAGTGGAGCCTACCGAGATGCGCCAAACTGCACCACACTCTGTCCGAAGCTGTCTGCATCCTCTTGGAAAACGGTGGGCTCCTCCACATCCAGGTTGAATCCATGACAAGAAGACAGGACTGAGGAATATGGGGGCAGGGGTCAAAGAAGCCCCATCCCCTCTGGCCTCCTGGCCTCTTGAAACCCTACCCTACTCCAGCCTCATTCCCATCTGCCCAGAAGGACAAGCCCGCTCCTTTACCTTGTTGACTGAGTTGCCATCTCGGTGGTTTCCATCCCTCTCCCTCCCTCAAAAATGATCAAACCACAATACAACCACAATCCAGGCAAATGCCCCCTCGAAGACACTTCAAAGGACATCCAGGATCTGAAATTAGGCCGGTCACCTCCTGTATGTTACATCAGGAATGTCCCTTAAAGACAAGGTGACCATAACATTTATCGTCTAAACTGAGACCTTCTGAGAGTGAACAGGGCACCGTCAATAATTGTAGCAGGGACTGCCCGGACAAACCAGTGCACACGGGCGCCCTGCTAGAGACGACCTCCTCCAGCCTCTCGGTACACAGAGACACCACAGTCCAGTCAGGGAACAGACATAGAAGCCTATGATTATGTGTCACTGTGTGTTTCCTGTGTCCCCCTCTTGGAACCAGGCTCTAAGAGGGAAGGGCTGCATCTGTCTTGTGCTTCCACGCCGGTGGCAGTGCCTGGCTCAGCAGGTGTCTGATTACTGTTTGTTGACTGACCCAGAACCGCACAGCAAGTCACTGGCACAGCCAGGATTCCAACTCGCTTTCCTGATCCTTGACTAGTCACACTCCTCTCACTGATGGCTAAGCTCCAAAACCTCGGGGGGCAACCCCCTACATTTCATGGGCTTTTCCTGACTCCTCCACTCCCAAGCAGCCATCTCTCCTTCCCATTCCGCTAGAATCCCCACCTGTCCCTGGACTGAGGAGTCAACTCCCCCCAAGAGTAGGGAAGCCCTAAGGGGGTCAAGCATCTGGCCAGGTAGTGACAGGGAGGTCCAGACACCTGTACCCTGGGGTCCTGGAAAGAGGCCAGATGTGTAGGGAACTGGGATGCTTCTACAGCCATGTGGAGGGGAGCCTTACGTCCTCTGCTTTCCTTCCTCAAGTAATTACATTTCTGAGTCTGAAAGCAGCCCCTGCGCTCCGACAAGTGGCAGGATATCAAGGGGCTCAGACTTGGCCGGGCGCGGTGGCTCACGCCTGTAATCCTAGCACTCTGGGAGGCCGAGACTGGGCGGATTGTTTGAGCTCAGGAGTTCGAGACCAGCCTGAGCAAGAGCGAGACCCCGTCTCTACTAAAATTAGAAAGAAATTAATTGGACAACTAAAAATATATAGAAAAAATTAGCCGGGCATGGTGGCGCATGCCTGTAGTCCCAGCTACTCGGGAGGCTGAGGCAGGAGGATCGCTTGAGCCCAGGAGTTTGAGGTTGCTGTGAGCTAGGATGATGCCACGGCACTCTAGCCCGGGCAACACGGTGAGACTCTGTCTCAAAAAAAAAAAAAAAAGGGGGGGCTCAGACTCAAGTGCCTCTTGGCCCAGGCAGGTGATGTCAATGAGCGCAGTGAGGGGAAGCGAGCTCCAGGGAATGGTGGACCCATAGAGCTCCTGCCCCTTCTGAGGGGGCAGCCATTGCCAGGCACCAGTATCCAGAGCTGCCAGACCATCTTGTTTTTCAAAATAAGCTAGAAAGCTGGGGTTTTGTGTGAAATCTGATTTTTAAATGGCACACGAATGTAGTCCTATACAGTTTTCAACCTGTGGACTATTCTCTTGGCAGCAGTGGACAGCCTACCTGTAATCAGGACTTGAGGTAAAGCCAGGCTGAGGGAGGTGGCATCCAACCTTCTCCACCCCCCATGGCTTCTGTGGCCTTCTGTTCCAGGGGGGTTGCTGGGGCAGACACCTCTGACCCACACAGCGCCCTGACCAGGGCCCCTGTGAATACCCATGGGAGGGGCAGTCCTGGGTCAACATGGCCATCTGCGTAGGCTGCTTGCTCTCCACCCGAGCACAACCCCTGAGTCCATCTTCCCTCGCCTTTGTTTGGGTCACACCCTCCCATTCCAGTCTGTTTGGACACGAGTCCACTCCCCTGCCTTCAGCTCCTCCTGACCACCAGCCCCCAGCCTGTCCTACCAGACAGAGACCTCCACAAAGCTTCTCCCCAGTCCTGCCAGCCCCCCCTTACCAGCCAGAAGGAGCACCATGCCAAAGGCCATCGCTGAGCGGCACGTTGCGGAGGAAGCAGAAGGCTGGGTAACAGCACTGAAGGGTGCTCAGCATCCTGGGGGGTAGTTAAAACAATGACTCAGGGCCTTCACGTGGCAGGAGGAGGGGCACAGTGGGGAAGAGGGCCTTGGTTAGTCATAGAATGGGGGGCAGGCAGAGGCTTCATGCTCTCCCCCGCCACCATCTTCAAAGATCTGGCTTCCTTCTCCCAGGGGACCACCCTCCCCCAGGCTTTTGAGCCAGGTGCTACCCAGGGGGTCTCTCTGGGGCTGCACACAAGTGGAAAGGGAGGAAGCAGAACAGACAGCTCTACAGGCCCTGGCAGGTGGACGTGAGAGAGGCAGAGCCCCCATCAGAGCGTCGGAGATGAAGAAAGGGGGGAGAGAGGGCTAGGTTGGGGTGTTTAAACAAGCAGACCTGCTCAGTAGGAGAACGGATAACCAAAAGAGTGAATTCATACAATGGACTACTACTCAGAAGTAAATAACAGGCTACAAGGCCGGGCGCGGTGGCTCACGCCTGTAATCCTGGCACTCTGGGAGGCCGAGGTGGGAGGATCGCTTGAAGTCAGGAGTTCGAGAGCAGCCTGAGCAAGAGCGAGACCCCGTCTCTACAAAAAATAGAAAAATCGGCCAGGTGTCGTGGTGCACACTTGTAATACCAGCTATTGGAAGGCTGAGGCAGGAGGGTCGCTTGAGTCCAGGAGTTTGAGGTTGCTGTGAACTACAATGAGGCCACTGTACTCTAGCCCAGGGGACAGAGTAAAACCCTGTCTCCAAAAAAAAAAGAAAAGAAAGGAACAGGCTACGGATGTTTTATCTCAAGTGAAAGGAGCCAGACATCAGAATATATAATGTCTGACTCCTTTCATGTGAAGTTAAAGAACAGGCAAAATTAATCTATAAAGATAGAAATCAGAAGAATGATTGCCTCTGGTGGGGTGGGGGGGAACATTTAACATTTGTTAAATTTAGCATTTAACGCCAGGCACAGTGGCTCACTGTGATCACAGTGCTTTGGGAAGCTGAAGATAGAGGATCACTTGAGGCCAGGAGTTTGAGACCAGTCTGGGCAATATAGCAAGACACCCCCCCGCCATTTCTACAAAAATATTAGCCAGACCTGGTGGCGCATGCCTGCAGACCTAGCTACTTGGGAGGTTGAGGTCGGAAGGTCGGGGTTACAGTGAGCTATGATCGTGCCACTGCACTTCAGCCTGGGTGACAGAGCAAGATCCTGTCTCTAACAACAAAACAAAACACCCAACATTTTAACATTTGTTAAATTGGGGATGGGTGGTTGTCATTTATCTTCTGTAAATTTCTGTGTATTTGAAACATTTCACAGTTAAACATAAAAACATGAAAAAAGGGTCCTATGTGTTAATGTAAAAGCCCAGGAACAGACTTTGAAGGTTAAAATATATGAAAAAATCCCTTCCTATAGCACAAATTATTTTGTGTATATATGTCAGGGTTATTTAAAACATATAAAATATAGATTAAATGTCAACTGCAAACAATATATTAGTAAAAGTTTTCTGTATGAAAATTTTGCATCCACTTACTTTGAGCCGGACAGAAAAAGTCACGTGTGAAGCATTGACAATGCTCTTGCAGGGCACTGGGCTGAGGGCTCTGATTGCTAACTTTGAAGCTGAGTTACCTCCTTCCCTGCAAAGACTGTCAAGGTCAAGTTGGGCAACAGCCTTCTCCCTCTTGTGCTGAGGGCTCTCAGCAGGCAGAAGGCCATCATGAGTTCCGTGGATCTGTGAATGTCTCTCTGCGTTTGGAACCACAAAGTAATTTTTAAATGAATCTACTTAATCCAAAAATTTAAAGATCTCTTCATTTCCTCCACAGTCACCATACTTCATCATTTAGACATGATCTTGAATGGTATCGAACTTCATGCACGATCTTTACTTTTGGACTTCCTTGCATGCTTCAGGCTAATATTTTGCTGATTTTAGCAACTATAAAAAATCTCCAACTTTGTCTTACTTATATTACGCCTTATCTCAGCAAAAGTTTGTTTTGCACTCATTTTTAGAGAACAATAAGGGCAAAATGCAATAAGATATTCAAATACTTGCAAACACCACACACTGCCACAAAAGCATCTTCTTCCTGGGCCCTTCCTAGCTGCCAAGGCTCTGACTCCTACAGCAGTGGT
>NW_012139414.1:7798171-7800059 GCF_000956105.1 Propithecus coquereli
CCTCAGCCTCCCAAAGTGCTGGGATTACAGGGATTATGGTGAGCCACCATACCCAGCCTTCATAACGTAATTTAATGCTAAGAAATGCCAATAGTTTTTCCTTAACATTTAAAATTATAGTATTTGGGCCCTAGAGAGACAAGTGTAGGCTAAGATACTAAAAAAGATATTGCTGAGATGTGCAGCTTGAACAAACCACTTAGAATTTTCAAACTAGACTAATGGTCATCATCAGGGCCTGATGAAATGTTTTAAATCTCATTAGTCATTTTTAAATCCCATGTAATTACAATGGAATAACCCTCAGCAATAAAAACGAATGTAGCATTCACCAGGGGAAGATGCAAGTTCTCCACCATGTAACAGAAACGCTGCGCTAGCCTGGAGTGCTCCACAAAGTTGTTACAAAGTAGACTAGGCAGGTAGCAAGATAACTGCTGGGCTTGGTAATAGTGGGGGACGAAGTGCCCAGCACTTTTGTTGATGCCTCAGCACTTTGTCTTGCCCTGAAACAGTCTGTTCAAACTGGCCCTGACTGCTTTAGAGTGGCTTTGGTTGTCCTATAGTGCCCTTTAGTTAATTGTAATACTAAAATCCCTGGCCTAGTGGGAAATTATAATATTGTTACTGCCCCCATGTGATTTGTTTCACTGCCAACAAGCAAAGATACAATGTAGAGACTTTGCATTACTCTTTGGGAAGATATTTAAAGCAACATCACAGGTGGGCAGATGAGGATTTTGCATGCCAGACAGCTCCGGGGAAAGGAATTCCTACGCTGCCCAGGAGCAAATGCCCATGTAAATAACCTCCAATACTCATCTAATTCATCGAGCTGAACTTGTCTGAGTCATTCTTTGGTCTCTTGGCTCCCTCTCAGTCTGGGGGCAGTTTTACTATATTGTTCAGCAATTTTCCCAAAACACATATATGCAACAATATAAATGAATCTCGAAATAATTATGCTGTGTGAAAGAAGCCAAATAAAAAAGGATCAAATACTACATGATTACACTAATATAAAATGTAGAAAATGCAAATTAATATATAGTGATAGAAAGCAGATTAGTAGTTCTGGGTAGAAGAGGGGAAGGAATTAAAAAGAGCCAAGAGTTTGGAAAATTGGATATCCACGTGCAAAAGAATGAATTTGGACCCTTACTTTACACTATACACAAAAATCAACTCAAAATGGATCAAAGACCTAAACATAATAGCTAAAACTGTAAAACTCTTAGAAGAAAACATAGGGCAAAGCTTTCATGACACCAGATTTGGCAACGATTTCTTAGATATAACACCAAAAGTACAAGCAACAAAAGAAAAAATAGGTAAGTTGGACAACATCAAAATTAAAAACTTCTGTGTATCAAAGGGTATAATCAACAGAGTGAAAGGCAACCTATGGGATGGGAAAAATATTTGCAAATCACATATCTGTTAAGGAGTTTTTGTTGTTGTTGTTTTGTTTTTTATTTCAGCATATTATGGGGGTACAGATGTTTAGGTTATGTATGTTGCCCTTGCCCCCCTCCTCCCCTCCTAAGTCCGAGTTTCAAATATGTCCATCCTTCGGGTGGTGCGCATTGCACTCTCTGTTAAGGAGTTTATATCCAGAATATTTAAAGAACTTTAATTCCTACAATGCAACAACAAAAAACAAACAACCCAATTGAAAACTGGACGAAGGACTGAAACAGACATTTCTCCAAAGAAGATATGCAAATAGCCAACAAGCACATGGACAGATGCTCAGTGTCACTAATCATTAGAAAAATGCAAATCAAAACCACAATGAGATATGACCTCTCACTCATTACAATGGCTACTATCAATATAAACAACAACAAAAATCGAAAAATAAGTGTTGGTGACGATGTGAAGAAAT
>NW_012139414.1:7801023-7828359 GCF_000956105.1 Propithecus coquereli
GCACCACCAAATTGTACACTTAAAAATGGTCTAAGATGGTAAATTTCGTGTTACGTGTATTTTATCACGATTAAAAGATTTTTAGTTTTTTTAAATCCCAGATGACTATCTTTCTCCTTGACATTCCTTTAATGTGAAAAGCGGTCTCCTTCTTGCCTATTTCTCCATACAACACTGAAAAGATCAACACTCAATGGCCATGATTTGATCAGATTCACAATTTTCTCTTTTCTTAATGCTGAATCAAGGTTGAGGGGTAAATTGTTAACTGCCCTGTCCTCTGGGAATAAAGCCATGAGAGGACAGGCCTCTTGAGGCTGGCACACCCTCAGTGGTGATCCCGCCCCGTCCTTCCTATTGCTCACGGGATTAACATGAATTACAACAACCAATCAAACCTCGTTTTCCATTACTAGGGGTTTCAGTGACAAAACTCCCACATACATGCTCTGCACAAAGACTGGAGCTGATTCCGACTCTGCACATCAGTGACTTATTCCAAGTACAAAGTGACATGTTTACTCTCCCTCACAGAGTTAGTCACCGCTGCTATTCCACTGTATACTTCTGACATTACACAATGTCCAAGCTGTTCCTTGATAAAGGAAATTTGCCCACAGCTTATTCTTCAAGCATAATATTTGCCAGACACTGTAGGTAGCCTCTCCAACAGCCCCCCGCCCTGCCACCTTCCTGGCTGGCAGAGCTACCTCTTATTATTAAGCCTGCAAAAAGTGATGCTCACTCTCTCAGCAGTCCATGCAGTCAATGGGATGAAATTTGAATCAATCCTAGTCAATGAGACCTAAGGGGGAATATGAGACTTTATGGAGAAGATTTACCTCCCTGAAAAAGAGAGATGTGGAGAGAAACTTCTTGCCTTTGGGCACAGTTATCTGAGGACATAATGCCTGGAGCTATGGCAGCACTCTTGCAACCATGAGGGGATGGTAAGGACAAAAGTCACTCAAGTATGACTAATTGGAAGGTTGGAAAGAATCTGCATCTTAATGTCACTGCTGAGCCACTTAATTAAACAGCACTTGCGCCTAGACCTCCTGTGTTAAGGCCTTTTATACTCTCTTGTGCACTTTTTTCCCTACTGTTACTTGAAGCACAAAGCAACCTTCCAGTACAGGTATTATCTTCACTGCTGTTTTTACATGCTTCTTGGAAATTGTTATTTGCACTTTCTTTTGCTATAAGAGCAACTTCAATTTATGCCATTGTAGTTTTGCGGTATTTAGTGATAACATACATTGATTTTGGATGGGAAAGCAATATGTTGCAGTTGTTCTCAGAAATCTCTATTGCTTTATGTTAGAGGTCATTATGCTTTGTTTGAAAATGACACAAAAGCTTTGACAGCTTCATGCTACTATTTGGCAAAGTTTCAGAACAAGCAACTGAATAGGAACAAATACATAGTGGAACCAACACAATTCAATTTTCAGGTGCTACAATTTTTTCTAGATATATTTTAGCTTTTTGGCTCATGACCACTTATCCCAGCATTCGTACATTTCTATACTACATGTGCATGGGACTCAATTTTTAAAAATCAATATTGATTTTGCTGACATTATTCTAAATTGTAGCAATTATATTATCTTATTACAACTTTGATGCTTTTGAGCCATTAATCTATTTTTTGATTTGGGGATGTAATGCAATAGCAACCCTGAAAAATGCTAATATAATGACTGTAAACAATAACACACAAAAGGAAAAGTACATGAAAATAACACCTTATTGCCTGAATGCTAGGCAAGAGTCCATTGTAGTCCTTGGGGTCCATGTGCAACCTTCAAGAGCACAATTATTAAGGGTGTAACACTGTTTCTGTGCAAATCACCAGTTTTAAATATTTTCTTGCTTGCTTTCTCTAAAATTTACCAGTTAGGAGATCATCAGTGACCACCAGTGGTTCATGGAATATATTTTGAGAAACACCACTCTAGGATCAAATTCTCACAAAAGTTTCATCTTCTGAGGCCCTACCTGGGGATATAATAATTGGTTCTTCTGGGGACTCAAAAGCTTCAAAATCCAAAGGGATTTTGGACCCTCTGCTGATGGGTCGGGTAGATATTTTTGGATGGAGGTGAAGGGCCACTTTCCAGCTTCCCTTCAAATCACATGATCACCTGCCTCCCCCTTCTGTTCTAATTACAGCATTCACATGGCCCGAGTGCCTTGCCGGTGGCAGCAGCAGTGGGACCTCTCCAATAGCTTGCCACGTGTTGACCCCCAGCTCAGTAGAGGGTGGTGGCGTAATGAGAAGAATGACCCCTATTGGAGGCAGCAGGCTCCTGATATGTGACTCCAAAGTGCTCTCCAGTCACTAACCACATGCAACCAGTGTGCCCCGCAACACAGCCTAGGATTTGTAAGAAGCACCTGTGTACTGGTTCGCTCCAAGGACCTTTCCAGGTGGAAGAGTAGCCCCAGAGGGCTGCCCCCTCTCTATCTTAGCCCCTGCACCTGACAGTTCCATCAGCTTCCACTCAGCAACAGCTCTGAGAATGGAGTGAGTAGATTAAGAGGTCAGGTAACCCCCAACATAGGGATGTTCATAACCTCCGCTCTGGTTAACTGTCTTATCCCAGCCTCAGGCCTCCGGGCTGGCCAGGGTCCAACACAGTAAGGGGAATCCATGGGCATTGTTGTCCAGGACTCATATCCATAAAAGGCCTTAATTTTAGATCTTTGACATATTTCCCAACAGAGGCACATACATCTTCTTGTGCATGTTTTAATTTTTTAAGGTAAACATCTAAAATACACACTTTTTAATAAAATCATGTTTTGGCATTTCTTCATTTACTATATTTGGAGCCACAAAAACATGGAAGCAACCTGAGCCCTTCTGACCCTGGAGCTGGTTGAGCTGCAGTAGCATGAGGCATTGTCCCTCCCGAGGGGACGCTCCTCCCTCCCAGCCAACAGCGATGACCAGTGCAGGAAGCCAATTTTGCAAATGCCAAGGTGCAGGCGCTTCATCCCCAGTTCGGTTTGAGAAATCTGGACTCAGAGCCCCAAGCCAAGAGCTAATGCTGACAGCATTTCACTAGCAATGAGGATGACAAGAAGGGACAGATCATCCTGCGCTGTGTGCTCTGGAGCCCACCTTCTGGAGGTGGAACTGAGCTTCCAACATCAAGCTGCAGAGTTCAGACACTGTCATGAGAGTAATGGATGAGGATGAGCGGCTTGCTCAGTACTGTGTTTCAGAAAGACCACTGGTGGCTAGTGCAGGGAGACAGACTGGGGCCTGGGGCTACTGTCCATGTATCTGGTGGAAATTCCAAGTCCAGTCCTCTAGGAGGCACAGCAGGGACCCCGTCCTGAGAGTTTCCAGCTGGAGCCTTGACAAGACAAATGGCCCTTCCGAAACAAGACACTTTGTGCAAAAACACTACATTCTCCTGCAGAGAGAAAACAGACTGACCCCAGCTCCCCTCAGGTGGAATGTTTCCTCTTTCTTGGGCCTGACTTGGGTGAGAATAAGAAAGCCAGGAAACAGCTCAGGAGAGGGCAGCTCCATAGGAGAACAGGAGGCAGTTTCTCACTGGGCAAGTAGGGGTTCCGAGGTCCTGTTTTCCAGGGCAATCTGTCTCTTTGCTGCTTCCTCCATCATTTCCTTGTACTGCCGCCCGAAGAAGTCAAGCTGTGTGGGAAGAAAGAGAAGACAATCGGGAAGTTCGCCCAGCAGAAAAGAGGAAAAAAGCTGACTGGGAGAGAGGGAGAGATCACCATTTCAGGGCCCCCTACTGTGTTCAAAGCATGCATAGGAACTTTATACACATTATGTCATTTAGACTTAGCCGGAATCCTGTGAGCTGGGCAGAATCACCTCCACACTGAGAGAGCAAGACCCAGAGCGGAACAGGCGCTTGCCTATGGCCAAAGAAAGAGAGAGTCTGTGCTGGTATCAGATCCAAAGCCAGGTCCGTGCTTTATATTACAATCTGTTGCCAAGGGAAACGTAGAAAGGTGGAGAGAGCGGAAAGCAAGGGAGAGAGGTTAGAGGAGGCCTGAGAATCACACGGGAAGGCACAATCGAGGGACAGCTCAGGACTGGCAACATCGCAGTGGGAAGGGGTTTCCTCTTGCTGCGACCTGGCAAGAATGTGCATCTAAAGTCGGAGTGAGCTCTTCCTTCCACTGCAGAAAGAGCGGCTCAAAGGCTGGCGTCAAGCGTGGGATCAAACACTCGCCTTGTACAGCACGGCTGTGACGAGAGCCAGAAGCAGCAGGCCCCCTACACAGCTGACCTCGTGAGCGGGACGGGGTTGCGGACCTCACACTCCTCCTGCACCGTCTTCGTCTAGAGTAGAGGTGACCCTGTCACAAAGTGTCAGGCCTCTTGCTGTCACAGACTCCTCCCAGAGTTCCTGAACCTTTAACCCTTCCCCAGGCTCTGCTCCCAGGGCTGAAATGCAGAAGCACTTATGTGCTTAGGGACAACTGTCCTGCCCCACGAGTGGCGTCTCCGCGCATGCGCACAGTGCGGCCGGCGCGCCACGTGCTTTCCCGAGTCACTGCTGTGCCAGGTGCGCGAGGCAGCACCTCCTCCCTCCTCCCTCCAGGCTTGCAGGCCCCCCACCCAGCATTGCAGATTTAGCACCAGAAGCCCCCTTACCAGCCTGGCCACTGCCTACCACACAGTCACTACCTGGGCTCTCACAAACGCCTCCTGTCCTGGAAGCTGGGAATACACGGACCTGTTGAACGTGATTTCGGCCACACTCATGACCAACACCTTCTTCTCCAACGTCTTCAAAAGAAAGGGGCGGGGGGAAACCTGTGGAATTGGCTCTGGGGGATGCTCAGAGTTCCAGGAATGCCCTGGCTTGAGGTCGGGCACAGACACATCAGGTACCACGTGAGTCTCGGGCAGGGGCTGTGCCCTTGGGCCTACACACCTGGCTGACCCAGCCGAAGCTGAGGTTGCCCTTCAGGATGAAGTCAAGTTCCTCCTGGATGCCGAAGGAGGGGATGTCACAGCGGAACCTCAGGCAGTCAGCAATGGAGCAGTCCTAGGGACAGAGAAGTAGCACTGGGCTGAGACAGATGAGTTTGAAGGTAGAAGACAGCATTAACAATGTGACTTAAGGGAAGCAGCCACATCTGAATACAAGAGGGGTGTTCAGCAGGATGGACATGGAACGTGGATTCCCAGATTAAGTTCCTCTGTTGTGTGGCTTAATGTAGGGGACAGCCCAGAGCCCTCCTCACCAGCACAGGATTCTTCTGAAAGTGAGTCCGGAAGTCAGACTCTGTGGGCACTGTTCTCTCCGAAGAGCACTGGATGGACAGGTTCTAGGAGAAGACACAGAGATAACATCAGGGGTTCACAAGGCACACAGGACCCAGGCAAAGGGCACTCATAGAGGAGCCATGCATAGTCCTTGAGCACCTGCGGGTGGGAGACCTCCACCTCTGTCCACACGGTCATGTGGTGCAGTTCCACGGGCACCCAGAAGTTGATGCTGACAGGCAGGTCCCTCTGTCCCAAGTTGTTCACCTGCACAGAGGCCAGTGAGGGCGGGGCCCACAGCAAAGACCTCGTCCCTCCCCCATCCCAGCCGAAGCTCCTGGGCCTCCACCACTTGCCTGGTACCCGTGCCTGGCCACGCTGCTTTCCCCCTCCTCTGAGTCCGAGAAGTCGAGGTTATCTGGTGGATTGCTCGTGGCTGGAGAGAGGAGAGGCATGGGTGGACTTGAACTTTACAGGGGCCTCCTGAGGAGGCTCTGGCTGGAGCGTGAGGGCACAGATGGTCAGTGGGGCCTTGGGGTGACCTAAAATGAGGTCTGTGGCTGAGCTGGGTTAAAGGAGGGTTTAGGGAGTAGGGTTGGGCTTCAAGATGGGACAGGGGCCTTGGGGTGACCTGAAATGAGGTCAGTGGCTGAGGTGGGTTAAAGGAGGGTTTAGGGAGTAGGGTTGGGCTTCAGGATGGGTGTAAGGTGCTTGCAGAAGCTGCCTGCAGAAAAAATTGCCAGGGGGCTGTGTAGGGGTGCAGTGAATGGAGCTGAGGGCTCTGCCACTGACCCTCAGGGGAGCAGAACCATGGCCAGCCCCTCTCTGCACTCTGCTTTCCTTTCAGTCCTTCGTGGGTAGGTAGGATGCTGGGGGCACATGGGACACAGCACAGACTTGGAGAGACTCAGGCTGATCCTGTTGGCCAACTGCTACTCAGCACCACCCCATTCTGGTCCCCCACAAGCCTCCCGGGGGGCCCTTCTCTCCTGTTTCCTTGGCTTTTCTGGGCCTGGGGCTTGGAGATGAGAGAGGGCCCAACAGCAGACTCTTCACTGGGTCTCAGTTTAACAATACCTCCTGAGGTGTACTTGGGCCCAAGGGTGGGGACACAGTGGCCAGCAGGGACACTCACATGGGTGGCTGGTCTCACCTCCACCCCTCACTGCTCCAGTCATCATGTACCTATCCTTTTGCCTGCCTAGTCCAAATTCCAGCTCACCACTCCTATTCTAAAGTCTCGTTCCTCCTCTGCCAAAAGATGCCCTAGAAATGCCCCAGCCTGGCCCTGGGGGCCCCTCCAAGTTCCCCCCACCCCACAGAGTCACATCTGCAGAGTGTGGCTGAGCTGTAGGGCCACACATGCCTGGAGGGGGTGTGCCCTGCTTGTGGGTCCCCTGCAGGGAGCTGTGAGAACCCCCGCATTGTACACTCCAGCAAGCAAGTTCAGAGCGTGCACCTGGCTGGAAACCTCCAACATGCAGGTGCAAGTGAGAATGTGAAACTCTAGGCAGGAAAACAACATCTAACAAGGCATATCTCACAAGAATGGGGGTTTATGTCTGTTTTGATTACACATAATAGGGGCTCAATAAATCTTTGTTGAATAGGCAGTGAATTTATGGAAAGTAACCACCGCACTCACTGTGCCTGACCCAGCAAATGCTAGGAAGGCATTGTTGAAGGGGGGGTTCTGCTGAAACACTTGGCTTAGTTTCAAACCCTTCATCTAACCCTTCTTGGGCAGCATTTTAAGGCTCTATCTTTTTATCCAGTTTCTCTTTGACACCCAACCTCTGCAGCTGGCAGGTCATCTGTCCCTATCCTTCCCCGAGGGTACTGGGAAAGGCGGGAGTGGGGTAGTTCCTTCCAAAGAAGAATTTTCCTGTCCGAATGCCAAGGGCTCCTTTGAGATCGCTGTTGGCCAAGCCCGATGCTGTGGACCTTTCAGGAGGAGGTTTCCTCTTGGAAACCCACCTCGTCCCAGGGCATAGCACCACGCTGGCCCTTGGTGAGAGTCTGGCTTGGATCACAGGAACTTTGCTCCTCAGTGAGGGTACAAGAACATGGAAGATAGGAACATGTCTCACATCTCCTAGGGAACACAAGAGAATCTTGGCATTTTTGAAAAAGTCTCCTGAGACGTGTAACTTCTACTAAAAGTAGGATATAACGAAAGTAATATCGCAATTATTATCATCATAACTAACCCACAATAAACACTTGTTGACTAATAAGTGCTGTTAGCAGTATCATCTACCACTTGAAAGGATGATGATAAAACCTAAAACACCCCAGATGCTGCTGCAGGGGTGAGACCCACCCCCCGGGATGATGGAGAAGAATCCTTTTGAAGTCTCAGCGGGGCACCTGCTGATCACTGCGCGGATGACATACTTCACCGAGCGCCAGCTGGGAGTTGGTCATGCTGGTTGTGGGGGTGTTATTCTCACTGGAGAAAGGAGCAAGGCCCAGTTGCCAAGTGCCCCAGAGGAGGAGGATGGGGTACGAGGCTGGGGGTGAGGGCACTGCCTGGGCCTGCCCAGCTCACCTGCTCACACTGGCTGTCAGCAGCAGCCGGTCTCCCAGCACAACCTTGTGGGAGACGTCAAACGTAGCCAGGAAGGTGATCTGAGGGGGAGGCAGGAACAGGGGGCATCCCGGGGGAGTAAGACAGGGCGGGGGTGGGGGTGGGGGAAGCCAGGCTGACCTGGGAGCCTCCACGGAAGATGAAGTGGTTGAGGCTGCAGCTGGTGCCCTGGCCCCCAGCTGGGGAGCTGTCACATGTCAGGTGCAGCTGTTTTTAGGCAAAGGCAGGTGAAAAAAGGCAAATGAGTATTTGTTAGTGTTCCAAAGAGACTCCATGAAGTAGTGACAAAGTTTCCTGGAATCTACCTTAAAGTCATGTTTTAAAAAGCTCCTCAGATGCTATCTGGTCAAAATTCTTCCCAGTGTAGAAATCTCGAATTTATTAAAATTTTCACCTTTTTATTTATTGTTATTTTGGAGACCTTTTATTATAGAAATTTTCAAACATACTCAAAAGTAGAAAGTCTAGAAGATCAACCCCCATGTATCCATCACTCAGTTTGTTACCAACATTTTTCTACTTTTGTTTCATTTGGCTGTTCACTTTTCTTCTAAATAATTTAAGGCACATTCCAGACATCATATTGGTTCATCCAGAATGCTTCAATATGTACCACCAACAAATAAGGGCATTTTTTTATCATAACCACAAGACCCAACAAATCCTACCCAACAAAATTAGCAATAACTTTTTAATATACTGGTCATGCTCAGTTTTCTTAGACTGTCTCCAAAAATGTTATTTTATGGCTCATTTTTTAAAATCCATATCCAGCAAAGATCTACACATTGCATTTAACGGATATGTCCAGGAGCACTCTCAATGACAGGACGATCACCCCTCACACACTAGAGCGTGCTTTTCTAGTGTGTTCTTTCATGCATTAGTCAAAACAGGCTCCCATTGGAATATTAGACTAAGAGAGACATAGCAGATAAAACCACAGAACATAATTTGTGGACCTACTTTGGATTTTGGTTCAAATAAACCAGAAGTCAAAAGATATTTTTGAGACAATATGGGAAATTCAACTATGGTCTAAATACCAAGAAATCATTCATTTTTGGGGCTGTGATAATGGCATTAGGATCATTTAAGATATCCCCACTGTTCAGAACTATAGAGTGTGTCTTAGTCCGTTCTTGGCTGCTATAGCAGATTGCCACAGACGAGGTGATTTATGAACAATAGAACCTTCACAGCTCTGAAGGCTGGGAAGTCGCAGAGCAGGGGGCCAGCGTGCAGCGAGGGCCTTCATGCTGCACCATCACATGGTGGAAGGCAAAAGATCAAGAAAACATGCTCAAGAATGCGCGGGCAAGGGGGCCGAACTCCTGCTTTAATCAGGAACCCACCCCCACGATAATGGCACTGGTCCATTCATGAGGGCAGAGCCCCTAGAACCTGATCAGCTCTTAAAGGTCCCCCCTCTCAACACTGTTGCGCTGGGGATTAAGTTTCCAGCACGTGAGCTTTGGGGGACACATTCAAACCATAGTAGAGGGAAACACGGAGGGGTGGAATGACCTCGTGTCTGGGATTTGTTTTAAAATATTTCAGCAAAGGGAAAAAACAAAGACGAAACAAATGTGGCAAAACGTTGATAATTGTTGAATCTTGGGGATAAGTTTTTTGGAGGTTTGTTGAACTGCTCTCTACTTCTGTAAAGGTTTAAAATTTTTCGTAACAACATTTTTGTTAAAAGTCTGTTTCTCTTTGATTCCTTGTGGTCCTAATTCTGTCTTCTAGAACAGGGGTTGGCAAACTACAGCCCGCCACCTGTGCTTTTATGAATGAGGTTTCACCGGATCACAGCTACGCTCACGCACACACTCTTCCATGTCACTCAATGGCTGCTTTCGCTCCACAGCAGCAGGGTCAAGTGGCTGTGACAGAAACTGTACGTCCCACAAAGCTGAAATACTTACTATGTAGAGAGTTACGGAAAAGGTTTTCCAAGCCTTGATTTAGAGTAACCAATAAATTCAACCCTGTTCTTATACAGAACAGTGTATTAAAATGTTTGAAGACTGAGATGTATTTTCATTTAAAAGAGGAATATTGACATGATATGAAATACAAAGAAATTTAAGGCAAGGTCTCCTCTCTTCCCACATTAGTGACTTTCCAGTGTCCTTAAAATGTGATGTCCAGCCGGGCGCGGTGGCTCACGCCTGTAATTCTAGCACTCTGGGAGGCCGAGGCGGGTGGATCGTTTGAGCTCAGAAGTTCAAGACCGGCCTGAGCAAGAGCAAGATCCCGTCTCTACCAAAAATAGAAAGAAATTAATTGGACAACTAAAAATATGTAGAAAAAATTAGCCGGGCATGGTGGCACATGCCTGTAGTCCCAGCTACTTGGGAGGCTGAGGCAGGAGGATCGCTTGAGCCCAGGAGTTTCAGGTTGCTGTGAGCTAGGCTGATGCCATTGGCACTCTAGCCCGGGCAACAGAGTGAGACTCTGTCTCAAAAAAAAAAAAAAATGTGATGTCCAAAGTGGAACACCGCAGGAGCCAAGGCGAGCCCCAGACGGCACAACCACGTCCATCCAAGGCCAGCCCAGACCCCTTGGCATACGAGAGGCTGCTAAGCAATGACAGCTCAGCCCCAGCTTTGAATCTGCACAGTCTAGACTGATTCCCAGGGCACCCACCTCTTCCTGTCCCAGAAGGAATACCTGGCCCCCTGCCACACGGCGGTAGGACAGCCCAGGAGGGTAGGCAAAGGTGACTGTGGTTCCATAGGAGTCCTCGCCGGCATTCCACACAGTCACCTCTGCATTCAGCTCCGGGTTACTCCCCACCACCAGGGTCTCCAACTGGGTGTTGGGGGAGGGGGAGGAAATGGTTCTGCGACTGAGGCTAGAAATGGTCTGGGGATAAAATGGAGTGGGGATGTGGGAGATAGGGGACAGGACACCTGAATTCTGAGGACAGGGTGGGAGTGTTAGGGAGAGCCAGGAGTTAAGCAGAGTCCCAGTTCCAGGAGGGAGGCTGGGGCACCAGGGCAGGTCGAAAGGGGGTGCAGGCTCACCCTGGGAAGCCAAAGGAGATGCCAAGGTCATCCTGGCAGATGTGGTCGGCTCCACAGTTCTTCTCAAAGGGGAGCTGAGAGGGAGGGCAACACGGGGTTTTCAAGATCCAGAGCCCAGGCTGTCCACCCCTCCGGGAGACTCTCACACCAGGACTCAGAGAGACCGTGAAGTATCTTAGAGCACCTACAGCCAGTGTAGGCTCGAGGTTTCCAAAGGAAGGGATGGGCTTGCCCATCAAGCTACAAATGGTCCTACGTTCTCTGCCAGCCCTGGAACCTACCTCCTCCTCACACCTACAACTACAACAATCTACCAAGAATATATACTGAAGTCCCCTGGAGAGACCCCTGGAGAACCTACAAGGGGCCACCCTCATCGCCCCTCCTCAGCACGAAGCAGCCAGATGAGTTGACGCCCCTACCCAGTGGTTTGGGCCTCTAGAATAGAGAATGGGGAATGTCAGGTAGATAGCAAGGGATTCCAGGTCTCCTAGTGATGAAAGTGGGTGCTGTGGCCCCCATCTTGGTCCTGCCCCACCCTAATCTCCCGAGTGGCTGCCATACCTGGGGAGGAGGGAATACTCTATGAATCTGCCAATCAGAACTCAGTGGGCCAGCTGCAAAAGAATGCAGGGGACTCTCTAGCCCACAGGCCAAGCAGCATAGATACCATAGAGTCCGGAAATTGAACTAGAACAACCTACATGTGCAGTAAGACTCAGGTCATGTGACTCCCAACTGTCCAATCAAAGTGGTTCCATGGTGACCTCTGAACCACAAGGGAGGTCCCAATCCAGGCACTACAAAACAAGATGCAGACCATAACCAGCCCCTTTTTTGTGCCCTTCCTTTTGCTCTCCCTTTGCTGCAACAATGGGTCTGGTCGTTGTCTGTGGCATATGTCCCATACTCTGTAAACCTATATCTTGCTCTTGACCTGTAATCCTATCTTTCTCTCCTCAATAAACCTTATTTTCATGTTTGCCTAAAAAAAAAGTTTGACTTGTTCTCCGGACTTTAGAAATCTCTGGATTGCCAAGAAAATTGACCTCTCTTCCAGCACCTCTTGAACTCCCCCAAAACTGGTTCTTCAATATCCTCTCCTCCACAAAGTCCAGATCCCAAACCCTATGTACCACCCTCCTCCTCATGTCTGCGTCTCTCCCTACCCACACCCTGGTCCCCTAGCCAGATCCCCCAGTTCAGGGCCCTGGCTCACTTGGACCTGGGTGCCCTAGTACCTCTTCTTCAGGGCCCAGTCTCACCCATCAGGAGGAGGGGGACTGTCCCGCTCCTGATCATGACTAGAAGGTCAGACATGCAGCTCTGAGCTCCTGGGATACCTCTGGACCAAAGTACCGAGGAAGCAGTGAGCGAGTGGTCAGGAAGCAGAGGTAGGGAGGGAGTTGTCAGCGTGACTCAGAGGCAGAGGGCAGGGAACACGACTAACAGGAGCAGAGAGGGGCCTAGGTACCCACACATTCCCGTCCAAGAGTCTTTCTAATCAGGTGACTCATCTTGATTGTCCTTCCTCGCCCAGTCTTTGCCTGGCCTGCCCCACCCCTCCCAAGATCTCTCTTTTACTGGCAGAAGGCTCCCCTGGACCTTGAAATTTCAGCCAGACTGGGGAAGGGAGGGGGCAGACGCCAGCCCCTCAGACCCTAACGGAAACCCTGGTGAGAACCCTCCTCTTCTACCTAAAACCCCTGGGCCAAGGAGTCAGACATCTGGCCCCTAGGAGGGGCACAGAGTGGGTATTCATTCATTCTCCTGCTCATTTATTTACCATTTATTCAAGATACCTAGTTTGAGGCTGATGCTGCAAGCCATCTGCTAGGTAAGGGAGAAGCATAAACTGCAAGGCCCCAGCCCTGGGATCAGTGGAGAAGGCCAATGAGTAAACAGCAAGGTGGTTGCTATGAGACAGGAAGCCTGGAGAGCACAGTGTGCTTTACCGAGGCTGGGAAGCTGTGGGTTTCCGGGAAGGCTTCCTGGAGGAGGTGGCACTTGGCAATTGAAGTCGGGAGACTCCAGGAGAATGTGTTTCAGAAGGGGCAGCCAGATGTGGCGAGGCATGGACAGGAGAGCCTTTGTGAACTCAGTGGCCATCACCAGAGAGTAGGGGTGGGAAGTGGCAGGAGATGCGTCCAGGGCCCTTGGGAGAAGAGGACGGGGAAGCAGGCCCCAGGCCCGAATCCCCCTCAAGTCACGTTGATTATATCAGGAGGGCAGAGGGAAGCACTGAAGGGAGTTAGTGGGGACTGAGATCTTCAAATTGACATTTTAGAAGCTAAAAGCCAGGGCTGTGTGGCGCATGGTTTCCTTGGGAACGAGCTAGAGACAGTTCAGTTGGGAGATGGATGCTGGGTCCTGGGGGGGGCTAGTGGCTAGTGGGCTAGTGGCCATGGGAGGGGCTGGAGCTGACTGGTCCCCAGGGGAGGACGGTGGTGATGGTACCTGAGCCATAGAGCACTGGAGGACGAAGTGGGTAGAGGTTTGGGCCAACTTCAGTTTTGAGAAAACCAGAACGTCATGTTTAAGAGTTTGTACTATTTCAACCTCTGTAAGTTTCCTCGCCTGCAAAATGACAGCGATGATGAAAGCACACACCTCCCGTCGTTGCTGGGAAAGTTGAGATAATGTGACATGCTTAGAAGAGTGTGTGAGAGTTTTATACCTGGGCGTGATCACTATTGTACTATGATGATTTTTGTTGAAGGAGGGGCCTTCAGAGCCCCCAAGAGGAGGCAGCTGGGTGTGTGGCCCTGGACTTCAGGGAAATCTGGGTTGCAGATGTGCTTTGGACCCGTCAGCAGAAGTGCTGGGTGACAGCCCGGTGAGAGGGTGAAGAGGGAGGAGAAGGTGGGCCTGGGCGGTCCCCAGGGAAACACCAACACTGACAGCAAAGCAGGAGGCCACGCCGACGGAGAAGGAAGAAGGACATGCAGGAGAGATGCGTAGGCTGGACAAAAGGGGCACAGGCCATGTCGCAGGCTGCCAGATCTCAAGTGAGGCAAGAGATGAGGAAGTCCCCGGCTCCGGCAGCAGAGGCATTAGTGACGCCGGAGTGGGCCACGCCGGGCTAGTGGGGGAGGCCAGGCTGGCGTGGGAGGAGGAGGGGCCGGATGCGGAGCATGGGCAGCAATGTCACCAGGAGTGAGCAGACATGAAGAGACTTCAGACATAGTGTAGCTGGGAAAGGACCTGGAAAACAGGGAGGTGAAGAAAGATTCAGAGAGAGAGAGGGAGAGAGAGAGAGAGAGAGAGAGAGGGTGGGAGGGGGGTTGAATTCGAAGAAGGAAATGGTGACAGAAGAACCCAAAAAGAGGAAGGAAAGGAAAAGTGGTCCAGACCTGGAGTGGCTAAAAGAGGAACCAGCGGTGACTCCAGCCAGAAAAAGGCTGGGAGACTTGGGGCTGGTCTCATGCAGGCGAGCGCCAGGATGAGCTGCCACGGATCCAGCAGGCCATGAAACCTGGCCTTCCCGTCGCTCCGCTTCTCGGGGTCGGGCTCCACCTTTGGTGGGTGAGGGAAGAGACAAGGACGCTGACCAAATAAGACCCATGTCTTCTCTCCAGCTGCCTGACATACTTCCATGACATTTCAGGCTCAGTCAAGGTGAATTCTAATTGGACAAAAGCCCAGGTAAGGTAGCTCGCTTGTGGCAAGGATAACTCAGGATCATAGAAGAGTTGATTCAACCCGCCCACTTTACAATTCAGCAGTGAGGCTCCAGCCAGGACCTTAGGGTGTCTAAAACTCATAGCCCCATTTCAGTGAATCATAAAACATGACATTTCCAGAAAAAGGGTGGCAGTTGGGGGTGACATAAGCAAGGAGGGGAAGATGCCCAAGTTGACCCCTCCTGAGCCCCATGGGACCATGAGTCAGCAGAACCCCCTGGGGCTGCATCTGTGGCAAGAGGAAGGTTGAGGCCAGAGGGGGGTCTGGGGGAGTTTGGAAAGCAGACAGCCTTCCCTACCGCTGACATTCCTGACTCAGTAAGTTTCTGCTCCGTCCCTGAGATGCTGATTACGGAAGCTTCTAGCAGGTCAGCAGGTGGAGAGGTTTCATGTGATCTGACACAAACAGGGGGTGAGAGGTGTGTGGAGAAACCAGATCACACGTTGCTGCTTTAAATTAGGTCTGATTTGCCTGAGCCAAGTGGAAATGAATAATTGTGAGTCTGTCCCCTGGATCCTGCGTTTCCTGTGGGAAGAAGAGAACAGAAACCTGGTAGGCAGAAGCCCTCAGATTTCTCAGTCCGCCCCCACCCCACGCTCACGCGCGGGGCCTGAGTGGAGTCACCATAAAGTTCCTGCCCTTCCTCTGCTGCATCAACCTGTCTCCCTTCGCTGTCTTTGGAGACAGCCCCTACTGTACCCCCAGGTTTTCTTAAAATGGAATTTATTTTAATTCTATATTGTAGAAAGCACACATACATAGGTACTCAGGAAGAGACTGTCCTCTGAAAGCACCTGGCTCTCCCTGCACGCCTGAATCGCTGGTGCGATGAAAGATTTTAAAATGTCAACAACTAATTGAAACCAAACAAACAAGGGCACGGGGGCCAAATAAAACCTGAGGTCTGGATCTGGCCCGAAAGCTGCCATTCAAAATCTCTTTTCTAAACTGGAAGTGGTTAAGAGCTAAGAATTTCCTAAAACAAAGCCTGTGTGTTTTCCCCTGGAAAAGGCACATCCACACCTCAGGACACCCACCTCTGGGAATCTCTCGAGAGAGGGGCGGGGGAAGACCGTCTGGCACCTTTCCCATGTGTCTAATTTCTCTATCAGGTCATTCCGCCACCAGGTAGGAAGGGATAAAGGGGTAGGACCCACCCCATGGGGTTCTCAGGGTAGAGGATAAATCCTTGGAGACCAAACCAAGTGAGCTTGTCAGGAGGGTCGTACACATGGAGAAAACATAACTGCAGCCTGTGCCCCCCACCAGGATGGGGAGAGGGGACACTCCCAGACTCCCTATTTTGAATGGCTCTATCATGAGTGTTGATGAGAGAGGGGATTGAAATGCTAGTTGGGGTAGCAGCATCATCAAGAACAAGTTCAGTTTCTTGAACAAGTCGGAAAGCAGAATCTCTGGGAAGGCAGTGATGTTAGTTACAATACAGAGTCAACTGTTGCATCGAAGGCTCAGAATAACAATGTCTTCAGCACAAGCAATGTTCATTTCTCTCTCCTGTAATAGCGTCAGAACATGGAGCCCAAGGCTAGCACAGTGGTTCTGCAGAGTCAGAACTCAGGCTCCTCTGTCACTCCAGCATTTGTGGGTGTTGCCCTCGTCTGCAACATCCGAAATGGTGCGCCACGACGTTCACACTCCAGCCAGTGGAAAGATGTTAAAGAGAAAGAGATGACACCATCTCTCAAAGGACCTGACTCCAAAGTTGTTCCCTTCACTTCTGCTCACACCCCTTTAGCCAGAACCTAGCCACATGGCCACCCCAGCTGCAAAGTAGGCTGGGAAATGTGCTCTTTAACTGAGTGGCTATATGAGTTGCCCATTGCAACATGACACACCACTCCAAAACACAGAGTATTGCAACATCAGCAATTTATTATTAATATTTCTCACAGTTGTGTGAGGTGACAATCTGGGCAGTTCTGTTGGACTCACCTGTGGTTACAGTCGTCAGATGGCTGGACTAGGCTGGACGGTCCATGGTGGCCTCATACATGCATCTGGCAGTTACAATGGCTGTGGGCTGGGGCCTCAGCTGTCTCCTCCATGTGGCCACGCATTCTCCAGGCTAGATGCACCACAGCATGATAGCCTCAGGGTTCCAACAGGGGGAGGGCACAAGCTAGCAGACTTCTTAAGGTCTAGGCTCCAGAACTCATGCAACATTTCTAGCACATTCTGTTGGTCAGATCTAGCAACAAGACCAGCCCAGATTCAAGGAGGGAGAGAAATAGGCTCCACCTGTTTCCTGATAGTTGGAGCAACAATGTCACATTGCAAAGGAGTGGGGCTGAGAAGGCACAATTCACTGGGTTCATAATTACAACCATCTACCATGGTGGCCCAGGTAGGAATTCTACTACCAAGTAGAAGAAGGAGGATATATACTGAAGAGATTTATTTATTCTGAAGCGAGAGATCTCCAAAAATAAGAACAAATGCAGGCTTTCTGTGTTTGGCTTCTTGTCACCAGAGATTTATGGCCCTGTTTATTAGTAAATTCTACAGAGTCAGAACCGAGGCTCCTCTGTCCACACTGGCATTCGTGGGTATTGCCAGGGTAATTTGTCACTTGAAATGATGTACTTTTCTAACTCATCATAAAGCTCCTATCTGGCTGAATTCAACCTAAGCTTCTGATTCAAAGATGCCAATGTGGACTCTGAGCCTGCAGGATCTTAACTGCCCACGTGAGGACAGGTGGCTGCAGGTACAGAGGCTCTCTGCCTTCCTGGATCAATTAAGGGTTTCTGGAGATATTTAGGACTTTTATCTTTCACCTTAAGGAAAAATAAAAATTCTTAACAGATATTACTTTTAAGTCAAAAGGGGAAATTGTGTAGAACCGCCTGAAGGTGACCATGCGATATGGCACCCCCAAGGATAAAAAGGGCCATGGTCTCACTAGTCACCTTTTCATGATATCTTACTGCACTTTGAATGAAATTGGAACTCCTCACTCTGCCTTACAAAGCACATGCACCCCAGCTCTTGGTCACTGTTCCAGCCTCACCTGTGTTCCCTTCTGCCTGGAAACCTGCCCCTACCTGAGTCAGGTATCACCTCCCTTGGGGGCCCTTCCTTCACCTCCCTAAGAAGGTGTAAGCCCTCTCCCCTCTGGTCGCATTTTGAACAGGTGTCCACCTAAGCCATGATTTTCTTGTATTTGAATGAACATCCATAAATTGTCATTTTTGTCAAAAAAAAGTTAGCAATTTCATACGGTTCAACTCAATATAACAGCTAAATAACAGCCACCCTCTGACTACACTCCATCATGCCTGCTGCAGGGCCCTTCCTCCGAAGCTGTAAGGACAGTAAAAGAGAAAAGCTCTAGAGCTAGACAGAGCTGGGGTTAAATCCCAGTTCCATTTCCTTCTTATCCAATGATCTCAGGCGACTGGTATGATCTACCTAAGCCTCAGTTTCCTCATAAGTGAAATTCAGATAATAATAAATAACAAGTGGCAGCCACTTAGCACGATTGCCGTGGAATTAGAGAGCTTACATGTTAAGGCCAGGGTAGTGGTTACAGTGTTTTCACAGTATGGGACATGGGCACCGGGGGTCGTCCCCCTGTGGAGGGAGGGCCACCTGAAAACAGCTGTCGAAACTGTACCTGCACACACCCTTGGCAGCAAGTGCTTTATCCCCATCGGCCTTGACAGGTCTGTGCTCACCTGTCAGACTTCCAACCTGTATCTCTTTCTCCAGCCACCTGAGCCTGCTCTGCCCACATTCAGGGCAGGCCAGACGGGCCAGGGGATTAGCACCCTCTCCCCACCAAGAGCAGTCTTCAGCCAATAACTCCGTGGAATTTTCGTATACATACTCCCGCTCCCTCCCCCCTGGGGTGGGATAACACTAAGGTGTGTGTTCTATACCTTCTCCCAGAGCTGCCCAGTGGGATTAAGCCTCAGGGCCTCGTAGCAGAGCCTCTGTGGATAACACACCCAGCGTTGGCTGCCTCCCCTTCCTCAGCCCACTCCCCCACCTCTCAGTATTTCCTGGGGCCATGTCTTAAATAAACTTCTTTCACTCAAATTTTGGGGTTTGCCTCTGGGGGAACCCAAACTTCTAAAAATATATCCCACAAATCAACCTTACACATATACAAAAAATGACATATAGTCAATTTATTAATTCAGCATTGTTTATAATAGTGAGAGGTTGGAAATAATATATCAAAAAAAGACGGGTCAAATACATCGTGATACACCCACACAATGGAAGACTACACAACTGTATAAAAGAATGGAAAAGTAATTTATGCCTGGATGTGAAACAGTGTCTGAGCTATATTAATGGAAAAAGCAAGATACAGAATAGTATAAAGTATGCTACCATTTGTGTAAACAACTTGTGTGTGTCTGTGTGTTTTACACATGCATAGAATCTTCCGGAAGGAGACCCAGAAACACATAACCTTGACTGCCCCTGAAGAGGGGACTTGAACATCAGGGAAGGGAGACTTTTCACCATACACCTTTGAATATCTTTTAACTTTTGCATCACGGACAGGTTTACCAATGCAAAAAATAAAAGTAGCATTAAAACAATAAATACATAAAGGGAGATTTATCATTCCTCATTGGACATCCTGGGCCCCACCAACTCTAGTGTGGGGTGGGTTTGCACAGGCTGCTGTGGGCTGACGAGTTCCTGGTTCCACGCACGGCTTCTCCAGAGTCTCAGAGCTTGCTTGCGTGGGCTCCTGCAGGTCTGCCCGCATGCCCACGAAGGGCGGTCTCACTTCCTCCAGCAGGGAGAGGTTCTCTTGCATTTCCCTTTATGTTCGCCCACAAAAGCTGCCATTACCTCTCCCAGAGGAAGGCCCAACAGCATCTTCACCCACACACAAGAAAGCAAAGCGATTCCCCTCTGCCTGAGAGGCCGTGTCAAAAACACTTGCACACACCCAAGAGACATCTGAGTCACACACACAACTTACACACACTCACGCACACACTTGCACACACACACAAAGGAAACCCAAGCAGGTCTTTTCTGAGTGAGACCTCGCCACCCGTCTCCTAACAGACATGTCTGTCCAGCAGCCTGGGGACCCGCACATTGGTCTAACCATAGTCCTGCTTGCTGCAGGAGAGGGCCATGCCGTGGGGAAGGAGCTATTGCTGGGGTGGGGCCTCTTGGGGACCAGCTTCGTTCATCATGTCCTTGTACTGCCGTTTGAAGAAGCCGAGCTGTTGGGACAGAGACAGAGCAGTAAGGGCCACAGAAGCCCAGGGAGCAGGTGAGGGTCCTGCAGACCAGGAGTGGGGACAGAAGGACCAAAGGGCAAAGGATAAGGTGGCATAGTGTAGAAGAGACCAGGGGAAAGTGGGGCAGGGAGGGAAATAGCATCAGTGTTGGGGCCCAGAAAGAAACATAAAATATAACAAGAAAAAGAAGAAGCACTCCTTATATAGTGGTCATTCTGTGGCAGGGGCCGTTCGAAGTGCTCCAGCCAATCACTCACAGAATGGGTATTGATAATTCTCAGGTTACTGTTGAAGAAACTGGGGCATAGAGAGGCTCTGTGACTTGCCCAAGGTCACACAGCACTCCTGGGAGTTGAGCCCGGGAATGGAGCTGCTGAGTGAGAAGCAAGAGAGGAGGAGGGGAGTGGGCAGGAGGAAGCTGGCAGGGCAGTACCTTATACAGTCCGGCCGTGATGAGGGCCAAGAGCACCAGCCCCCCGACAGAGCTGCCCACAATGAGCGGCACAGGGTTGTGAACTTCATATGGCTCCACTTTGGTCTCTGTCTGGGAAGGAAGAGGAGAAAACGGGTGCATCAGGGGAGGCAGACTCCAGCTTTCTGGGGGGTTCCCCAATCAGACAAACCTTGTGCACTCCCTGAACCTCCTGACTAACCCTCCCTACGCCCCCAATGCCCCAGGCCTCACTCCTCTTCCTCCCCCACCCCCTTCTCTCTTTCTCTGTCTCTCTCTCACTCTGTCTCTCCCCACTCCCCCCAAGATCTCCACAAACCCAACCCCCAACGGTCCCTCTGTGCCCAAGGCAGATACCTGGGCCCTCACGAACGCGCTCTGTCCTGGAAGCAGGGCAAACATCGACTTGTTAAACAAGATCTCAGCTGCGCTCGCGACCAGGAGGTGGTTGTGCGAAGTCTGGAGAGAAAGCCAAGGGGGAGCTGCAGCTGCGGGCTCTGAAGTGCCACGTCTGTGCCCAGCGAAGCCACAGGACCCCACATACCTTGATATACCAGTCAAACGAGAGGTTGGTTGTGAGGGTGACATCTAATTCTTCCTCGATGCTGAAGAATGGGATGTCGCACTGGATTCTCTGGCAGACAGCAACGGAGCAGTTCTGGAGAAAGGAGACGAGGAGGGAGATGACAAGGAAGCTGGATGCAGAAAACATCGCCGTGTGCTCGGGGAGACCGGACTGGGCTCCAACGAGGGGACGACGCTGGGGCCGCGTGTGGCTCCGAGGCAGGGGCCAGGCTGCTTCTCACCAGCACTGGTGTCTTCTTAAGCTCAGCCAGGAAGTCAGAGTGAGGGGGGAGCCTCTCCTCGGTGTGGCAGGTGTTTGAGAGGTTCTGGGGAAAGAGAGCTGCTGTGAGGAGAGAGAGAAACGAGGGCTCCTGGGTCCATGCCTAGGCAAGGGTGCGTGAGACAGCCTGAACCCGGGAGAGGGTCGGAAGCGGCTCCAAGATCCAGCAAAGGAAACAGACAGAGATTTTAGGAAAGATCAGGGCTGTGGGGAGGAGTTAGGCCCAGTTCTCAGCCCAGCCGGACTCACCTGGGAGAAGGTGACCTGGGGACTGTCCCACACGGTCCTCTGGTTCAGCCGGATGGGGACCCAGAAGACCACACTGATGGGGAGGGTCCTCCGCCCCAGGTTGCTGAACTACATCAGAGAGGGGTGAGGGTCAGGGTTCTGGCCTTTCGGCCCCCACCAGCTCCTGCCCTCCCCATCCCCCAGCCCAGGACCCCTGAGCAAGGCCTCCTGCCCCTCCCTGGGAGGCAGCTGAGAAACGCATTCCAGAGCCAGGCAGGCTGGTGTTAAGTCCTGGCTCTTCCACTTATTATTCCTCTTAGGGTGAGACTTTGGACATGTTCTGTTCATGTTCGTGTCTCTGAGCCCCAGTTTCTTCATCTGTAGACTGAGGGTAACGATAGTGCCTCTCAGCGTCGTCAAGAAAATAAAGCGAGTTCATTATGCACGTGTGTGAACACGTCCACGTGTGCAGCCTTGTGTGCTTGGGACCGCGCCTGGCACACAGTCGGCACCGTACACCCGTGTCCCATCACTGTTTCTGCACCCCCTTCACACTGATTTTCCTCCCAGCCTCTTTCTCAGGACCTGGATGTCCCCACTCCCCACCTGATATCGATGCTGCATAACCTTACTGGTCTTCTCTGAGGCCGTGAAGTTGAGATATTTGGTGGAGACCTCATGGCTGAAGGGAGAAAGAAGGGACAGGAGATGACAGAACATGAGGGGTGTCCTGGGAGGGGGTCTCGGGCTAAATGTGTAGGGAGTGAACAGGCCCTGAGGGGGTGGGGCGGGATGGTGTGCAGGGGTGGGGGAAGGGGGCAATGTGTGCCCATTTGCCCCCCCAACACACACACACATTCAGTACACGCCCATGCACATATACACACATGCGCACAGATCCTCCCACACACAGGCACACACACACACACAAACACAAGCGCAGACTCACACACACAGATATACAACTGGCCGAGTCCAGCCCAGTGGAGGAGGAGGCTCAGCTAAAGGCCTGGAAGCAGCACCTGATGACCGCCATGGAGACAGCATACTTCACGGGCAGCTCCAGCTGGAATGCGGTTTTGTTGGTCCTGGGCATGTTGTTCTCACTGGAGGGAGAGGGAGAGCTCTAGTGAGCTCTTGAGAACTGGAAATCAGCCTTTCCTCTTCCCTCTCCCTCACCCTTCACCTCCGATCAATCAGCAAGTTCTGTCACCTCTGTGTCCCACATACCACTGTTCTCCAGCCCAGGCCCATCCCTACTCCCCAGCTGTCTGCAGCAGCCTTCTTCCAACTGGTCCCCCAGATTCCAAACTGCTCCCACCCCAATCTCCAGCCCTCCTGGAGAGTGATCTTTCTAACATGCAAATATGATTAGGTCATAAGCGAAACCACGAATTCCCCCACACCACCCATCATTTATTTTGTGACATGACTCATCTGTAACCACCACCAACTCCCTAAATCCTGATTCTGTGCTGAGGCCATTCTTAAATACATTCTGATCTTTCTGGCCTCTGGGCCTTGCCTGGTACATGCTTCCTTTCTTCCGTCTTCACGCTCACCCTCAGTTTATGCCTTGGATTGGTTAACTTACAGTCTAAATATATTTTCTTCAGGAATCTTCTCTGAATGCTAAGCTCCCAAGAATACCAGACATCCCCCATTTAATCTTTCGTTTCATACTGTACTGCAATGGCCAGTTTTCTTGTCTAACTTTGTCACTAAATTATAATCTCAGTGAGGGCAGGAACCACAGTTGGCTTGTCTGTCACTGTCCCACCAGCACTGGGCACAATGCCCAGCACTTGGTGGGTGCTCAGTGGGTGTTTGTTGAATGAACGAATGAGCTGAAGGGAGAAGCAGTGGGAAGAGGGCAAAGGCCACCCCTGGGCAAGGGGCTGGAGCCTCAAAGGGGCGGGTGCTTGTGGAAGGTTGACACAGTGCACCTGGTCACATTGGCCTTGAGGAGCAGCTTGTTTCCAAGGGAAGCTTTAGAGTCCACATCAAACGTTACATCGAAGATGACCTGGAGTTGGAGAAAGGAGAAAGAGTGACATGAATAGAGAGAAGGAACAACCCAAATGTCCATCAACTGATGAATGGATAAGTAAAATGTGGTCCATCCATAAGACAGAATATTTTTCAGCAATAAAAAGAAATGAAATAGTGATGCATGCTGCAACGTAGATCCTTGAAAACATTATGCTAAGTGAAACAAGTCAGTCACAAAAGATCACATCCTGCACAATTCCATTTTTATGAAATATCCAGAATAGGAAATCTAGAGAGACAAAGTACATCCGTGGTTGCCTAGGGTGGGGCGGAGGGGAGGATGGGGGCTGATGTCCAAAGGTGGCAGGGTGTCTTTATGGCATAATAAAGACGTTCTAAAATTGACCGTGATGATGGGTACACAGCCCTGTGAATATACTAAAAGCCACCGATTGCACTCTTTATGTGGGTGAATTTTATGGTGTGTGAATTATATTTCAATAAAGCTGTTTTGTAAAAAGGAACCACTACTAAAAAGAAAGGAAAGAAAAGAAAGGAGGAAAGGAAGGAAGGAAGGAAGAAAAGGAAGGAAGGAAGCAAGCAAGCAAGGAAGGAAGCAAGGAAGGGAGGAAGGAAGGAAAAAAGGAAGGGAAGGAGGGAGGCAGGGAGCGAGGGGAGAAGAATTCCAGAAGATGACAAAGGAGAAAGCAGAGGAGGAGCTGGCAGTGCTGACCTCCGAGTTGTCTGGGAAGATGGGGTTGTTTATGTTGCACCTGGTGCTCTTCACGGCCCCAGGCCCCTCTGTGGAGGAGACAGACTCGCAGGTCAGGCGCCAGGATCGCTTTGAGTGCTGGTTCTGGAAGGCAAGGGAGGTGCAGGTGGTGATGTCAACCACCAGCCCTGGGCATGGAGACAGTGAAGGTCAGATGGAGCCTGAGAAGGATTTGGTTACCTGGGCTTCTGACACCTTCCGGTACGACAAACCAGATGGGTGGACGAAGGTGACCTGAGTCCTGTAGGAGTCCTCGCCCTCGTTTCTCACCGTCACTGTCACACTGAATTCCCGGGGACCACCCACCACCAGGGTGTCCAGGCTGTGGGAAGAACAAGACAGGCCATGAGACACTGAGGGCTTCCCTGTGGCACGTCTGCTCTGGTGGGAAGGAAATGCAGGCACTTGAAGAGACATGACAATAGATGGGGCAGCCACAAGGGACCTGTGACACACAAACACCGCCAAAGGCGCTGCTCTGTGCCAGGCTCCCTTGCACCTTGAACAGAGGACCATGTCGTGGTACAGGTTTGGAGGAGGCAACAAGGAAAAGAAACGCACTTCATAAAACTGAAGGTGATGCTGAGGTCATCCTGGCAGATGCTGTCGTTGCCACAATTCTTCTCAAAGGGGAACTGCAAAATAAAAAAATGTGATAAAATGAAAGGAAAGGAAATAATGAAATATTGTGAAATAAAACAATAAAATAAAATATCGAAATAAAATTATGTGAAAGAAAATAAAATGAGCTTCAGCAATCTTGGCCTCTGTTCTCTTCCATGCCCCTGCAGGAACCCAACTCCAGGACTCACCAAAGCTGCGAAGGATCTCTGAGCATCCACAGCTAGGACTGGCCGAAGGTTCCCAAAAGTGGACAAAGGCTTCCCCACCAGAGAGAAGTTGAGGCGCAGGGAGATGGGAGTCACTGAGTCCTCTATACAATCCTGAGAGACAGCAGGGATTTGGGATTCTGCCCTCGTCAGCTTCCCAAGCCCAGCCCATTCTTGGAGCACTCACAGTCTGGCCACCCGCCTACTCACCGGCAACTGTAGCTTCAGAGTCTCACATTTCTGTGTCAGCCCCAAGGTCTGTTGCCGTCTGCGTGTACTGTTCTTTGTCTCAACAAAGATGGCACGGGAATTCGGGCGGCCAGAGTCCAGAGCCAGTTCGTAAGTGATCAAGCTCTGGATCTCTCCTGAAGGGGCAGAGTAGTGTGGTGGTGAGGAGCCCGAGCTTTAGAGTTAGACAGACAGGAGTTTAGGTCCAGTTCCTCTGCCCCGCCGGCTACGTGACTTTGGGCATGTTATCTGACCTCTCTGAGTCTCAGTTCCCTATTTTTAAAGTGAGGATAATAATTATACCTTCCCAATGGTGAAAATAAAATGAAATAGTGCCTATGAAGCATTTAGCACAGTGCCTGCCACATAGTAAGTGCTCAATAAATGGTAGCTAGTTTGTTACATAGTAGAAAATTAATTCTATTTTTTGCTATTTTCTACTGGGTTTCTTGGAGTATTGATCTGCACATTCACAGCTTAGGAGTTGGCCAATGACTTGAGACAAATTTTTTTGTAAATTCTGAGATAACTTCTCTGCAATTCCCTGCTCTTCTTTTCTCTTACTTTTCTCTTAATTTCTAGCCATACTGGCTGCCCCAATCTCTAACTTATATTTCCTCAGTCCAGTAAGACTGCTGCTAGATAAATTTTGGGGGAGGAAGAGAGATGGGTCTCACTCTGTTGCCAGGCTAGCCTCAAACTCCTGGGTTCAAGCAATCCTCCCACCTCAGCCTCCTGAGTAGCTGGAACTACAGGAGTGCCTCACTATGCCCATCTAATAATTTTACCTTCTCTTCCTATTGCTTTCTAGTACTGTCATTATTATTCTCCCACCCCAAGCACAATTCCACTCTTTGAGAATCGGGACAAGGGAGGAAGTCAGGTTACTGATGATAAAATGCATATCTGAATACTTTGTGAATTTGTGTTTAGCTCATCAGCTCAATCTCCCCAAATGAGTTTTCTCTCAGTTCATTTTTAAAAAAATTTGATTTGTTCACAAGTGTAGGGTGCTCAATTCACTGGAGAACTGAAAGAATAAAGAAGAACCACATGGTCACTTCTTTAGTGGGATTTGCTGGGCTTCCCCAACCAGCAGGGAAATAGCCTGCTCACTTTGGTCAAGCTCAGAGAAGGCTGCCAGAGCCAGTGAGAACTGTGCATGGGACTGCCAGAAGGCCAGACAGAACAGACTGAGCCACGCATCGATGTTCCTTGAGACTTACCAACCAAGCCTCACCTTGTCTTAGCCGATCCCTTGTGCTCTTGTGGACACGGAGGCAGACTTTGACCTCCCCAGCATCCCGGCTTTTTGCCGCCTGTTCATTACACTCAAATACACTCCTTGCCACTTCCCTGGGTGTGAACTCCATGGTCACCTCAACTCTCAGCACTGGCTGGGACCTGCAGGGACACCAGAAAACCATCTGGGGCCTTCAGACAGCAAAGAACCTCTTCAAAGGAGAACACTTGGTCTGCTCCAAAGGAATTCTCACCTCAGCAGCAGTACGTGCCCCTGGGCCCCTATAGTCAGGTCCACCAGTCCATCCATTGTGAGGTCCTGGCCCCCGCTCAGTGACTGACCAAAATACTGGAGACTGGGAGAGAGCTGGGAGCCTGAGATCCTCTGAGGGTAGGAAAGAGAGGAGAGAAATGGAGTGGGAAAGATTAAGCAGGTGTGTTACTCAGTCACCCAAAGTGACCCAAACACATGTTCTCTGAGCCCTACCCAAGTCTCATCTCCCATAACTAACCAAAGAATTAGGAAAACTTAGAACTTATCAAGGAATTATTCACCTTTAGACTACAACCTCAAGATGATACCCAAAATTCCTATTAACCACCTGTGTTTTCCAGGTAAAACAAACAGTTGTATAGGAAAAAGTGAAGGTATATTATTTGGCTCAGCTGAATCTCACTTATAGTCAGAATAATGCACTCAATATTGATCTAACCAAAACTGTGATATAAATATTAATATGAGGAGTGAATGGGAGGTAAAAGGGATGCTAATGTGTGGGAGGCTGAAAGAGAACTTGATCCTTACCTCCCCTGCGGGAAGTCAGTGCTAAAACAAAAATCAAAAAGTAGCCAAAGGCCGGGCGCGGTGGCTCACACCTGTAATCCTAGCTCTCTGGGAGGCCGAGGCGGGCGGATTGTTTGAGCTCAGGAGTTCGAAACC